>NC_043761.1:11204157-11509157 GCF_902148845.1 Salarias fasciatus | reverse complement strand
TTCACATGAGAACTATGCAGAATTTTTGCATTTGCTGCTGTTTTTACACTTCCAGGCTCAAAGAATTGAAGCATTAACCATATTAAAAAGGATAAGTAAACATTCAGCACACAGATGACTCACAGTGGCTGTCTCAGCCGCCAAGCAGACTTTATACTCTGTGTTCCCACATAAAACCAATTTTATATAACCAAAGATATTTATGTCCCGATTTAGACCACACTAATCTCATTAATCTTGCATTCTTTTGGTAAGTCACCCCTCCATGTTCCCAAAACATGGAGCTTGCGGTCTTTTGTACATACTGGTTGATAGGAGAAATTAAAATAGGCAAAACCATGACTGGATATGAGGTGTAATATTCTAATCAATCAATGCCCAGTGTGTGTGTGTGTTTATGTCAGACTTTTTTTTTCCTTAACTAAAACAAACTTATAAGTAATTAACCCTTGAATAGCATTCAGGTTAGAGCTCAAAAGGTCAAATGAAGGAAATAAAAAGAAAAAACAAGGCATCAGGAAGCACAGACACACTGGAAAATGCACGTTCTGTAAAGGAAAGTTACTACAAAAGCATGTCACCACTCAGTATTTCATTTAATTTCAGGGTGAAGCAATAAATTTGGTTCGGGTCAGGGTGAAGCTCACAGTCTGGCAGGGATTGCTGGAGGTCCATGTTAGGAGAAGGCTCCGGAAAATAAGTGTAAGCTAATGTAATATGCTCTGAAGTGATGGAAGCGCGTGCGCGTGTGCGTGCGCGAACCTGTGTGTGCTATCTGACCTGGCACAGAACGAGGCTTCCCTGGGATTTACAGGCCAGATGAATCAATCTAGAGACAAGCAGTAAATCAGGCCAGACCAGCTGAGACTTGCTGCTTTATCCACTAATGAACATGTGAAAGTTGCTCTGATCCACACTGCATGAGGCTCCTCCTGCACTGTATGTGCAGATTTTAGCATTGTATAGCAGAAAAAAAGAGATAAAACCAAATAAGTGTTTCATCCAGACGTCCTCTGTAAGTCTATCCACTCTAGTCTTTGTTTGCACTTTTCCAGTGGACATGTTTGAATGTGTGTGTGTGTGCATGAGTGTGTGTATGTGTGTGTTAATTTCTCTAGGGAAGGGATCAGGAGACCAAGAGCAGTTTGGAACTTGGGGGCGAGGGGGAATCAGGGGTTATCACCCAGCCTCAGTGGCTTCTCGCTGGGATTCAGCCTCTCTCGGGCTTCCGGTGCCAAACAAGGCCAGCGAGTGCTCAGAGAGCGCTGCCGTTTCCACCGAGAAGCTATAAATCGTTACATGGAAGTGAGTTATTAGAATTTATCTTAGAACTCTAACAAAAAAATGGCATTATAACGTAAAGATTTTCATATAAATCAAACATGAACAACTTTACAGAATGCACAGATGCGCGTTGAAGGGAAGAATCTAAGGTGAGAGGGATGGATAGAAACAAAGATGGCATTCTGAGTTTTAGGCTGACAAGAGAAAAAGAGATGCGTGAAAAATTGAGGGAGGAAGAAGTGAAGAGCTTTGTGGTGAAGTGACAGAACAAAGCAGAGGGATGTAGAGAAACAGATGGTGATGCAGAGCAGAGAGAAGTGTGAGAAGGAGGGGAAAGGAGCCGTCGAAAGACTGAGGGAGGTGTAGTATAGAGAAGATATATTTAGAGAAAGAAGGAGAGAGGGAGTTTTAGCCTCCCAGCTAGAGGCATGACTCATCTTCTGCCAGCTGACAGAAGGATGGATGGAGACAAGAAGGGGTGGAGGGAGATGGACGGAGTCAGGGTGAGAGAGATGGAGCGAGGGAAGGAGACGAGGGGAGTGCGAGCGTGACGAGGAAGGGAGGCAGGAAGAGAGGCGGGGAGGGCGGGAGGGAAGGAGTGATGAAGGGTGAAAACAGGAATGAAAGAGGACGGGCTTCCACGGGCCGTCATACATGCAAGAGCACATGTATCCAGAAAAGAAAAAAAACAAAAAACAATGAGGCAGATATAAAGCCCCAAGGCCTTTCCAAGGTCCGTCTCAGCTGCTTCCAAGTCCCCCTGCAAATCCCCAGAGGGCTGTGTGTGTGTGTGTGTGTGGTAGTGTGTGTGTGTGAGAGAGAGAGAGAGAGAGAGAGAGAGAAAGAGAGAGGAAGGGGGAAGCAGTAAATTCTTGCAGCCGGCTGAATTTGGCAGCTTGTCACTGCACACGTGTGTGTTCTGTGTGTTTGTGTGTGTATTTCCTATATGTGTGTTCATGTGTGTATGTGTTGGAAAAGCAACTGACATTAAAAAAAAAAGAAAGAGATAAAAAAAAATATAGGATGACCGGAGAAAAGTAAGGAAGAATGGTGAATTAATTCCAGAGGAGTGAGCAGTTCTGTTCTCATCTGAGAGTTGGAGGGAATCGACCTCCCGCAAAACCTGCTTCCTGAAGGATGTCGAGGGTTCTAATCCAGCAGGTTGAGACGAACCTGGAGAGGTGGAGGTTTGCTGAGTGAATGAATGAATAAACAGGTTTCGTTATGAAGTTAGGATGCTGAGGATGAAGCTGCCAGTCAAGAGGAGGAGAGGAAGACCAGTGAGGATTTTCATGAATGCAGTGAGGAAGGAGGGGATTGGAAGAAGCTGATCTGCTTTGGCAAAAAGACAAAGAAGAACTTACTTTCAACACAACATAAACTTTCCTTCTAATCTGTCTTTGCTTTATTCTCAAGTGTCTTCCCCCCAGACAGTTTGTGGAGTCCAGCCTTTTTCGGTACTATTACCCGAACACACTGTACATCTCAGGACGCTATGCGTCCGCCGTGATTGGCGGTTCCACATCACCACAGCCAGATGAGTTTGTGAAGCGCAGGTGAAGTTGGCAGCGGGACGTTTCACTGTGCCGTTGAGCTGGTGATTTATTAGAGATACAGCCTGCGGCTCACTGCAGAGGTGGAGGCAGGACTGGACTCCGCCAGCCTGCTGACTGCACACTGGTGAAGTGAAGTCTGGAGCGATAAAACCTTCATCATTCTCATCAAGCGCTCTGTGCGCTCTCAGGACAAAAGGGGGAAAAAAAAGGAAAAAAGGTCTATACTGTGGAGGCATGTATTAATGCTCAATGAAGGTGTGGTATTCCTGTTTTTTCACATGTAATCTGTAGTTTATCAGCGTTTAAGCAGCTTCTTGGCTGCTGTGTACAGTGGTGATAAAGTCAGTTGACTTGTGGATCTGGAAGATTTAGGGCTTCAATCCCACTTCAGTGATTTTTCTGAATTTCGTCTCTGTTTTCAGTGGTAGTGGAGTGATTTATATCACTGCATCCTCATTAAAGATTTAGAGAAAGCTTAAAAACACACTTCTGAAATGCCTAACAGGGCATTAAAAGAGAATACTGAAAGACACATTACATCTAACGGAGAAATACATTCAGGGACTTTAAAAAAGTGGAAACTTTCCCCCTAGACTGAATGCTCCTGCTGCCTGTTCTTCTGAGAGCTAAGACAACGGCTGAATATATTTTCAGGTATTAGATGTATCCTCCCTTCCCTGTTCTGCCCTCCAACCACACAGCAATCAATTTGCAAGTGACTGTCATTTTAAAAAAATTAATATTTATCATTTTGGCACGAGCGGCTTCCAGGGATCGGCTCCGGCTCCATCAGCCGACTGCAGCTGCCTCCCCTGCAGCAGAGAGCTGGCTGCTCGTCTCGCTCCAGTCTGGCACTGTAGGCAATAAAAAGTGAGGCTGCTGTTAATCCAGAGAGGAGCCGCTGACTTTCTCAGGCATTGCTCCCTGTTGCATGGCTATTGCTCATATCCTCCAGAGACAGGTCCTCTCTCTCTCCCCCTCTCCCTCTCTCTCTCTCTGTATCCTTTATTGGGACACTCCCTCTCTCTCTACACTCCCTCTATTTACCCTCCTGTTTCTCCCTTTCTTTATCTCACTTTGTCCAAGTTTTGTGTCTGTGCCCTCACCCCGCCCTGAGTCCCTCGCCTCCCTCCTCTCCTCTGGTTGTTTTATGCACCGCGGCTGAACTGCTCCTCCTTGTGTCTCAGCACAAGCATCACAAGCTGACGGTGGAGTCAGCAGAATGCTGATCAGAGACGTGAAGTTTACTGAAGCTCGAGGTTATTTCCCTCAATAGTTGCAGAGGCCTGTGTTCCCACAGACTAGCTGACTGTGTGTTTGAATGAAAGGTTCAATCCCAACAAGTAAGACTTTGATAGATAAATATTAAACGCTGAATCAGATTGTGTTGAGAGCTGAGAACTGAGGTTGTCTTCCACAGCTAGATCTGGCTTAAGTGTTAAAAACCAGCAAGGTCAGTTGTAGGAAGCATCTTCGTATTTGTGCGAAATTGTGGGAAACCAGTACAGTGCCAGTTAAAACTGATGCGATCTTTGGATATGGACGTGAAATAGTGGGATTACTGTACAGCGCCCAGCTGAAAATAACTTAAATCTTCTTTTTTGTATCTTTCAACGAAAAGTGGCATGTTTCATGTTTAGATAAGTTACTGTTCCTGCTTAGCATTTTCTGTCTTTTTCCATGTAATGGTGATTCATAACCAATGTTGGAAAAACAAGAAATAATGCAATTGGAAATAAGGGTGTTTTAGTACAACTCAAATAATAAAATATTATTGAAAAATTGATTATTTTATCAGTCACTTCCAGACTCCTTGTAAACCAGCTTTGTATGTTCTCTGAATGTCCTGTGAATGTTTCCTTCTAGTGTCTAAATACTGCTGATTATGAATTATCATCACCACTAATTATTACATCCAGTTTAAAGATATGGAAAACATCTTTTCTTGAAATACAGAAAGCACATAGAAGATAGCATTCTCAGTAAAACTGTCATTCTGTGTTCTAAACTTTACTGAGTTAACAGTAAATATTTGAAATAATTCACTTTAAGTGTAATTAATTAAAAATATATGGGTGATTTGATGAAAAATATATTTTTATTGTATTTATTCATTGTACTGAGTTGCATCCATTGGCAGATGAAATCCAATATATTGAAATGTGAGTCTCCTGTATTGTGGCAGGCAGAACAAAGTTTTTCAGTAAAACTGCAACCATATTTATCCTCTTGGCATAATATTGCATTTTTCTCTATATAACTCTCAAATGTCTATTTTTCATGAGTAAATTTTGAGAATAACTTGTGAAAACTGAAGTACTTTGTAAGGTGAATCCATGTTTTACCAGAAGAGGAGGATGAAATTGATGCATCCTGAACCAAGTCTTTCACACAGTCGCTTCACTGTCAAGTGTGTCTGCTCTATTCTACCAGAGGAGGGCGCTATTGTCATTGCGACCTACTCAATATTTAGTGTCAGGGCCATGCAAGGTGAGCCAACACACAAGAGAAGACAGGAGCAAGTGGACAAACAAGAAGAGAGAACCTGAAGCATCTTGAAAATGTTTATTGTTCTTTCACTCATGCTTTCAAAGTCACAAACTGAGTGGTTGGTTAAACCAGTTCTCATGTTATAATCGACCTTCTGCTGACAGTAATGTAAACTATTGTGGTGGTGTGTATTCCCACACACAAATGACATGCAGCAGAATATCAGTTGAATGTGTATTGAGATCATCCCAGTGTGTGTGTGTGTGTGTGTGTGTGTGTGTGTGTGTGTGTGTGTGTGTGTGTGTGTGTGTGTGTGTGTGTAGTGGAGAAGTGGGCCCCTGAGAGATGAAAGGTGCGCCTCCATTGTCATGCAAACACAGAGGACCTCCAGCTATCCAGTGTGAAACAACCCCTACAACTAAGTTTTGTTAAAAAAAAAACAAAAAACAAATCAACGTGACTGATTCATACATCAACTAAACTGGAGACTCGTTAAATGGTTGAACAGAAGTGTGCAGTCATGACAGATGCCTCAAATGTTCCAATACACAATCCGTGTTTTCTGTTTTTGCACAAAAATGTCATGACTGTCTGGATTGTTTTTCCCCCCCATTCGGCTCGAGGTTTAATAAAACTCGATAGAACTGAAGTTATGGGCTCCGGTCTTCCTGTTGCTCTGCCTCCTTTCAGAAGCACTGAGTCAGATCAAAGAACCTGCTCCTTTGCAGGTTCACCACGGTTTGCCTTTGACCGGGTTATGAATTGAAGAGAGCTCGCTTCAACACGCCCTTTCTTTACCTCAGGACTCCTGACCGTCTCTGACCAAGTGTGTGTGCGTGTGTCTCTGTGTGTGTGTGTTGTCCTTCATTCTGGCAGAGAGGATTAGACCTTTTATTCAAACAAATTTTTCACTCCAGCTAATAAAAGGAATCTGACCCACGTGAACTTTTTAAAGGTTGATTGGGGTCCTCCAAAACTTCTAACTCCCCCATCACTCACTCTTCTGTTTTCTTTCTCTCTTCTCATTTAATACAAAAAGGAACTGGCACAGAGGAATGATGGACAATGTTTAGAAACATATGAATCAATAATCATTAATAATGATTGGGTGTCAACAATTTTTATGTCTTTAAAAATAGAGCGATGGAAAAGAAAATAGGTTACAATATTAGTTCTTTAGAGCTCAAAATCAGAAACATTACAGGTGAATTCATCTGTTGATCACTGTTGGTGTAAAACCTCCCATCTGATCAGTTCCCACATGGGCACGCGCGCGTAATGCATGGAGGAAGGGACAGGGCGCGCAAAAGGGGTGTGGGGGTGTTTGGAGGTGAATCGGCGGTGAGAAAAGGAGGAGTGTGTAAACCAGGGAGAGAGAGGGGGAGTGTGCGTGAGAGAGATAGTAGTTGTAGTGAGGTGAGAGAGGGAAGGAGCGCTCGTTTCAGTGCTTTTGATTACCTTGTTAATCTTTCGTCAAGGCAACAAGTGGATCTCACTTTTCCCTCTTTGGATGCGTTTTATTTATTCATTTCAGGAAAGTGAAAGAGAAGCTCTGATTTGCATCGCTCCTTGCGTGAAAGGAACATTTTTGCCAAACCATTTTACGCACAGCTTTGGCTTGGATTTGAAGTGGATTTTTTTTTTTTAATTCTCATCAACTCGTGGCGGAACTCGGAGCCAGTTGTCGACTTTCATCTACATTGAAGCTACTCGGGATTACAAACTTCCCCACTGATTTTCTTTATTTAATGGCAGTGGTTTGTTGGTTGTGGCTTTAAGAGAAAAACAGAGGAGAGAGTGAAAGCAAAGCTGACTTTAAAGACAAACTGGGCCAAGCAAAGAGAAACACGTGAGCCGGACAACAGGAGCCTGTGGCATCGCCATCTGAGTCCCCCCCCCCCCCCCTCAAAAAAAAAAAAAAAAAAAAAAAAACCTGCAAGACTGACCCAGGACGCCTCTTCTTCATTCTCTGCCCCTGTCTCAGCAGCAGAGCTCTTTCTCCAGGCCCGGCTGTGCGGCGGGGACGCGGCGGACCATGGACAACAGATCGGTCCGGAGGGGACGAACCGGTGCGGCCCGACATCTGCTGCTGGCAGCCGCCCTGCTGGCCTGCAGCTCCCAGCTGCTGCTGGTCGATGCCAACTCGTGGTGGTGAGTAACTGACTTTTACGTTGAGCGTTCAAGACGCGCTCCTGAGCGCAATGGTGCCCGATTATTTATCCAAATTAGACGTCTGAAACAAATCAGCTTTATACAATGAAAAGAAAAATATATATTGTAAGTTGCATTTTGGAGCAAAACATATTGGTATGGAAGTTTTTTTTTTCCTAAATTTGAACTTAAACAGCCTTTACGCGCAATTAGTTTTACGCACAGGATGCGTTTATGTTCAAAACACAGTTCGTCTCTTTTCTGTTTTTTGTTTTTTTCTCAAGACAAATGGAAAGTTTTGAGCAGTGGCTTCTCTCTGTGTGTCGCTTCTTGTGTATGTGTGTGTGTGTGTGTGTGTGTGTGTGTGTGTGTGTGTGTGTGTGTGTGTGTGTGTGTGTGTGTGTTTTGGGGGTTCGTTTTTGCGATGTTCCAATCGTGTGGTGGGGCACTAACAGTGAATGGAACAAATGTGAAGGCTCTGTCACAATATTTACACTGGCCGAGCCCCAAATGGCATGGCATGGCGTGCTGCTGGTGTGCCCATACAATTAGCCACACTTTATTCTTGACTTACATGAACTACAGTGCGCCGCTCGGTTTGCATGCGGGCCTGCAGAGGAGGATGCTTTGGGATTTGGGAGTTTGGAGGACAGTAGGTTCAGTTTCCTGTTTGCATAAAACAAAAGCAGCTCAGCTCTGGGTCCAGTCAGCCAAAGCCCAGAGGCCCTTCAAGAGAAAAGTTACCGATTTCATCGTTAGAAGCAGTTCATAATGTGAGTTTATGTATTTTAGGATAGTTGGAAAGATGCAGCTGCAGAGGTTTGTCTGCATTTTTATTTATCTGCATTTATTGGGTAAATATATCACTTAGTCTGCTGCTTTTCCCCTCAGCTGCTACATCACTTATAAATCAGTGCAGATTTTTAGAGCAGATATGTTTTGTGTGTGTAAATTTTGACTAAATATCGTCTCTGTTTTTCAGGTCACTGGGTCTGATGCCAATTCAGCGCCCAGAGATGTATATTATCGGGGCTCAGCCTCTCTGCAGTCAGCTCTCCGGCCTTTCCCAGGTAAGTCTTGAAGAAACACACATTATATTTAGATTTAGATTTACTTAAATGAGAGAAATACTCATAGCATGCAACCAAAAGAGTCAAGGCGTAACAGCTCAGTGTTGCATGTCATGACTCTAATGAAGTGAGAAATACAAAGTATGATCCTCCTACTTGTACTTTGACTTCATGGTCAAATGAAAGGGCGCGTCCTTGTGATCTCTGAAGTATCACACCACCGACAGGCTCTGCTCTCCGTCTGTGTGGTCTGCAGGGTCAGAGGAAGCTCTGCCAACTCTACCAGGACCACATGACCTACATCGGAGATGGAGCCAAGACGGGCATCAAGGAGTGCCAGTATCAGTTCAGACAGAGGAGGTGGAACTGCAGCACCGTGGACAACACGTCTGTGTTTGGACGAGTCATGCACATTGGTGAGATGACAATTTAATAACAACAAAATCTATGATAAAGTATTGATGAAATGGTTCTATTTTTTCTGACAAATCACAGCTTTTTTTTATTACTTATACAGTTATTAATCATACAAGAATGAAGAAATACAAAAGCTTAGCGGGACTCAAATCATAAACAATGCCTTTGTTTCTGCAGGGTTTTTTGCAATCTTGAATTATTTTGAAATTACAGGTTCTGGGAGTTTTGGCAAGAAAAAACACAGCATTATCATTTAACTTGAGAGTTATTGCATCACAGTAAAGTGGGCTTGAAGACACGAACTGTGTGGAATAGGGTCAAGAAAATGTTTGCACAACTTTCATTTTGAATGTTTTTTCATATAGACGGTGTCTTGTGCAGTTTCCTTGATATGGCTTCTTTTCTGTAAGGAAAAAAAGTGTGCATGACAAGTTGGTCTTACAGTATTTTCATCCAATAACATCATGTAAGATGAGAAAGTTCACCTAAATCTGCTTTTGGTGGGGTCACCCTTTCCCTTCAACAATCTTAATTTGTTGCAGCATTTGTGTGTGCAAGTATAAAGGCCATTTTTAACAGAAAATAGGTTTGTTTAATCTTATCAAAAGATTCAGAGCAACTTTGATCCTTGTGAGGGCTGCAAAAACTCACCCTAAATACCAGAAGTTCTCTCTTTGAGTTTGTGTATTTACTGAAAGAATTATGGGACATTATTTGTTTCAAAGAATTGATTTTTTGTCTTTAATTTTAACTAGCTTGCATGTCCTTGATAATTGTATTGTTCCTTGAAATAACCTGGTAAACAACAAGTTTAACAAATAGATGCCAGTACTTTTCAAATGTGCATAAAATGGCCATCAGCCTTCGATTGTCTGTGGAACCAATAATTTCTGATGATATTTGGAAGTTGTCATGCAGGCCACAGTTAATAATGACAAAGGCCGCGTGTGGTCCGCGTGCCTCCACTTGCCATGCCTTAATGAAAGCCTGCCTTTGGCTGGAATATTGATAGAGCATGAATGTGAAATGTGCGTCTTTTTTCATATGATTTCATTTTGCGCGTCTCCATCGGTGTCCAGTTTGTCTGAATGCATGTTTGGCAATGTGTTTCTGTCCATCAATGTGAAATAACATAAAGGTTTTTACCAAAACATTGCTAACAATGAGAGTGTTTACAGTTAACACCGATCCTCTGTGCGCTCCCGAATTGCGCAAAAAAAAAAAAAATAGTGGAGTCCTAAAAAACGAAAACGGGAAACAATTCTGACAGAAACGCGTTTTTATCAGACTAAATAAGCAGGAACCGATAAAACGCGTGTTTTATCTCCTGAAAGTTTAACCAAAACACACCCGCGGATCGATATCTCGTGCGCGTAATTCCCGGCGGGCGACGTGGGAAACGCCTCATCAACAAGTACGTGTCAGATCCGCCGCGGGCAGCCGGGCGAGGTGTTTGCTGCTCCTCTCTGTCTGCGTCCCTCCCGGCCCTCGGTCCATCTCCAGGTTTATATGGAGGTGTCAGTCGGTCCATTGTCCCGCGACGCGTCTTTTGAAATGCGCCGATGAGCTGACACCGAGCCGGCACATCCGGACCCGCTGTTTGAAGTGGAGGCTCCGCAGCCCCATAAAACCTATCTCTCTCTCTCTCTCTCTCTCTCTCTCTCTCTCTCTCTCTCTCTCTCTCTCTCTCTCTCTCTCTCTCAACTGTTTTTTAATACTATATCAATATGATGAGGAGAATATTAAAGTACAACACAAATCCCCATTTAAAAGTCTCTATTTAAATAACTGTGATCAATTTCAAGGAAGTGAAAGGAATCTGAGATCACTAAACAGTAGAAGATGTAAATGTTGCATCCAATACTCAGTAAAAACAGGATCCTGCTCATTGTAAATATTAAACACTAAATGTTGAAAGATTATTGGCTATATTCTCTGTAAGAAAACAGGGCCGTCTTTGCGCTTCATATGTAAATTCTGGAGTTTCCGGCCTTTCAACATCCCACCTGCCACCGTCTCGTCGTTTCCACTCATTTGCATGTTGTCAGGATTTGTGTATTACCTCAGAGAAGAGCTGGGTTGTGTATTCAACGTTGTAAAGTGCTGCTAATCAGCAGAGAGACTAGAAATCCTGAATGTGAAACAGCCAGATGTTACAACGAGTTACGACTTTTACATGTGTAGCCACCACTATATCCGGAGAGCAGCGTGTCAGAACTACACTTCTCATCGCTGTGAGCATGAAAATAACTTCAACAGAAATAGCTTTGACTTCTCCGTGCTGTGATTGGTGGGAGGCACCTTAATGTGTGTGTAGTGACCCTTCAGCTGAAAGGTTGACTGGCCAGGATGAGGGTATAACCAGAGGCCGGCGACACGGGGGGAACCGGTGCGCAGGCTGTAAGGATCACTGAGCAGGTATTTGAAGTTGTTGAGCTTAACCAGGTATGAGTTCAGAGCCTTAAATCACATCTATTGTCTATTGTTGGGTCAGAAAGGGTGTGCGGCTGTTGGCTGTGTGTAAGAGGGGGGTAATCCTGCGCAGCTTCCTGTCAGGGAATGCACAAACGTTCACACTCCCACCAATGAATTGTGTGACTATAAATGAAAGAGACAGCACATCCGATCATGGGTGTAACTTCAGATATTCAGCGGCGTTTGACTGTTGTTTTGTTTTTTTGCTCTCCTTCGCCAGGCTCCAGAGAAACGGCCTTCACCTACGCCATCAGCGCGGCCGGCGTGGTCAACGCCATCAGCCGGGCGTGCCGCGAGGGCGAGCTGTCCACCTGCGGCTGCAGCCGCGCCGCCCGGCCCAGGGACCTGCCGCGGGACTGGCTGTGGGGCGGCTGCGGAGACAACGTGCACTACGGCTACCGCTTCGCCCGCGAGTTCGTCGACGCCCGAGAGAGGGAGAAGAACTACCCCCGCGGGTCGCCCGAGCACGCCCGCACCCTGATGAACCTGCACAACAACGAAGCAGGGAGACAGGTAGGCGGAGTAAACCGACTTTTCCCTGTCGTGTTTTATACTTTTCTTTTTAAATGAACAGGAAGTTCAAGTTGAAGGTAGAGGAAGTCAAGTGAATAAAATATGCATACACGGTTCTCAGCCCGGCACTAAATCTGTACTTCTGTCGGGGATCCGTCCCCGCACCGCCTGACCTGGCAGTGTGTGTGTGTGTGTGTGTGTGTGTGTGGGTGTGTGTTGGTTATTTATTGGGAGGGTCCAAATGGTGTAACTGCTAACGCCCTTGGAGCCTGGCCGGGTCACCGGGTCACCGCACATTCCTGCAGAGCAGCACACAGGCGCGCATAAAAACACATGTAAAACCAGAGACACAATGGACGATCGCGTGTTTACCTTTTAGAACTCAACTTCTGGAAGCACAGTGAGCATTGAGAGAAAAAGATGAAAAGGCAGAGATCTCTTATGATATGTTTTCCCCAACATTACTGCTGATTACTGCGCAGAGACAATTAGAAAGTCCACAAATGATATATGAAGATAAATTGTTGAGAAACATTCTGAGGCAGGAAGAGCAGTACAAAGAAGCACACAGACAGGCACACACACACACACACACACACACACACACACACACACACACACACACACACACACACACACACACACACACACACCTTTCTCGTAAAAGGTCCATTTGCCCATTCTGGTGCATGCTGGATCAGGAGAATGTGTTTATCTTCAGCCAGAGAAGCTTTGTTTAAGCTGTTTACAAGGCAGAGACGCTGCATGTGGGTTTGTCTGCTTGTGTGTGTGTGTGTGTGGGTGTGTGTACTGCTCGGCTCAGTTTGATTTGTGCGTGAGACAGTGAGCCTTCCTAGTTGTGTGTGTGTGCACCACAGGTCAAAGGTGATGGTCTGGAGAGGTTGTGTTTCTGGTGAGGGTCCCATTGGGGCTATAGGAGAGTGTATGAGACAAAGATCTACTGCTGCTGCAGCTTTGTATTAACACACACACACGCGCGCACACACACACACACACACTCTGAATGCCTTTACCTCCTGTCTCCCGTTTGATCTTTTGCTTTTATTGTCGTCTGTCCATCGGAACGGAAGAGGGGAGAAAAGGCGAGCGGGAGAGACGAGAAGAGTTTTTCCTCCTCCTCTCCGTCTCCCCCCTCTTTTCTCGCTTTCTTCCGTGGACACGCTGGTTTGTCCTAAGCGGGATTTGTCTCGCTTGGCTGCACAGGGCAAACTGCAGGGCTTTTGTAAAGGTGACAGGGGTGTGCCACTATGTGTGTGTGTGTGCGTGTGTGTGTGTGTGTGTTTGCGGTCAGCCTCATTTGATTTGTGTGGATGGCGGACTACGCGCTGTGTGTACAAGCGTCTGGAGACAGAGACGCTGGGTGAGGGATGAACCTCCGTCACACTCGCCCGACTCTCAAAGCCTTACACACACATGCACACATACACATACACACACACCAAAGTTCACTGTCTCTGCTAAGCACAAAGCAAATGAGGCAGCACTTGTTACACAGACTCTAAAAGAGCTGGATGTCGTCTCCTGGGGTCAGAAACAATCATGTAGCTGTTCCGTTGCCTGTTTGACACTTTGTTGCAACTCAAGGTCTTTCCCAACAGCGTTGGCTCGCCTCATGTTTATTCAAACCAGCTGTACTCTGCAGATATTGCAGCCAAGCGCAGCGCAAACACAAATGCATTTTTAAATTTGATTAAGTTGTAAGAAAAAAAAAAGCGCTAAAGGCCACATGTTTAATATCACTGGAGAAGTGAGCACAACTGACCACATTTTCCTTCCAGCTTGAGTAACTTGAGGCTACGGACGGCTGGATCTGATCCCAGCTGGCCGTGGAGGAGGGCAGAGTAGATTCTGGACAGGTCTCCCGTCCGCCAGAGAGACAGGCGGTCACTCACCGTCACATTCTCACCATTTAAACTCACCAATTAGGCTCAACAAAAGCAATGCGTGCACAGAGAGAACATGCAAACTCTGCAGAGAAAGACCCCGGATGTGCACTCAGACCGGTGCTAACCACTGCTCCACAGCACAGCCTCCAGACTTTTTCATCCTTTATGCAAACAAATTTGTTTCATCTGGTTTTCTGAAGTCTCCACTTTGTGTTCATGCTGGTTTTATTTGTCTTTAAAGTATGTCAGTGCAGTTGAAAGTTTGACATCATCGAACAATGAAAGTACAGCAAAAAAGTGTTTGTTTTGTTGGGTCATAAAATTTAATTCAATCAGATTCAAACACTTCAGATCTGTTATGTAGCAAATGGATATTTTCCTTGTATTTCTTTTTCGTACAGGCTTGTCTTTAGGAGGGAGTTGAAGCAAACCTTCAGGACCTTTGATCAATTTTGGTGTTAAATTTAAATAAAAAGCAGAATTTTTTTTAGTTATAATGGAGACATGCAGGAAGCAATGAAACATTTTCCTTCTTAATCGTTACGAATTCTGCCACACAAGGTGGGCTGTGTTCTCCATTTCTTGTCTGCTCTGTTTCTGACTTTTAATCTGCACACACACACACACACACACACACACACACACACACACACACACACACACACACACGGCTCCTAACCCCTAACCTTGTCTGAGCTCCACCTATTGTTCCTGGCATAGAGACCATGTCCCCACCACGGATGACTGCGCGCGTGTGTGTGTGTGTGTGTGTGTGTGTGTGTGTGTGTGTGTGTGTGTGTGTGTGTGTGTGTGTGCGTTCATCAGGTCCAGTGTCACTGTGCCCAGCAGGCGTGACCTCCCAGATTTCCCTGCCTGCTGTGGGACACACACATGCGTGCCTTGGTTTGACACTGAGGTTATTGGCAGCGATCAGCGTGCGTGGAATTGTGTTTCTGCAGCACACACACACACACACGCACACACACACACAAAAGAGCCTCAAAGTCATGATCATAACGCAAAAAAACAGTAGCTATAGCCGTAGCTCCAATTTCCTCGCTGCTATTGTTCCGCACCTCTCACAAACCCCCACAGATCGGGGGTTTGGCGACCCTCAAGGCTCATAAAACAGCAAGAAGCCATGAAACCTTAGGATTTCCTCCTGCTAACATAAGTGTCACGATCCCAGCTTTAACTGTCTCCTGCTCGATTACAGTTTAAGACAAATGACCTTCATAATTCCCCCCTGATACACAAAAAAGCAGAAAACGCACCGAAAATGTGCTTTTCTCCTTCCACAAGATGTCATTGTCCCCTGTTCCCTGTCTGAGGGGGGTCACAGGGGTCGCCTCGTGGGATTGGAGGGTGCCGAGTGCTATGCCTGCTGGGTAGTAAAGGAGAGGAGAGGGCTGGGGGTCGGGGGTGTTTGGGACGCCGGGGTTAGCAGAGGTGAGAAGGTAATTGAGATCAGGCAGGGTGAGGAGACAGAGCGATGGCTTTCATTTGTGCGGGGGCGAGCCGGGGGAAATCAGGAATCGCAAGTAATTGATTCAGCAAATACGGAGCGCAGACGGGCAGGAGTGTGTTTCAGAGCGGTTGGCGTGCACGCAAAACATGACACGATGTGACAACGTGTGTGTGTGTGTGTGTAGAAGGGGGGTCTTTTATGTGTTTTCCTTGTTTCTCTGACCTGGTGAAGCTGCAGGCTGAACGGCTCCCCCTGAAGTTCACTACAGCTGCAACTCACACGCTTTCATCAGGGCGAAATCTGTCTTTTCCGCTGCATTTTAAAACTTGCTCCTGTTTTTAATGTATTTGATCTTGGACTTCATATTTTTAGGCATTTATGTCTATTTATGTCCAGTGCTTTGGTTCAGCTGTAGTGGTTTTTAAAGTGCTGAATCAGTTGAAACGCATCTAATTCCCATTTGCACCAGCTCTTCATTTTTGTCAAAAAATATAATGATAAAATACTTTTTTTTCTGTTCAGACGTCTCAGCCGTGCATAGTCCTCCACATTCAGTTTTAATCCTGCTGTAAAATGGCGCACAGCTAAAGACAGAGTAATACATTCAAACTTTGTGTCTGAGAACCAAATGTTACCTTTTTGCAAACAAATTGTTTGTGAAATTACAGTTCTCTTAAACTTTCTTTCTTTCTGTACACAGAGTTTGTAGAGAAACCAGCTTAAGGTACAATTTTCTTGATGAGAAACAGCTTTTCCACTCTGAGTCAGCTGTTTTTTTTTTCCCATCCAGTCATCATTCATACTCAAGGAAACCTTACAGCAGCCTCACAGATAATTCAGATGGCGCAGTAGCCTTTTCCTTTTTATTTGACTCAGTATTTTCACATTTATGATCATGATTTCAATGCTGCTGGTGTCTGATGAGTGTTGATATTTATAGCTGTAATAAACCTGTTCAACCACAGTTGAAGCTGACAGAAAGAGTATTTGTAGATGTTCACCACTAGATGGCAGCAGGGTGCTGAGCTACAGAAGAGACAGGTTTAGGGGCCACATGCAGAAGAAATGAACTTCAAGTTGTAAAATCAAAAGTTCCCACTTTGCTTTTTTGCAAATAAGGAAAAACAATGGTTTTTCTTTGTAGTTTGTCTTTTTAAACTTAGTTGCAACTACAAAAGCAGCGAATACCTGGACTTTGCTGCTTTGCATCTGCCCAAAACTCCAGAAAGATCCATAATCCTCTCTGACCATCATTCTTATTTCAGCCTAACGCCGATCACAGCCTCAATCTTCTCAATTAGCTTAATTTCAGCAGCATGTGTAGCAACCAGTTATGAAACATTTTTGCCCATTTTGTATGTAATAAAGCTAATAAAGTAACAACTTACCTTTAATGTAGTAGCATAATAAAATATTCATTGAGTACCATAATTGAGAGAGTGTTGCATAGTTTGTTTCCTCAAAGAAAGAGCACGATCATAACTGTATGTGTATCCAACCCCAAGCACCTTTATCAACCACAGAGAAATAAGTTTTATGGGGAATTCTCTCAAAATAATGTTAGTTTTATTAATTATGTCTCTTTTATTAAATATTTCACACTGGTCTGCTGTAAACCAGTGACTAAAATCTCTGTGTCCCGTTCTCCCCCAGGCGGTCTACAATCTTGCTAACGTGGCCTGTAAGTGCCACGGGGTCTCGGGTTCCTGCAGCCTGAAGACCTGCTGGCTCCAGCTGGCCGACTTCAGGCGTGTCGGTGAATTCCTGAAGGAGAAGTACGCCAGCGCCGCCGCCATGCGGATCGGACGCAAGGTACTGAGCTCACGGCACCTCCCCCCCTCTTTCCGTCAGATAGAGCTAAACGAATCTCACACCGAATGCGTTGCTTTCTCGCTCCAGGGAAAGCTGGAGCTGGAAGACAAGCGCTTCAACACCCCGACCGCCGAGGACCTGGTCTACATCGACCCCAGCCCGGATTACTGCCTCCGCAACGAGACCACGGGCTCCCTGGGCACGCAGGGCCGCCTGTGCAACAAGACCTCGGAGGGGATGGACGGCTGCGAGCTGATGTGCTGCGGCCGAGGCTACGACCAGTTCAAGACGTACAAGCACGAGCGCTGCCACTGCAAGTTCCACTGGTGCTGCTACGTCAAGTGCAAACGCTGCACGTCGCTGGTGGACCAGTTTGTGTGCAAATAACCCGCCGGCGGACGTGAAGTCAGACAGAAGGGGGGGGGAAACACGCGGAGATGGAGGATGCAGGAGATGACAGGAAGGCGGCGTTTCAGGGCTATGGTCAGGACGAGACACAATTTTTTTTGCAGTTTAACTTTTTAACCTCTGATGATTAATCATTTGACATCTAAAATGAGGATCAATGTCTGTTAGGTCGGTTTTCTTAGAGTAAATTGCAAATCAGTGATTGGAGAGAAAGAAAATTTAGGGGGAAAAGTGATTTGGACTTTTATTTCTCCACCTTCAATCATCATTTTCTGTTTCTTGTGTGACATCCTGATCGCAAAGACCTGAAGCAAAGAGGGAGGGAAGATGGAGCGAACAAAGGAGGGCGTTGAGAAGGAATGGACCTGCAAGCGTAACAACTGGATTTCTTAAAAGTGGACACGCAGTGCGAGAAGTGAAATAAATATATAATTAAATAATAAACCAGCATACAATTCGTATTGTTATTTAAAGAGGACTCTGGAAAAGAGGCGGTTTGGACTCGGACGTTTCCGCGGCTCTCTGGGGTCTGGTGCTATTTCAGAGCTCAGCGGTGTCCCTCCGTCTATTTTAAGGAACCCTGAAGGAGACGCGCTGGAGAAACTGGAGCTCAAACTGGCAACAGAAAACAGAAGATGCAAATGCAAACCATGAAACGGGTGGATCAAAGAGTGTTAAAAGGAAAAAAAACAACAACAAAGGGAACGTGTATGGTTATTTTACATCAATGTATTGTTTCACAAGGACGCTCAGTTGACTGAGAAGCTTAAGTGCAGCTATCTCTAGTTCCAGATTTGTATTTAAAAGCACTCTTAACGCACAGGAAAGCCCATCATCTTCAGGACCGGTGTGGTTTGCTGCAGCTTCCTCCGACCGCGCAGGTTAATGAAGCTTGGTAGTCGCGGCCATCTCGACACCTTCAAGATCTGCGCTGTTTAAACAAGCGGCTCGCAGCAGCGGTTCCCGCTCCGTGACCTTCATGTGACAGCGAAGTGAACAAAACCTCCATTACAGAGATTAATGTGCTGTATCTGCCGTAATGAAGCCGGACGGGGGAGACAGAGCGGACCGCTTCTCCTCACGTTGCTGCGCAGCCCGTGACGGCAACAAGGAAAACATCCCATTTCGCCGCCTGTTTACAAAATTTACAAACCTGTACCATGAGGTTTTTCTTGCATTTTGTCGACTTTCGGTTGTAATTTGAGTGACAAATGACTAACATGAGCAGAAAAAAGACTGGAAAACAGAAGTGACTGCAATTTATTACTTGGAGAAATAGTAGATCTGAGAAGAAAGTATATTTTATTAATGTTTCCCACTTTGTTTTCTATGTTTTATACATGAGTATTATTGTGTATTCTCTTGATAAACTAGTCTTTGAAAATGAGGCTTTTTATTTGTGAGTCTGCTGCAGTTTTTTGGGGGGGAAATGTCACATGAAGGCCAACATTCTTTCACTCTCTCCTCTGCACCGACATGATAAATACACACCAGTCTCTGTTGCTCGTCGGCTGTTCTGGAACATGTTCGGGTGAGAGAAAGACACGGCACAGGAAATCATGGAAAAATGAAAGACAGTGCTGCCATTCACAAAACCAGGACAAAATAGCATCTGAAAAACAGGAAATCTGACAAATTGTAACGCTAATAGCTTCATTTCATTATATTTTCAGAGACGTTTGCACGCAGGTCAATTGCTCAAGCTTCCTAAAACCTGCATTTTTCTTCAATTAGGAAATTTCACTGCAGGTTTTAAAATCTCAGCATATTAAACCAAATTCAGTCTTGATTTTATGAGTTATACAGGAAGGAACCTACAGATGTAACCAGAACACTACGTTGTGTTTACATGAATGTTTGTTGAAGACTGTATGTGTTCGTCGACTTGTGCACAAGTGATTCCTTCACAGCAAATCTTCTTTGCTTTGTCCATTTGCTTGTTGTTTAACTTGTTAGTCCCTTCGGCTCTATTTTCTCACACCTCCTAAAGACCTTTGATCCCGTCAGATGGTCGAGCAGCCAGTCCCTCAGCTGCTCCACTGTCCCATGCATGTGTGTGTGTGTGTGCTTTCTCGCCATGAATTCACCGAGGATGGATTCTCCCGTGGTCACTTCATGGCACCGGCAGATTGACTTTATCTCCCCTCTGAATCTGTGAAATGCTCCGGCGGCTTCGCTCTCCTCGGCTTCTGACAACCTCTGGGACTGAACGTCAGCCGCGCCATCACGGATAAGCAGATACTGTACGGTGACCTGGCTAACAATCCCATTACTTTCAGCTGCTCAAAAGTAATTGGATTAGACCACTGACCGGAGCAGCATGACCAGTGTGTGTGTGTGTGTGTGTGTGTAAAATCCCTCTCACCTGACAGGGGGCTCCTCCTGTGTTTGACTTCCCTCATTGTGGACAAACGGATTCCTCCCTCCCCGAAGCTGGAAAGTCAAACGTGTGTGCATTAATTGTGATGAATTATCTCCCGCGGTTGCGCGCACACACACTCTGGCATGATGAATGTGTGTGTTTAAAGAAGATTAGGGCAGTGAAAGTGTAATGAGATGGCCTCGCCAATCGGTTTCACCTGGTAGCCATCTGCTGCTCGTCAGACAAACAAAACCAGCTACAGCCTGCGAGGCTTTCCCTGCTTCCTTTCTCCTGCCAGGCGACGCTTCAGGATTCAGTTTGAAACACCGGCGTGGAAGTTTGGTTTTAAAGATTCGAAGTGGTTATCAGGGCTTACATGGTGCGGTGTTTGTGCTTCGGGTCGATCGTGAACATTATCCTCATTAGGAAGAAACAGCTTTGTTTTGCATCTGAAAGTTTGACGTCCACCTTGAGGACTTTACAGCACATCATTGGTGTTTTTGAAATCCAATGGCCAACAAAACAGTTCAGGAGTGTTTAAGGAAAGCTTTAATGAGACCCATCTCCTGGAGGACTGTCAGCTGGCTAATTATGTAGCGTCTTCTGCCTTCGCTGTGACTGGGAGAATTTTTCTTTCCATTTATCTTAACTTTGTTTCTCGTCGCGTCTCTCTCCTCAGAGCTGTTTTGACATTGAGCAATGGGATAATTTCTTGGACAACCTGCTCTCGCTACGTGTTTTGAGTGAAAGCGGAGGAGCTGGAAGCTCCGGTTTCTCCTCCTCCGATGAACAGAACGAATGAGAATCGCATTGAAATTCAAAGAAAGCAAGAACGTTTTGCTCCTGTAGAGTGAAAATCTGTCAGACTATCACTCCGGATTGTGAAGCTTTTTTTGATACACGATATTTCACATCGTCGTCTCTCTCAAAGCTGCTGTTTGATCGTTTTACTGAAGCGCTACATGATGCCAGGAGCAAACAGTACAGTGAGATCTTGGATACGGGAGTTTGCAGATTAGCCAGCAGCTGTTGTACTTCAGAGATCTGTAGGCAAACTCTCTGATCTGGATTATCTGAGGAAGAAGATACAGCCTCCTTTTTTTTTGTCACACATCCAAAAAAAACACACTCGTACAATACAGTTTGCATCTGAGTAGAAAACCAGAATATCTAATGCTCCTGGGGCGATGTTGCAGACACGAGAAACACACTGTGAGGCGGAGGTTTGATTCCCTCATCTCACTCCAACTCGTGTCTTGAAAACCTGTTGTGTTTATTGACCTTTGGCATCTTCTTATATTGATTAGTCAGGCTTGAAACAGTCTGTCAGATATGATTGTAAGAGGTAACGGATTATTCGGCTGTAGCGAACAAACCCGAAAAACACATTTAAAATTTGAGATTTTGCCAGGTCAATGTTTATAGATGTTTTGATGTTTTTGAATTGCTCAGTTGATTTTCTCTGAGCACATGTTGCCAGTGGTCAGCATAACGAAAGGAGGAGCCAAAAACTGCTGCATCAAAAGCTTTAAAATAACACCAAATCCAATCAGTTATCTAATGTCTCACACACACAAACGACGCACACAGGGTGTGGTCACATGACACGCGAAACCGTTTTTCCTTCACCACACCTCGTTCTTTCAGCCACAGGCCGGGGGAAGTTTTAATCACCAGCTAATTCAGCCCGAAGACAAGCGACGCTGTGACACCCGGAGGAACATCATCAATTGTTAATTGCGCTGTTCATCATGTCTAAACTGGTTGGTTAATAATGTAGGAAGTTCTCGGTGAACCATCAACAGCACAAACATGAAAAAAGACTAAACTACATCCTTATAGCAGCAGGATGTATGAGAATGACGATTCATGCATTTAATCTTGATCTATATCAATATATCAAGGCTATTTTTGATACAGTTTGATGAATTTGCTTATGAACTTTCAAACATTCTGCAAAAAGTTTGGAGATTCATTTCACAGTTTTACTGAAATCTAACTATTCAGATTAATTGACAGGAGCTGCTTCATGATCAGTGATACAAAAAAAAAAAAAAAAATCCCCGAAAGAGGCAGAATGGTTTCAGGTGTGGTCTGCCTGTTCCTACTTGTTGATGTTACGTGGAGTCTGGCATCCCAGCAACACAGTGTTTTTTGTAACACACACTCTTCACACACTTGACTACAAAAACAAATAGCTTTTTTTTCTGACTTAAAGTGATTTTTGAGAGAATTTTGGTTCATTGAAGTCATGTCTTTAAGCCTGTTTTACATTCATTTCCTTGAGTGATTCTGAAAATTTCTCATCCTTGTTTTTAAACACACACACGTTGTGCATGCACAGACCAAACACATCCTTAGCTTTTCTTTTAATTAAGAAAAGTAATCTCCACCGCTACAAAGCAGCCAAGTCCGCTGTGTTTCTCCAGTTGGTACAGCATCAACAGATTATCTAAATTGCAACATTACCCAACGAGCGACCTGCACACAAGCTCACACATACACAAAGATGGAGCAACAAAGCAGCATTTTAATGCTGGATTAGCAGCGTGAACGTGCAGGAATCAGTGTTGTGCATAAATAAAGTGCAGTGTAGTCATGATGTTTGCTGGAGCTGTAGAGTTGAAGGTCATCAGATTGAAAAAAAAACTGAATCCAAAAACCTCAACTCACAAACTTAGAAGAATAAAGTGAAAAACAAAGATGCATTTTAATGACTGAAATATCTTCTTGGTCTGTGTCATATTTTATTCACCAAAAGTTCACGGACTATTTCAAAGCTTTTAAACGACAGCTTGAAGTCCTCGATATGTGTAATCTAATTTAGGAGTAATTTGTGGTGCTCTTTCTGAGAGTAGCTGCTGGTGAACCTCATTATCAGTGCCAGACAAGGTTAAAATCACATTATGTGCCCACCTACTCCGAGTGTTTGGCAGAGGTCTCTGAAGAGACATCAGTCACTCCGTTAGAAAAGACAGATCAATGACGAACCGCGAGGATGAGCTCTGTCAGAAATGCAAGTGAGACATGAACTCCAGGTCTGTCTTTCAGTTTGAGAACTTGTCAATAAATCAGTAAAACCTCAGAGGAGATAAAGAGTCTGTACAGGTAAGAGAAGAACCTGTTCCACTTGTTGACCACACGCTATCGATATTTTGAGATCATTTCATAAAGTACAGGAGATAAATAACGTTCAACTGATAACCTATCTGTGTATTCAGAGAAAATATGGCTCCTCTGTTGAGACAGACACATTGCATCAGCACCACGCAGCACTAATCAGGTCAAAGGTCCGAGGCAACGTCACACTCTGTTTGCCAGAGCTGCATCAGCAAAGCCGTGAAGGTGAGTTTTTCTTTCCGAACGCCGTCTTCTGGAGCCACTCAGCTTCTTGACGACAAAACAAGAACTGTTGGAACAAGTTGTCAAATGTGTTTGATGGCGTGGCGGCGAACCTGATTAACCAGACCAAAGTGAGTTTATGAGCACACCCGACTGCCAGGCCCGCATCACAATGAGGCCATTTGCACAATCATGTAATGAGAGTCAACCCTATAAGCATTGCATCGAGGCTTGTTTTCCAGCGTGTTTGTGTTCTGCTGAGATTTATTTATGGGTATTTACAAGCCAAACTGGAGGAGGTCGAAAGGGTAAAGGCAGGTGAAGTGGCGCTGGTGTAATCCTCGGTGTGAAGTCATTTCTTACAGGTGAAGAGTGTGAGCTGAACTGTCACGCCACCTGCACCGACTGTTAAAAGCTGCACTGCAGTATAATTACTTGCGGTGAGGCCAACTTGCAAACAGGAATGTTTTAATGGCTGTTGCACTGATGAACCTCATGCAGCAATAACATGTAAAATCACAGAATCAGTGATCAGATAACCCGTCTGTTGCCAATAATTTACCACTATTTAGATAAATATCACATGGACACATTAATTATTTGCTCATGTTTAAATTTTAAAGGACGGAAAGGAAATATAAAGACGTCCTAATTCAAAACGGAGCAGTTTTCATGTAAAGACAAGAACAATCAAACTTTTAAATTACATTCTTATTACTTGGTTGGCATCATTTATAACATGTGTAGTCTGTGTTTCCTCGCTGATTTGAGTCTTCATTATTTTCTGTAGCAAAAAAAATGAATCCTACTTATTTCTGATCTTTTTTTTATGAAATCTAAATGTATCTGACTGATCTTGGAGAAGCTGATTGCACCTAAGTGGTGGATTAGGCCTTCAGATCTGCCTCCAATTAGAAAGAAATGTCAACAGAAAAATGACATTGGCAAACTATAAGAAATTAGTGAAGTTCCAGGTACTTTCATACTTTTTTACTGGCCATATGTCAATGTAGAGTTCTCCAAATGGTATGCATTTTCACAAAGTTATTATTCATTGATGAAATTACTATTTTTCCAATCAATATTTCCACAATGTTATTGGAGGGTGCTCAGCATCCACATGGCAGCTGGCAGAAAAAAAGTTATTGCAAAAAAATTTAGTTGAAATATCTTTTATTTATTGTGTTTCTTTTATTATCATTAATAATTCATGTTGGAAATGTCAAATCCGTGATATGAGTCAAAACACAAATGCATACAAAAAGAAAAAGATTTAAATTTACACAAATATTTATCTATCTATCTGTCTATCTATCTTGAGAGATAGAAATAAATATATACACACATTTCGATAAACAGTCACACTCACGAGCAGCATATACAACCCTTGTAAATAAATCCATTTGAAAAATAATAATGTGTTTTAAGTAAACATACACAAAATAGATGACTATATGCCCAATGTAAACACACATACATATAATATATACATACACATACAGATTCACTTATTATAAGATTCACTTATTATAACACACACATATGTAGTTTAACATGTTTGAAAAAGATTAGAGAGAAGCAAGAAATACTGACAGAGGGCTACCTGATAGTATTGAAAGATCTATGTCATTTCAGACGAGCTCAGTTGTTACATTTTATAATAATTCATTCATGATTGTTTAATGTGGTGAAAAACTACAAAACCTTACTCAATGTGTGGAACGTCGTGTTCCTGCTTGTCGCTGATTGGCTGCTTGTTTTAATCCTGCGCTGTGATTGGCGGACTGCCGCTCATGCGAGAGACGTCACTCCGGGGTCCAGTCTGGTCCAGCAGTCAGTCTGCAGCCGTTCAGAGTGGAGAGCGGCGCGGAGGGGACCACAACTCTCCGAGAACTGTGACACATCACTCACGGCACCGTTTTCCTCCTCAGACATCCACACCAGGTGAATAGTACAACTCCTGTCTGTCGCTGTCGAGGCGCGTCCGCCTTGTTTCGAGCTCTTTCGCGTCTCTCAGGACTTTCCGCGCGGTGTCGTCAGCGCCCCTGTGAATGTAACCTGCCAGCTAGCAGCGCTGCTATCCAGCTAATTCTGCCTGTCAAAACAACAGAGGAGCATAATCTGCTAGCCAGCGAGAGACCACGGCGTTTCTTTCTCTCCACAAGCCCTCATTCGTCATGTGGCGGCCGTATTGGAGGCATGTAGAGTCAGATATACCTGGTTGGGTCGCTGTCAGAATAAATACGCGCACTGTTAAAGAGTTATCTCGCTTCTTTTCGGTTGTGGGGCTCCTGTTAGCGGACTAGCCAGCTCGCTAGCTCGGTGTAAACAAACCATCCTCACCAGCTGCCGATGGAGCTGCAGTCCGCTCCTTATCTGCTATCACAGCTTGAACTGAACGTAAGGCGCTCGCGTTACATTTTTTCCTCCAAGCCAACGCTGCACAAGTCAAACCGCTGCTTTGTGCGTCTCTTTGGGCAAGAAGTGAAGAAATGATCGCTGTCAACAAGAAGGTAGTTTGTCTGGCTGGAGTTTTGGTTTTCTTTGTCTCGCTTGCTCGCTGCTGTTGTCCTCACTCCTGGGTACTCTGACTTTGTGGCTCAGTTTGCTGTTTGTTATTTATGCATTTTGCATGCAAATACAAGGTGCTGCAATTATGAGTAATTTATATAATCAGCTGACATTCTTCAGCTTCATTCATATAGTTGGGAAGTTGTTTGCTTTGTTGGCTAAGAAATCGACAACAGATAATAGAAGCCACATGCAGCCGTTTGTAACAGATTTGAAAGAAATCGTAAAAGTTTTCATGTCTTTTCATTGCGTTGCTTTTGTAACAAGAGACTAATTGTTCAACGCAGTAAATTTGTTTTAAATATTCAATGCTCTCATTGTCAGCAAGTATTATTGATGTACTGTTGTTGAGCATAAAATATGTATGTAAGCCTCAGATGGCTCCAACTAATTTCTCACAGTAAGCACTGTCAAACAGACTCAACTCTTCACACAACATTTAGAGCAATATTACATCTGACAGTGGTTTGTTTACCATCACAACTACACATACATTTCTTTCCATTGGTAAAGCAATGTTAAAAATTGATAGAAATATGGAATGAAAGGTTCTACTTTATTGAATTTATTGTTCTCTAGTGATATTTTGTATGTGCGCCCAACCCATGTCAGTGTTTTTCAGAGCATGAGGTCATCTCATAAATGATTCATGCTCAAAGCAGCTGATAGCCTGCTTTCTGTCTGGAACCCAAAATAAAAAAGACACAAAAACATCTCAGAAAATCTCACTGTTTTGATAACTTGATGATCACGGTGAGTTATTGTTCATTTTGATTTTAAACTACACTGGAACAAAGCTGAAAACACCCATCTTTAAACAGAATCACATGCTTTTTTTTATTGTCTGGGCTCTGCATGTCAGTGTATCTTCGTGTCTGAAATCGCATAAGAGATGCAAATACCTGAGTCACTTTTTTGAAATGTGCACTCTGTGCCCTGTGGAAACAGTGACGAACCTGAAATACCATTACCAGAGTTTAACAAATTTCATTTATTAGCGCCATGTCTCATACTTCATATAATCATCAAACCAGGGAAATTTGCAGTAATTTCCTGCTGGGAGATATTGATTTGCTATTACGTAAAAGAATGCATTTAGACTCATCCATTGCTTGAGTTGATGTGCACACTCACTCTCATGCTACCAGACAAGGCTATTGAGCTGTATGGCATCTTTTTTTTTTCTTTTTTTTTTTTTTACTGGAAGTACACCTCTCTAGAGAATTTAATGTAAAATGAAGTCAGTGTTTGACAGTGTGCCAGGCAGCAGAGCAGCTAAACATAGCTTCTAAGAATAGTGGATGGATCTTTGCAGCGTTGATTGATCATAACAGGGAGTCGCTGCTCTCTCTATTGCCTTGTTTTTTCTGTATTTACTTCTTTCACTTAATATTCTGAAAACCAAACTTTATGCATGCATATTGTTGGGTAAACAGAATAACAAACTTTTTGTATGAAAGCAATTTTCTGTTGTTGTTCCATAAATAGACATGTACAGACACAACAGCTCATAGTACGTTTGGATAACTCGTCCTCAGGGACAGTAAGCATCTTATATCCTAAACACTTAAGAGCGTTAACGGCATGAATGTAACATATACGACTCTGTGTGTGTGTGTGTAACTGCAAGATACATTACGTGCTTGCTTGGGCTTCAGTTTGTTTTTTATTCCTTTGGAATCTTAGATTGTATTTGTCAAATTAGTTATTTTTAATTCTTAATTTAATCAAATATGTCAATATTATATTAGTAGTTGTGTTACTGATCAATCACAATATATGTTAATAAATAGTTACACACATTTTCTCACTGGTTCAAGTGTTTTGAAACTGATTTTTTGTTGTTTTTCTTGTGAAAATGCAAAGTTAGTAGAAAAATATGACTGCTGGTGATTTGTCTTTACTCCGGTGATGTTTTGCAAACAGGTTTTGAACATAAATGCTGAATCAATGTTGTTAATGAACAAGTGGATTCACAGCACTTGTGCTCCTACAATTATCCACACACAGAACCTGCAAGCAGCAAACTGCTTCACGCTGCATCCTTTAAAAAGATCTTTAATAAAAAGACATAACCTGTGCAGATCAATTGTTTTTTACTGAAGGCACTAACTCACTTCCTCTTCCCATTTGGAGGAAGTTGAGGAGAAAACCTTGATGTGCTGATACCGGTGGTTCAGCAGCTCGGTTTTATCCCATCTTTATAGATTATTTTTATTTTGCTTTGGGTTACCACCCATTGCTGGAAAACCACCTCATTTGGTTTTTCTGAGCTGGCCAGCAGAGCCAGCAGCACACTGACCTTGTTGTGGTCTGCTGTGTGCGCAGCGGGATAGATGTAATGCGGTCGTTCTCAGAAACTGAGAGCAGTCTAGATGAATATCTTTGAAGGGCTATTTAGTCATAATTTGGCTTCAGTGTCCTGGAACATTTAGAAACTCTCCAGTAACTTGTCATACAGCGATTTTGACCTTTTCCATTCAGTTGCCAATGCTGTTTTTGGTCATGCTACCAGTCAGCTGTTAATAGCTGCAAAAAAGTTATAAGGTAGTGTAGTTGTAGTCTGAGTGGGTGTTTACAGGACATTTGTCTCATAATAAATTTTAATTGTGTGAGGCTCCATTTATGCAGTGATTTCTGCTCAAATTAACACACTCAGACAGAGCGAACCCCCTCCGTGTGTCGACGTCACCTTCTTTAAAAAAAAAAAAAAAAAAAAAAAAAGCTGTTCTTGTGTTGATTGTGTACTCTCACCTACCGTCACATCTGTCAGGTTTGGTGTGTGTGTACACTTGGTAGTATCTGTGCTGTGTGTATACTGTGAGGCAGGGAACAACAGTGTGAATGTGTGTGTGCGCCGGTTACATCACACTGGTCCTCTTTGTTTAGCTCTCTATCATAAGACTGCTGGCAGCCCTCATCAGAAACTCACTGCTGTAACAGGACTTGCGAGTCGCCGGCAGACACACACACACACACACACACACACACACACACACACACACACACACTGCTTACACAATTTCAAAATCATATGATAGTTTCAAGTGGTATAATACAATGAGCACTTCGATTGTTTACAAAAAAAAAATAGCATTGAAGATGGCAAGTGATATGGGAAATTGTATCAGACTAGATGGCACAATGCCGGGCATTATTTTTATCGGGAAGCTAACGCCGCCCACGTGAAGCTGCATGTAGGTTAAAGCAAAAACAAATTATTTGCACTGTAGCCCCCAGCTGTAACTGGAACCAGACGGTGGATCTGCGGTGCATTTCCAGCAATATTGTAGTTTGCTTGGTGTGTGTGCGTGTATTGGTCATGCTTAAGTGCAGGTCTCACTGCATCCACATGGTCTCAGTGAACAGTAAAAGCAGTCATGTGGTGTCAAACAGCAGGTTTAAATCACTATAAAGCTTCCCCACATACAAAGGGAGGCCTATTCACCTCCGCATTGCCACAGGAGCGCACGTAGCATAAAGCACAATGATGAAACACGCCAGGGAGCCAGGACTGACCAGTCAGACCTGTGTGATTATAGCAAACTTGATGAAGAAGCTGATATGTTTGCTGTATTAATTGCTTCAAAGAAAAAAGTGGAAGCAAACCATTGACATCAATGCTTCTTTCATCTATACCTCAGTAAGCAAGGTCAGGGGTTTAGGATGGTCACTGTTTGACTAGAGGAGAGTCTTCACTGACACAGAAAAATTCCTGAACTGATTAAAATACTCCCACTCCTGTCCGCTTCCAATCACTGTTTCTCATAATAGCTCACTTCATGAGTTAAAGATGTTTGTTTATTGGGAGTCGGGTTGTTGCAAAAGGGTGGAGAGTGCAACAGTCTAACAAAACATGACCAGGCAGACCAGACAGGGTCACTGAATTGTTCAAAGGCTATTGTGGGACTTTGGATTTATCTTGTGTAAGGACTTTTTGGCCCGTGGACCTCTGGATGTTATCTAAAATAAAGCTTCTGCTCCTCGTTAAGGGTAGCACGTCCATGATCATGATTCAGTCATGTGTTTTGTTTTTGTAATTCATGACCAAAAAAATGTATTTAATTCTATTTGTTCATATTTGACATTAAATCCACGTTTTACATTAAAACTAGGTTAGGATTTAAATAAACACGTCAAATTTACTCACCTCATAGATTTCTGTGGCATCTGGAAAGACCTGTTGCCGAAATGTTTTCCTGGGAAGAGACGAGATGGCATCAGTTTATCAGTTCAACCTCACTGTGACTTGTTTGAAACAGACAGACCTGCATAACCTGTTTTGTTTTTTCGCACTTTGTCACCTGCTGAATGTTTTACTTGAGAGGTCATTTCAAACTTAACAAGTTGTCCTGGTTCAGGGTTAAACGGGTGGTTGAGTGACTGTGCTCAGGTCGCGGGGCAGTAGCTGCTATAAAAGAAAACGGACATATTTAAGCTCTTATATTTTCTATATATTCCTATCACTAGCCAGCAAGGCTCTGAAACGACCCCCAGTCTGTATCCAAGTGTGAAATTTCCTTTTATTTCTGCAGTCGCTGGAGCAGCTCAGCACAGTACTCGCACTATGCTGTTTGACCTTTGTCCCACATCTGCTTTCTAATGAATGAAAGCAAAGAAAACGCTTTCTACCTTGATGTATTTTGAAACGTACAACTTCAGTGTGCCGTTCCACAAACCCCCACGCACTCGCGCAGTCCTGGGGCGTTTGTTGGACGTCTGACAAGCAAGTTGAGGTGATGCGGCGGAGCAGGTTTAGTCAGTCGCACTCTTTAAAGCATCTCTCTTTCAGTTTCTCGTTTTTATTTTGCAGAAGCGATTTTGCTTTCACACACTTTTTGTCCGCTGAGCTCACCCTCAACTTCCTCACGTCAGAGATTTTGTCTCCCTCTGCTTCCAAGATCAGTCATGTTTTGCTCATGGAAACCTTGAGCGTAGATTCACATCGCTGAGGTAACCTGCTAAATTTGTCTTTCTACTACAGAAAATTTAAAACTGAAATGACCGTGGTAGTTCGCAGTCTATCATTTGAATGGTTACGGCCATGACTGATGGGCCAGTTGACCTGAAAGTGAACATTCAGTTAACATTGTAAGAGCCAGAAATGGGTACTTGGTGTCTTTTTCATCCCATTTCCACTTTATATAATAGTGAGGTGTTCTGGATTCGTCCTTTAGCTTTCTTAAGAAGAAACTAAAGAAACCACAAGTATATAACAAGTATTAGGGAATGCTGGACACATGCTCATCAAGGATAACAAATCCTGACAACAACTCATTAATGAACTATTTAGCCTTATTTTCTCTTTACATGTCCTGAAAAAGGAGAAAAATGACATCTGGTGGTTGTTTACAAAACCAAGCAGCCGCATTTCTCAAAACTTCTAAATCTCATTCCTTCCTCGTGTTATCGCATGGGAGTTCAAAGTGCACGTACTGTCAGCTGCGGTGGAAACATGCGCTAGCAGTGTGATTAATAAACTCTGGGTCAAATCAATATCCAGATTAAAACTGCAATAGCAACCAGGTTTAAAGTTCAACAAAGTGTATTGATGATATAACTGCGGTCTTCCCATTGCTGGTTGATAATGTCAAGAGAATTAAAAATAAAAACCATAAGAAGTGAAATGCAGTGAGCATAGTGTGGGATCACTGCTGTTTAAAGGTGACAGTTAAGCACTGTGTTCATCGACAAGCCACAAGTCTTTTGATGGACTTGACCCTTGACCCTGAAGACTTATCTGACCAGGAAACATTGTTCCACTCTTCTTATACTTAATTTTGATGATTCAAGGTTTCAAGGTTTTGCTTGTTGATGCGTTCTGGGGTTTGTTTCTGTGCAGCCTCGGCTGTAACCAGTGGGCATTTGAGATACTTATGACTTTATGTCACGTTGAACATTCGGGTCATCCTCCTTTAAACTCTGGCCTTGATGACTCATCTTGGTCACGAGCAGCACCACACACACTCTTCTGTAACCCTAGAGATACTAGTGTGTGAAAATCATTTTAAGTCACAAGTTTGTGAAAATCGTATCGCTTTCAAATTCACATAAATCATCCTTTTTTCCTCAGCTGATGCTCAGTTTTACCCCAGCAGCTCATCTTCTGCGTGCCTCCAAAGTCTAAGCTTTGATCGGCTGATTAAATCCTTGTTTATTTTAAAGTCGTCAAACAGGCGTCCTCAGTGTTGTTGCAAGTGAGCGTATTTTTAAATACTGCTGACTATATGCAGTCATAATTGCTTGCTCTGTTTTATCTTTTCAGGGAGTGGGTGAAAAGCCTGGAGAAGTCGGTAGGCTTAGTTTCAATAAGAGGAAGTGTCGCTCAGAAGCACAGCAGTGCAGACTCCAAAGTGAGAGCCCGGATAAACGCTGTTCTGCATCCAGGTTTTTACCAGCGTGTCTCCAGCACGGCTCCTTCGGGCTGCTGCTGTTTTTGTCCTTTGTGTCCATCCCTCTGTGTCTCCCCGAGGTTGAAAAGTGTCACTCAGGGTCAGGTTTCTGAACAGATACAATGTGCCAAAAAGCCGGAGCAGATGGCAGAGCCGTATGTGTGGTTGTTTTGTTTCGTGGGGGGTTGAATGTGGAAAATAATTGAACCTCACACTGCGACTTTATTAGGGGAAAATGAGGGTGTTTACGACATTGCCAAGGCTTCTGTGTACAGAGGCGATCGTGATCTCTGATTTACTTGGCATGTAATATCTGGATGAGTCATCTTGCATCCTGTTGTCGCCAGACAGTGTGTGTCAGCCAGCCCTTCTCAGAACTGAAAACTTCTTTGTGGAGTCGTTTTCTGAGCTCAGGGAAGCCCCGATTGGTTTGGATGTGTTAAAAGGCCTTTTTTCTTCTCCGTTGAAATCGGTGTTTTTATCTCAACAAGGGGTCAGTCTGGACTTTTCTCTCTCTCTTGCTACTGTGACTCTACAGTCATTTTCTTTGTCGACTTTTTTTTAACCTTCGTATTTAATCAGTTATTGATTTTTACTAAGAAAAAATATATCTCACCCAAAAATTTATTCATGCAGATTTGTAAATGGGTTTTACTTCTTCACCTTTTGGCAGTCAGTCACGTTCCTCAATCGTTCACACACAAACACTCGTGGCAAGGGCCGCCATGCAAGTTGTTCACCCAACATCAATTGAAATCGAATGTTTCATCATGACAGAGAATGGACGGTTCGACTGCCCAGGAAAGGCATCAGTGTAATTTTTTTTTTTTTTTTTTTTGAAAATGGTCGATTTGGGAGAAATAGACAACAGTAATGGGAAGCGATTGATCCAACAATCTGCGACTACCGAAGTGTTTGATTTCGATTTGGAAACTCGCCCACTGGCCAACGCCTCAGTTCTGCTCAAACGGTCTTCATGATCATCTTCTGGGCATTTGAATAGTGTCACTATCAGCTGATCGATCTCACGGCTTTGAAGCTCTCATTTCCCTTTGGCTCTAATGATTTAGTCCTCTGGTCATTTTCTTTCTGCTGCTACACAACCCTTCATTCTCTCTCTTTTTTTTTTTTTTTCTTCAGCAGATGTCAATACTTTTTAACTGCTGTTTTTTTATGAACTTGCGTCGTCCAAGTGCAAATAATGTCCCCAGTGCTCTGTGTCGGGGGAAAAAAAAGAACCCTGGGATGCGTCAGTGCATGTGCACCTTTGTTTTTCTTCTCCCCCCCCTTGAGCATATCATGTTTGTCTTGGAGCGCAGTAACATGGTTTAGATGAAGCAGTGGTCCAGTGCTCGGGGATACGCTGACATCCTGTTGGCCCCCCCGGGGCGCTCTGTGTGTGTTTATGAAAGAAAACAGGGGAGAGAGAGGAACACATGGAGAGAAGCCAGATTGCAGCAGTCTGCTGATAGGAGTGTGCAGTGGCATTTCTCATCATTTCCACGTTAAAGATTTGGTTTGTGTTTGGAAACGTGGAAGCATTCAAATTGAGATGCACTGACCGTTCGGACAAATAACAAGAAATAAGGCTCACACTTGATGAAATTGTCTTTTTCCATTATTACGCTTTAATTTGAAAACACGGCTCTCCTGAATGTGGATTTATAATAAAACATTGATTTATAAGTTGGTCAATTCAGATCTTTATCTCAAAATTGTGAAGAAAACCAAACATCGTTACAACAACGTTGTAAAATAAAGTGATGTCATTCAGTGTGAAGCAGGAGAGTAACCACGTGGATAAACAGCGAGGTTTCGAGAGCGAGACGAGGAGAAACGGATGATACATTCTACTTCCTGTGTGTGTGTCTGTTGTTCCTGTCGTTGGCACCTCTCGTCGCTAAGCAACTCACCATGACAGCAAGTTGGCAGCTATTAATTGGCTGAAAGTGTCGGAAATGCAGTATTTTAAAGCCTTGATACGAACGGCGCAGCAACTTACATTTTTATTATTGTAAGTGTGACAAATATTCCCGATGTGTCTGCAGGACACTGTGTAGCTTCAGAAGGACTAAAGTTTGTGGCCTTTTTTCATTTCAAGGCCGTGTCTCTACTAATTATACTTTTAGCCTCGGCTGCCAGGTCTAAACAGATTATGAAGCCGTCCTAATGTGCTGGCCGGGATTCACTCGCAAAGATTGCATCTCTGCATTTAATATGTGGGTGGATATTTGTCACAAAACTTTAATGAAAAAAATTCTATTTATGTTTTAGCTACAATAATTCAGAAATGTTTCCACATGTATAATTTCTGTGAGATTTTTCTTATCAAAGCAAACAGACTTCTTATCTTTCTGTCCCGATCGGGCTTTTCTTTTCCAGACTTGTCAACTGAAGTTGTGAGACAAGAAATCAAGAGTCCAGCCTGAAGGTTTCAGCCTCTGTGGAGTCCAGGTCGGTCACCTGCAATATCAAACACCATGCAAGAGCAGCTCTGCTTCTGGTCCCTCCACTATCGTCATCTTAAACATTTATTTTTGTCTCCTCTGATCAGGTTTGGTCCCATCCTGATTGGCACCGCCACCTCCAGTCTTCCCTTCTGGTCCCATCTCAGTTCATCTTTAGTTTGTGGTGGAGGCCAGTCCAGCGATCCAAGCTGGACGGAGGAGAGACGAGTGGGGCCGAGGGCCCGGCCTTCGTGCTGCGACACAGGACTTCAAATCCAGTGGACCAGCAGGCGCCTACAGACCCCACAAGTCCTCGGGAAAAGGAAGACATGCCCAACTCAGGTTCTTCAGGCACTCACCTCAGCACCGCAGAGTGCCCCTCACACAATGGCGTGAGTATCGTACACACACACACACACACACACACTCGGTGTCATCTGGTCGGCTCAGTGTTGTGTTGGTGGTACAGGTCAACTGGTCACACGGTAAAAGTATCCTGCCAAAATACACACCCCTCCATCAATAATTAAAAGGAAGTTAGCAGGGGAGTGAAATGTTCCCATCGGGATATTTAGATAAGTACAAGTTTGATGTGAGTCACACAAAGACACAGGCACGCCAATGCAATCATGTAAAACGGTAATGAGGATTACGGCTTAATCGCTTGACCGCGGCCTGTTGCCTTGGTCTGTTTATGCTTCCTTTAGAAGTTCATGCATGTATCAAAGCCCTAATTTAACATTAAAGCATCGCTTCATTAAAGTTGAAGGGACTTCAGAGAGTTTGGGTGCACGGTTGCTTCTACTGTATAAAAGAGAAGAGGCGGTAAAATAACACTTGAACTGAAAAGTAGTGTAGTCACGTCTGGCCTGCAAAAAGGCACATTTAAACCTGGTTATATAAAAGTTCAGCTAAAGGAGCAAAAGATAAGACGAGTTCGCAGAAACATTCCGAAGAGAAAAGTAAACCTTTAATGTTTCATAATAGTGTAACCGGATGGCCTAAGCTGAGCTCGTTGTGTATTTAGTGCCTTGCTCGGGGGCACCTCAGAAATAGTTGCTGCAGGAGAAAGGAGCATTATGTAATCAATCCCTCCAGCAGCTTCTTCAGACTCGATTCTCCACAGTTGGATCATGAGGCTGTTTCCCGATGTTTGCAGCCTCCACCTCCTCCACTCCTCATCGACGTCCTCGCCACCTTCGAGGCTCTCCGGGCTCCTTGATGAGTCACTCCGTGCTCGAGTAATTAGCAGTGCATTGTGATGGGGGTCTGATGTTCACATTCAGTTCCACTCCGCGTTTATAAAGCGGTGCGTCTATTGAGCGTGTGCGAGACTCTCAACTCCCAAAATAGACCTGTTGGGGCTATTTACAAACGTCTTCCTGGAAAGAAAGCAAACACATTACCAAAAACCCCATATGATTAGCGTCCCATGAAGGCGGCCTGTCGGGCCGATCAAACAAATGCGGCTGACACGCTCCAACACTTGTCCCTTTTTTAGGCTGGCGCGTGTGTGTGCGTGTGTGTATACAGACATCGCCGCCGCCGCCGCGCCATTGTCCACTGTGAAAGGCAGCCTACTGAGCGCCGCCGAGCTGAAACACAATAGTGTTTGTGCGTGAGCGTGTGTTTTGTGTTTGGCCTTTTTACCTGCTGTAACGCGACACGGGACACCTGAGAAGGCGTCGGCGAACTCAGACTGGCTCCCAACACCCCACAGGCCACCTTTTGAATTTTTCAGCTTCTAGCGTGTTAAGCGTGCCGCCGCCTCCTGCCTGAAATGCAACTGTGTGGTATGGCTTTGGGGTTAGTACCACACATCCTGTTTTCTATCAGATCAAATCCGATGCCTCTCTGTTCTCTCCAAAAAACTTAGAACAATAGGGCTGCACAGCCTGACCCTGTTAATTTATTGTTACCAGTTTGATAATAAACAGATCGTTCTCGTTGCAAGTTATCCAGAAGTTGCCTTTCAAAACTTCAGCCGGCGTGTATTTCACATTGCATCAGTGAAAGCCCACATTCCGGTGTCATTTAAGTTTAATTAACTGTCTTTTCCAGATCATTTAATTGATTTCAGTTAATTAAGACTTGGAGGAACTTTGTCAGTGTTGGCGCCGTGTTGAGTCAGATCCAATTGAAACTTTGTCATGATGCACATAATGGAGATTAGGTTTGACTGCAGAGTAGATCCACCGGCTGATGAATAATCTGATCAAGTCAGAGGACATTATCCTGCTCTTTAAAGCTTTTGGTCCAAGAATAACAAACAACAACCAACGAGCGGGGAAACACAATCGGTCAGCCAAAATGACAGGCTTCATTACTGGCATGCACACGCACGACAACAAAAAAGGGAAATTCCAGCAGCAACAGTGTGCACGTACCAGTAAAACAGATTTTGGACCTTTGAGTGCTTTTGTGCATCCTCCCTTTGTGCTGGTGTTTGTTGCAGCTCAGCTTCTCAAATTAATGTAACTTCCTCGTATTGTACCTGTTATGCACCGGCATTAATTTATTCCCACGTTCTGATATAGTTATTAAGTATTAGCTCAGTGAAGAATGAAGCGACGCCCTTGATGCTACTCTGAAGCTCAACTGTTAGAAAAGGCCACTCTGTTCACTTGCGTCCAAGGTAAAGTCTACAGTTTTATACCCTCAGGATTATTTATAGGACGTCAAGGTAACTGTAAAACACTATATCAGTAGATAAAGGTTGAGAGAGCAGGAAAATAAAGCCTGACTTTTACCCTTATTTAGTGCCCTTTAGTTATTTAAAGTGGAGTTATCTCGCCGACGGCCTTGAAAGTGACGGCGCTTTAAAATGAACATTAAACATTTAACAAGTGAGATTAAAGATATGTTGGAAATATTCAATCAAACCAAGCATTTCAGAGTGTTACAAACTCTACAATTTTATGTAGCTATTACTATTCTATTGATTTTGATCAGTATTAGGAAAGTTTGGTTGTGTGTGTGTCGGTCAGGAGCCTCATAAAGCTCATATAGCAAAATAAAAAGTGCTCACATATGGATTTCTAAAATGGTTCATCTCTCTCGGTAGTACATAAACCCAGCTTGATGTCCGTTTTTTTGTACAAACACTTCCCAGCATCCTTGTTTTAAGCCCTCCGGCTCTGAACAGATTGATAAAAATCTGTGTCACTCTGTTTCGGTGCTAATGCGGATCCTCCACGCTCTCTTCGCACTCACGGACACGAACAGAGAGAGGATTCTGTGTCGTGGCGGCTGGAGAACAGCGTGTGCGCCTGTTTGGTCGTTGGAACATACCGTCTGTGTTAGAGGGTCGTTTTCCAAAACGTTATTGTCCCCAGAGAGCATTGTGCATGTGTGAGTCACATGTTGCATGTGTGCGCCTGTGCAGGGGTTATCGTGTACAAGGGTGAGCTCTTCCCTCTTTGGCCGGCTCCTCGTCCAGGACGCCGTCTCATTGGAGGCAGAGTTTGAGCTGCGATCCCATTGGCTGCCAGCGGTTTCCTCCACCCTTCCCTCCACCCTTACAGTCAGCATGTGACTTTGTTTACATTCAGTCTGAATTGCCAAGTCTCACTGAGAGATCGAGGGTTTTTTTCCCCGCCTTCGTGTCCGTTTTAGACTCATCGTCCACTCATTTTCCTCTGAATCAGTGAGGAGCCGCACATAGCTGAAGCATGAGTGTCTTGTGTCTCTGGTGGAAGTCATTAGCTGAAAGTACATACAGCATAGTTAATGAGTCTGAAAGAAGCCGGGTATGTATTTTTTATTGAGATAAGTGCGTGACAGAGGAGTAGATTTGTCTTCTGGGATTTTTAGGCAAAAAACGTCCTCGTTCTCATTTCAGTACGGCCGCAGCATGAGGTACACCCTGCATAAATTCTGCCCTCACAAAAAGTCATAATGTTCAGGTTTGCATGGAATTGCCAATAAGGTTTTATTCCAGCTGTAAATTTTCCAGGCTGCGTTATGCCAAACGATGTTTCCAATATTGTCCTGTTTTAATGTTGGTTAATGGACAGTTCAGAAATATTAGAAATACATCGTAGTCTGGGTCAATACCACTGTAAACAATAATCTGAATAATGAAGTTATAAATAAGTTAAAACCCATCAGATGACTCTGAACGTTATCGAATCTCTAGCTGAGCTGTTAAACAGGATCACATTAGTTCCTACAAACGGACCTAACAAAGTTACAGTCCGTGTTTAATCCACGCGGAGCCTCTTAACTCATGCACGAAGTATTAAAGCCCTCTCTGTTGTTATTTTTATTCCTGGCTGTATTTGATGTAAGAATTTTTCCTAAAGTACGTTTATCTGCCCTCTCAAAGGTCCAGAATGCAACACATATATTTTGATCCCAGATTAAAATAACAGTCACCTCAGCGCAGTGCTGAAACTCAGGGTGCGCCTGCAGCACCCTGATAACTGTATTTACCCTGCTTATCAGATGCGCACTGTCACTGTGCGACACACACACACACACACGCATGCACGTGCAATACCACGTTTGTGCACATTATTTAAAAATATCTATCAGCTTATACAGTGTTCACTTTAACTGAAAGGTTAAAAGTTAATAGTTTCAGTGGATTACAGTGGGGTTTTTTTTAATCAAGTAGCTTTAAGAATTGCATTTTCTGCCGTCAGATGGACAAATTAAGCAGCATACTGGTATCAGCTAAGAGTCGGGTGATACAGTCTCTCATATTTCATTGGAATTCATCCATCGTCCTCCTACATCCACAGTTTAACCAGATAACAGTTGCAGTGATCTTTTACCAAAATAAGCATGTTTTTGCTTAAGTTCTGAGGCCGACCGGACGCCTCCGGGGCGTTTTCCCGTGAAAAATCTGTTCCTGGAAAAGTGGGAACAGACCCGCGCTGGGATATGAAGGCGACTGTGGTGACTCATGCGCCTGCCAAGCAGAGTGCACTGACCTCCAGACTGTTTTAGTCATACATGATGAGCTGTTATTTAGTGAGCAGGGGATGGGATCTCATCTTTGACCACACACACACACACACACACACACACACACTCATGCAGAGCGAAATTCGAGTCCACAGCCCCTGCCCATAATGTCTTTCTGGAGACGGGGCAGCTGAGGTGAAGTCACGTGTGTGTGTATGTGTGTGTCCTAAGCACATTAGTGTGTTTGGGATACTCAGAATTTCCTTGAACATTAGCCTCTTTCGCGGTTACAAACCTGAATCTTCTCTGTAAGGTATTAGATCTGATTACTGCAACTTCAGCTGAGCAGTTGGCCGACAAACCCGCCGCATCACCTGCTGCTGAGCTTCAACACCGTTTCTTTTATACCCACTCGCGAGTTCGTCTGGAGACGCTGAACTGATTAAGGTTAAGAGGTGCTTTTTCGTTGTTGTTTTGTGTTGCCAGCTGTCATTTTCATTTTCGGCGTGCCTTCCCTGTGGGGAATGAACAGAAACCTCATGACTTCCTCTTCATAATCAAATGTGGCTCCGAGACAGTCAGATGATAACTAAAAGACAGGCGGAGCTCATTTTTGGCCTAGTTTTAAAGATTAAGACATGAAATCACTTGGTTGCAGGAGAGTATTCATGTGGAAAATAAAATTCTCCAAAATTTCAAACAACTAACTCACTAACTTACAGATTTTTTTTCATAACTCATACAGGATTTGACGTGTGGACTCACTGCTATAACTTCTAGACTATTTCTGTCTTTGTTAAATTTTCTAATATTTATTATTAATCGGACATCTCACAGATTTTTTTCAAAGAGGAAATTTCTGATTTTAAATTCCAGATTTTATTAGCGTCCCTGACTGGAAGTGTGAGCTGTTTCCACATGAGAGGAGCCGGAAAGCTCGGGGAGATCGATCAATCACATTCATCCTGTCTAATGAGTCAAAAGCCCTCTTATCAGCGTTATTACATTAAGGAACGTGAATGCCGCAGCTGGAATAAATTCATCATTAGCAAATGCAAAAAAAAAAAAAAAGCTGCTGAATTTCATGTGTTGATATGCCTGTGCGTGTGCATGTGCATGCCTGCAGGCGTGTGTGTATGTTAGAGTATGTCCTCATGCGTTATTTGGCTCTGTATTGTCTGTGCAGGTGTGTGTGTGTATGTGTGTGTACATATACAGTTTTTTCAAGCAAAGATTCACTGATGACATCTTGAATACATTTAAAGGACACCACACACACACACACACACACACACACACACACACACACACACACACACACACACACACACACACACACACACACACACACATCCATATAGTTATTCACACCCTTAAAGAATGACCTCATGGTGCACAGCCAGCCTTACAGCATCTGGATTGAAACCTACTTTTACATTTCATGCACACATGGACACACGTGAAAGGCTACTTCTGACACACACACACACACACACACACACACACACACACACACACGCACACGCACACGCACACACAGGCACACAAAGACCGCAGAGCTCACGTGACTATTTGGCAGTCACCCAGATACCCTCTGCTCACACAGGGTACTCAATCACCGACGCGCCCCCCACACACACACACTGAATCAATGTCAGGTGTCACCTTTATCTCGCCTCTGAAACACGGCGGATTTATGCGAACGTGGTTTTACAGTTTCTTGAGTTTGATGTGATTGAAAGTGTGCGTCTGTGTTTTTGTGTGTGTGTGTGTGTGTCCCTCCGTTACATTGCAGCAGACTGAGATTTGTCCTCATGCATGATTAAGCGCAGTCATTGCACTCCTAAGTGCTTTCCTACACACAGAAATGCAACACAAACAAACTAAAGATTTGAGGACTCAGAAAGTGAACCCCTGCACACACACACACACACACACACACACACACACACACACACACACACACACACACACAGACTCACACACACCATCAGGGACCTTGCTGTGTGGTGCATTTTGCTGCTGGGTCTTTAAAAATGGGTTAGTCATGCATTATAAATATATAACAGGACTTCTTTTTCTCTGTGTCTGCTGTTCTTATGTCTGTCTCCGTCTCGCTGCTCTTTTCTAATTTCCTCGCTCTCGACCCTCTTTTGTTTGCCTCTAACCTTCTCCTCTATCAGATGAGCGGGAAAAAAAAAACCAACAGTGTTGTGCGTGCGTGCATGCGTGTTCATTCAGTGTGTGTATGTGCATTTCAGCATGTGAGGAGTAAAATGTGAGTTTACTTCGATGCGTGTCGCGCTTTATCAATCGTTTCCACCTGATTCCTCGCACAGCATCCCTGCGTCCGTGTGCGCTGAGCTCGGTGTGTGCGAGTTTGTGTGTCAGTTGTGACGAGCGATTGTGTGTTTATCACAAAGCGTGAGCCATATTAATTCGGTCCCTGGCTCTCCAGCTGTGGCAGCTACTGCGCGAGATTGAATTTACACCGTCTGTCCAGCTCCGAAGGATGATTTATATATTTTTTTTAAAAAAAGAAAGTTGTTTCTTCAAACTGTGCTCTGCTTTCAGTTTTGATTGTTAAATTTTTAATAGGTGGGTTGTATGGCAGAGAGTTAGTCTTGGGAGCAAAAGTCATTTTTTGCAATTTAATCAGTTTTTACGGTTTGTTACGGTATCATTTCTTACTCCTTTCTTTTGGTCACATGTGCAGGTTATTAGCGTCTTAAGATTCAGGAGAACACAATAGCTTTGTGAGGAGAGCCAGAGGGATGATGCTCAAGGGTAATATCATTTGGGTTTAAGAACTCGTAAAGTAAAAAGTTTGATTGTTGCACCTTCGGGTCAAACAAGTGATCCAGTGAGGGAAAATTTACTATTTTGAGAACACAGTTTCTGATCAAACTACATGTGTAAACAGTGCGTGCATGTGTGTGTTCATCTCCTTTGCTTTGATTTTTAGAATGATCTCTGACTAGTGTCCTACTGCTTGAAAAAAGTAATAAAATTATGTGACATATGAAATCTGCTTCAACATAGATTACAGAAATGTATTCTTCATATTATATTGCTTTTATTTATTGTTCATTTTTTTTCTTTATTTGCACAAATGCCGCTTAGTTTTAAACCTGCAGGCTTCAAAAAGTGTTTAAGCTGCACAAATCACACCTAATAAACTTAATACTGGAGGGTACAAGTAGTCATTGCTCTGTTTTAAAGGCGCACAATTGGAAAAGACCAGGAATCAAGTTTTTGAAGACATTTCTTTTGTAAATTCTCCTCATAGTGACAGAAAACAGTTCAGATCATCACACAGATCTTTCAGATTACCGGGTGCATCGAGGCTATTTTCTTCAGTCCCAACATGATCGTCTTTGTGTTGTGATCAGTATTGTGATCAGGTCAACAGCTCGTTTTAGAAAGTGATCAATGATGAGCGATTAAGGAACTTCTCCCGTCAGGGTGAATCACATGGAAGCTCAGATCAATAATGGCTCACACATGCCTTCAGTACAAACCGCACACGTTCAAGTCAAAGGTCGCTTCTCGGAAAAAAACAAAGACAAGGTGTCATGAATCATCTAAAATCCTTTCTCTTTTATTTTCAGAGTGTTCCAGGGTGCAAAAAGGAGAAAAGAATGAACGAAGACGACGACAGAGGAGAAGAAGGAGCAGAGAGAGAAATGGAGGAAGAGGACGAGAGGAGTAGCGATGAAGGTTTCATGGGAATGACGCCGCTGCTGCAAGCCCACCACGCCATGGAGAGGATGGAGGAGTTTGTTCACAAGGTACCGACTGTAGAAAAGAAAAAAAAATTCAACCATCTTTACATCAGTTACTCGTCCTGGAAGCTGTTTTATAACAGCATCAGCCTATAAAGCCACATAATAAAAAGAATAATAAAACTGGAACAACAACAAAGATAAAGTTTAGTGTCCTCGGCAAACGTCACTTTCGTATTAAATGTGAACATGAGTCAAAGTGGAAACATCCAGGAAGCTGCAGAAGCAAGTCAGCTGTGTAAATCAGCCAATTCACTCGTGATTAAAGTGTTTTACAGGCTAGTTGAGGAGTGTGAAGTTCTCATAAGCCTGTAGGAGAGTCTGGCAGCCGAGTTGATGCAGTATTAATGAAAGCCAGGAGATGACCTCCTCTGTTTTGCCTCAAACTCTTTCAACTTTGCTGCCTGTCAGTGAAATATCGAGGCATTGGCACAAATGTGACGTAGATTTTAGACACGTGTGAACGCCGCAGCGACCCGAGCACATGGAGTCTGCTGAAATCATAACCGACAGGCTCTCCTTTGATACCGGAGCCGCTCTCTATAACCAGCTTCGCTTTATTTATTTACGCGGCTTGACCTCGATAGCGTTCACTCGACACCTCCGCTAGACACACACACACTCGTGACCACGTACTGTACTCCACACTCGCAGAAACACACACACACACACACACACCGTCTGAGGCGGTTCAGTAAACAAGCAGCTGCTCCTCATAAAGAACGTTTCTGTTTTATTACAAGTGATTTTCCTCCATTTGTACCCGCCTTCGGCTTCTTTTTCTAAACGTCAATGTCGCTGTGTGTTCGGCTAACCAATCAGGTGTGGGAGGGCCGGTGGCGCGTCATCCCCCACGACGTGCTCCCCGACTGGCTGAAGGACAACGACTTCCTGCTCCACGGCCACAGGCCGCCCATGCCTTCGTTCCGCGCCTGCTTCAAGAGCATCTTCAGAATCCACACGGAGACGGGGAACATCTGGACACACCTGCTAGGTACTGCCGTCACACTGCTTCCGCAAGAGCCATGGCTCTGTGTAAATTCTGTTTCTCACCCACTGGTGCGAGAGGGAAGTGCATTCAGTTTCACAAGAAGGAAGTTTAGATTAAAGCCGAATTCAACTGAAAAGAGATGCAACATTTCCAAGGAGGGCCTGACCGCCGTGAATCACACAAACAGGAAATAACGTCACACAAACACGAATGCGGAGGTGCGTCATCCAGCTGCTCACACAAAACCCCAAAGAGAAACAACAATAGAGAAATAGACGAAAAACGTTTCTGCTTGTTTTGATTAATAAAAAAACAAAACTTATTTATGATGATGTGGAAATGTTTCCAGACTTTGATTCATGGAAAAGTCTGATTTTTTCCTTCTTGAATCAATACTCAGTACTGCCTTAAATTCAACCATTTGTCTTTGTTTTATTGTTTTACTGTCTGTCCACGGTGTCTACAGCAGCCTTGGCATTCAGAGGCGAGAGGGAAATCCCACTTCCACTGATCCACAGTCTGTGAGCTGTAAACGAGCTCTCCACTCATCCCCGCTGTCTCTCTCTCTCTCTCTCTCTCTCTCTCTCTCCCTCCAGGCTGTTTGTTCTTCCTCTGTCTGGGTCTGATGTACATGTTCAGGCCCAACATGTCCTTCGTGGCGCCGTTCCAGGAGAAGGTGGTGATCGGGATGTTTTTCCTGGGAGCCATCCTCTGCCTCTCCTTCTCCTGGCTCTTCCACACTGTGTACTGCCACTCCGAGGGCGTGTCCAGAGTCTTCTCCAAGTAAGGCAGAACCGGCCGGTGAGTTTGGCGGCCGTGAGGCGCCGGCCCGCAGCTCTGACCCGTGTGTCCGTCTCCAGGCTGGACTACAGCGGGATCGCCTTCCTGATCATGGGCTCCTTCGTGCCGTGGCTGTACTACTCCTTCTACTGCTCGCCTCAGCCCTGCTTCATCTACCTGATCGTGGTGTGCATCCTGGGACTGGCCGCCATCACCGTCTCCCAGTGCGACTTCTTCGCCACGCCGCAGTACAGGGGCGTCCGAGCAGGTAGAGGGAAACGCTCCGGAACGCTCTCAGTAGATGTGATTAAAAGAAGCTCTCCGACTCGCTGACCCTTCCTCTGCGTCCAGGTGTGTTTGTGGGTCTGGGCCTGAGCGGCGTGGTGCCCACCCTGCACTTCGTCATCAGCGAGGGTCTCATCAAGGCCACCACCATCGGGCAGATGGGCTGGCTGCTGCTCATGGCCACGCTCTACATCACGGGGGCCTGCCTGTACGCCGCCCGCATCCCCGAGAGGTTCTTCCCCGGGAAGTGCGACATCTGGGTGAGTGTGTGAGGAACGCGGCGCGGCGCTCATATTTTATTACTCCTTATCTTTGTGATGTGGAGCAGTGACCTCAGTTCACTGCAGCTGGGTTTACTGTTTCATAATTTACAAGATTGTTAAGTCATCTCGTTAAATCTCACAGCATGATATCATGTGAAGACTTTTCTGGATTGGAGGAGGCGGTGCTTCCTGCTGTGTGTGTGTGTGTGTGTGTGTGTGTGTGTTCGTTACATAGCGTCACTGATGTTCGTCTCTTCAAAACTTTCTTCTTCTTTTTTTTTTCCCCCCTCACTCTCTTCCACAGTTCCACTCCCACCAGCTCTTCCACATCCTGGTGGTCGCTGGTGCCTTCGTTCACTTTCACGGCGTCTCCAACCTGCAGGAGTTCCGCTACACGGCGGGCGCAGGCTGCGCCGAGGATGGCGCCCTCTAACACACACACACACACATACCAACACACGCACACACACGCGTGCTGACTCGCTCGGTCACTGACATGCATCGTATGATGGTTTCTAATGAGCTGCACAGAACAACTGGCACATCAAGACACACACTCACACTCACACACACACACACACTCAGACCGAAGTGGCTTCGTCCTGCTGTTCACCTGTGTGTAATACACAGGACAGCCTCCCAGGGGGCGCTATTAAAACCAACTGACAGGTTGTTTTTTTTGTGCTCTCCGTCCCCCCTGTGTGTGTCCTGTGTCTGTCCCTCCTCCGAGACGTTTTACAAAAACCGTTTTTCAGACTTTTTTCTATTTTCTTTGGGAGGAGCCGAAACCCTCGAAGCCCTCCCGCCGATAATACTGAGTTTTTATTCTCCGAGGACGACTGAGAGTGGCTTTAAGAAACATTTTGGAGTGTTTTTTTTTTTTGTTTTGTTTTGTTTTTTTCCTGAATGCGTTCACTTTTCAGAACATTCAGATACAAAAAGAAAAGAGAGTGGAGAATGCTTTTGGATTTGCTTCCTTGATTGTTTGCGGGGGGAGACGGCGTGCCGGGAAACAGAGGGTCCCAAGAGTTACTTTAAAAAAAAAAGAAAAAGAAAAAAATAATTAAAAAGAACAAAAAGAAAAAACACTTTTCCATGTAAATAAGATTTCTAAATTTTGGGTTATAGATTTGTATGAAATATATATAAAACAAATAAAAAAAAATGTTGCAAATGGTGGGAGGAATAGATGAATATGTTTGAGGAGGAGGAGGAGATTCGTTGTGAGGTGAGAAATCCTGCAGTCCGACTGATGAACGGCACAACATCCCACTCGCGCCTGTTTCTTGTCTGCAGCTTCAGGTCAAAGGTGACAAATAAAAAGAGACACTTCAGGAGGAAAAGAAAACCTTCCAAATGGAAACGGCAGAGTTTCAGTCCTGACCTCAGATTCGCGACGTCGGAGCTTCACGTTAAAGACTAAAGTACAAGGATGGATTTGAACTTTCAGTGGAGGAATATTTAAATAGTTCATCTTCAATCTTTGATTTGAAACCTAATTCTTGATGTCAACTTTGTGTCGAGGCTATTTTTCTTTCTATAGATATTTAACATTTATTCACAAATATCCCCTCAGGGTTTATAACATGTCTATGTTGAATTCTTTTTTTTTTTTGATTGTGGCGTTCACTTTGATTCCAGGGGGGGTTTTCTGAGCTTGAATTGTTCTTTCAACTTTAATCTTGACTGTAATCACTATTTGGAGAAAAAAAAACTTGGTTTCATCATCTTGACTTAAAACATTTACCTTCATGTGATTTTATAAACCTTAAAAGTGACATTTTGATTGAAATTCTGACTTTAATCTCAAAAAATTGCCTCTTCATATCTTTAAAAGCAACTTTTTCACTTAACCGTTTGAATAAATCGGAACTTCAAATAATCTTAATTTTCTGACTTCAGTCTAAATCTGTAAATTTTTCAGTTTATTTTACAATTTGTGTTCCTGAAGCTGTGTTCAGTACCACTGTAGTATCAAATTCCTGGCCTGAAATCATCCTCCTTGTATTTTTTTCTCTTTCATGAGAGTTCACACAAATTAATCTCACTGAAATGTTCTTCTACCAAAATACTTAAATTGAGTTAAAGATGAGAATCTCCTCGATATGTAGCGGTTTTCCTCCCTTACTGTAAATCGTTGGGTGTGTCTGAAGCCACCACTTTATTTTTTCTATGCCATGCCCTTAAATTCCTTCAGAAGACGTCATCCAGATATTTTTTTATGGAATCGATTTGGGTCAAGCTGCAGGCTTTTGGTCCTCCTCCTCACCGTCGCACAGAACAAAGACGAGGCGCTTCTTTTTCTGCTTCCATTGAGTTTTATTTATCCGCTTGCTGATATCATTTATACTTCGAGCTTTAATTTCGCCTCTTTGTTTTTTGTTTTTTTTTTTTCTTTTCCTGTCAGTTTGTGTGTTCAGGTGATTTAAGGCGAGAGCAGAGAGTCTCTCGCCTTCAAAATAAAAGAAATAAGAAACAATATATCTACTTCAAGGGCTCTTGATCCGTCTCATACTGAGGCTTCGCTGGGAGATTCATACAAAGTGAACTTTCTCACTTCATGTTTTCTGGCAATACCAAAATCTCACCTCTGCACAATGGAAACACTCACACAGGTTCTATTTATTATCATAAATGATAATAAGAAACTCTCACTTTACATTCAGAGCTTTCTTTTCTTTCTTCTGCGATTGTTCGGAGCCGAGTTCCTAAACGGCAAGTTTTAACTGATCTTTGGTCTCCAGAAGAAAAAAAAAACCCCAACAACTTTTTTTTCATTGTCTCCATTGTTTTTTGTTTCAATTTTATCTGGTTTTTATTAATTTATTTCTCTTGGGGAGCGCATAGTGTCTGTTGAAGCACATGTTCCTGTTCTGATGGGAGTGTTTGATTGCAATAGACCTTTATATCTGCTGTATTGTTCTAATAAAAAAAAAAGAAAAACGTTTTTTTTTTTCTTGATTTGTCAGTACAAACACGACATATTTGCTCATCCACAACTCATTTGACTCATTTTTTAGGATTTCCCTTCCTTTTTCAGAAACAAATCCAGGTGAATTCTATTAAACGAAGCAGGTTTGATTGTCATGTCACTGTTTGATGTTCCACAGCTGAGAAGACAAAGACACAGAAACAAGATCTGAACATAAAAACCCCCTCACGATTTAACTACATGACTTAAACCGGGTTAATGGACTTTTACCTCGGAAGATTCAAAGCACTTTACAAGCAGTCACATTGACTCAGTGAGTCGGTCAATTTAAAGGTCAAAGACATTTTGACATTTAGAGAGATGAACACAAACTGAGGCACAGATCTCACTGATATCAGTCGAAAACGGCGCAGGATTCACTTTACTTGGACCTGGAGAAGTACGACTCTGCTATATCTTTACAGCTGTTTGTGCTTCTCATTATAAAATTAATTCTCCAAAGAAGCAGTAAATTTCAATGAAGAAATGTGCAAAACCATCAATCTTTTTATTTCCTGACACTGAGATGTTTATTTGAAAAGCAGTGCCTGGATAACAGGACAGTAAAGTTCACACTCAAGGTTTCATGGTGTGTTGTTCCCCCTCGTGACCACCAGAGGGCAACAAAACCCTCTTCACAGCAACCTGAATAGTTAGGATTTTTACTTGTGATCAGATCAGAAAGAAAATCGGTGCTACACAGTTTTTGCCAGTGAAATGTGATTCCCAGTGGTTTTCTTAAGTTCTCTATTTTAAAGAAAGGAAAGCGAAATCTCACAAGCAGCATTAAGTCTTCCGCTTCGGGCCTCGTCTCTTCGCCCTGTGACTGACAGCCTGGACGGGCAGGCAGTAGATGTGCATGGGAAACCTCTGGAAATAACTGGTCACCCAGGGCCTGCGCGCAAAATGAAACAAGGTCAAAGTCAGTAGATACAATTTCATGAGGTGAATCCAGAGGTTTTAGGCCCCCTTTTGCGTGACGTTCTTGGAGAAAATGTACTGTTTTGTGTTCTGTTTTAGAAAATGTTTCTTATTTTCACAGCACTGTTTTGAAAATGATGTCTGTTTACACGGAAACGACAGGAAAAAATTTTTGTGCTGCAGGTGTTTTGACATATTTCTGCACCTTCACAATGTTTTTACACGTCCTTTTGAGTGTTTCACATTCTGTTTTTGCATTTCGACGTACTTGGACACGCGCTGGCTCAGTCTCAGGTAACACAGGTTCTGCCACAGCATCTTGTTCTGCTGCTGTCGGAGGAAGTGCGCCTCTTGCTGTCGCTCCACATCCAGACGAACAGCCTGCCGCAGCTCGGCCTCAATGCTCGACAGCTGAAGGAGGAATAGACCGAGGAGCTTCGGCTTCAGACGAATGCCATTCTGACATTTCCTTCTCATGTAGGGTGTGTATTTTTTTTTGCTTTTTCGTCGTACCTCCTCCAGAAGGTTCCGGTTTTCCTCCAGCTGTCTTTGCTGCTCGTATAAAGCCAGAGCTGCTGGATCCAGCTGCTGCCTGTCAGGCAGCTTCTCACCTGGTTTACCTGAGGCAGCAGTGGGCGGGACGATGGGAGGCAGGAGGCCGGTACTGAGAAAGAAAAGACTGATTTCACTCAAAAACAGCTTATCTCAGTCACATTGACCTTTAACCTTTCAGCAGCGTTTTGCTCCCACCTTAAATGTCATTTTATATTTATGGTTTTCTAACTTTTTCTTGTTAAATTGTTGAGATAAAGCTTTTTTTCCGTTCTGACCAGCCGTTACCTGAGCTCCGGGCCGTCCGCCTCCTCGTGGATCCCAGACAGATGTCCGGGCCTCGTCCGGCCCTGAAAACACACACTCAGCGGATCAGTGTCAGTTAATTAAGGTTGTCAGGGGGAGTAGAGACGGTTGCCGTGGCGACGGCAGACATCCGTCACTCAGCGTCGGAACCACACTGACGGCTGAATGGAGATTAGTTACCTATGTCCACCCGAGAACTTTACACCATGGTTTACCTCGGCCGCCCAATCACACTCAGCCTCTCTGCTGCGGTGTGTGTGTGTGTGTGTGTGTGTGTGAAAGAGAGAGAGTAGTGACCCTTTCTTTGGGAAAATATCCATAGACACACCTCAAAAAACAACCAAAAAAAAAATTGATAAAATGATAGAATTTTTGAGAAAATTTGATATTTTATGCTCATAGATTGTGTTATGATGTCCACATCTGGATTCAACAGCTGTATTACTGTGGACATGTCCTCTGCTCATAGAGCCTGTTCAAACTGTAACATCACTGACGGGACAGGACTGAAGAAGATGAAATTTTACATATTGGAATCTCAGATGACTGTGATTTCTTTCTAAAATATAACAAAAGCACAGAATCTAATTATAAAAAAGAAACCAGCTCTCCCTGAATCAACTTCATGCTATGTTATAAATATCTTAAATAACAAAATATATCAATACATGAAAATGCGAAATTTTCAACAAAAAAAATCAGATCTGTATTAGATTTAGTTGCACCAGAACAGGGAAATGAAAGATTATAATAACTTGGAAAAGACTTCAAGATTTATTTTAATTTTTTGCAGTTTTTTTAAGTTGTAAAATCACTGTCTAGAATTGCTGAAGGTCCTACACAATATCACCATCAGATATCTTCACTCAGTTCTTCCACATGTAGTTTAGACCCGACCCTGACACACTGAACACATTCTTGATAGTTTTTAACATTTTACATATTTTCATTGTTATTTAGAAATCGAAATATTTCCATACAATATCTAAATTATTTGGTCAAACCCATCCTGAAGAAACAAAATCTAGATGCATGAGTGTCAGGTCAGATAAAAAAAAAAGGGATTTACCAGAGATTTACTCAGCCCAAAGAGATTCTGGAAAGGTTGAAAGACCCCAGAAGCTTTAAAATGCCAAAATACAAGCTGTGGGGGGGCAGGAGAGGAAAGGTTTCCCTAAAGCTGGTATTTGCAGAGCAGTTTTTCTTTTGATGATGAAAGTGTGCAGAAACTCACCCTGCGCTGAGAGTCCATCAGCTTGTGTTTAGTTTCCACCTGTCAGCCGAGCCGCTGATCTCCCCTCATTAGTGTGTTTGTGCTTCTCCTCCTCCTCCTCCTCCTCCTCCTCCTCCTCCTCCTCTTCCACCTGAATTAGTCATCAGTGTGTTGAGGTTTTCTCTCTGTCTTTAAGCACCACTTCACGAGCCTCAGGAATTCATCCTACATTTGTAGATTGAGCAGTCTGGTGGATAATTTCACACACAAAACGATGCAGACTTCAGTAACTCTGGATTTATTTATTCTTAAGTCAGTTTTCTATAATTGAGACAACTTTTAGTCACCATCCATCATTCATCCTCCTCAGTCCGTATGGCTTAGAAGTGTTTTTCTGGATAACAAATAAGCTCCATAATGTCCTCCAGAGGTCCAGAAGAGACCTCAAGCTCTCAAACCCAGCTGTGGAATCATAAATTAATTCAAGAATTTACAGCACGCCATCATTTTTCATATAAAAACAATGAAAAATTAGGAATTTTTTAAACATTTTTAAAAAGTTGCGTGAAGAAAAGATTAATTTTCCTCTGAAAAAAATCTTTTTGATTTTTATTCACAGGCACTTTCTTTCAAAATCAACATTTTTCATGATGTCGATAATCCGTCGTTCCACAAACAGCATTTAAATAAAAACACAAACAGTCAAATATGAAATTAAATTAAATATTGTGTTGTTTCAAACTTCATTTTACAATTAAAAAAAACAAAAAAGAAAAAGAAAATCAGCATCTCAAAATCAAATTTCCTCAAGCCAGCCGGTTTTTTGTTAAATGTTAAATGTCATTTTTCATGTCAGTCAAGGCAGCGTCTGTAGAAGTGGAAGTGGTAATCTGTGAAGAGCACCCCCCCGTAGTGGTGCTCGGTACTGCAGTCTGCCAGACCCTTGAAGAAAAAAATACATAAAAAACTATGATCTCTTACTCATAAACAACAAAAAGTCTATATTTTTTTTAATGGAATGTGATTTTAGTTTGTATTTGTTGTTCTTACAGCCACTGCGGAGCGGAAATGATACGAACTCTGGTGCAGACTGGCTACGTGCAGAGGCCAGGCGTGTTCCCCCTGAACAACAAACACATGAGTGAAATAAATAAGCAAATGTGCAAAAACAGATAGACATGTTCAATAAGTTATGTCTCATACTCAGTATTTTAAGTATTATAGTTTTATAGAAACATTTTCTGTAATGTGCTGACTGGTTGTTTCATGCTTTGTTGTGAGTCCTGATTAAAGTATGTTACATTTCTCATCAAACAGAATATCATGATCATAAATTCAAATACGAAACAGCTTCTGACTTTTGGGGTGTATTGACAGGTTCGCCGGGCGTTTCGTTACCTGGGTGTTGGACGGGTACCTGCTGTCCGTCACAGAGGTAAAGTCCACCAGGGAGGAGCAGGAGAGCGTCTCATCAAACGAACACAGATGAACCACCAGCAGCTCCGTGGAGCTGGAATCACAAAACACTTCAACTCTCATGCTAAATCGTCACACATCATACAGACAGCTTTCAGTTTCTGGCCTCTTTCAGTGATGAACTGTGATTGATTAGTTCTGTCTTACTTCATGAGCAGCGTCACTCTCATGTTGAGAGACACAAACTGGCTGATGGGAACTCTGAAGACGAACCGACCAGGCCTGAAGGAAGAAAACATTACTAAACCTCCCATGTGATCAATTGATTGATGAAGTTTCCCAAAAGGTTAAAAGGTCCCAAACACAGTGCTTTAGGTTGGGAAACGGCGTCCTGTCGGTTCAGTGACTCACCCACATTCATCTCTCAGGCAGTACTTGCCGTCGATCACCTGCCCGTTCTCTTTGATCATGAAGGTGTGGATGGTCGTGTTGGTCCCTGATGGACGAAAACAGACATAAATCCTGTGAGTTTTTAGAACTTTAAGCTCGCCTGCACCTCCCACTCTGTTTAAAGTAGGCAGTGGAGTCAAACACATTTTAGTTCAGAGGCCACAAATGGCTACATTTTTTTCTTGATTGCAAAAAATAAAAATAAAACCACACAGATGTGATTGTGCATTGGGATGAACGGGAGGGAAACACTCACAGTCTTTTGCACGCAACAGCTGCTCATAAATGTTTTCGTGATCTGTGGAGCAAAAACATCAAATATGAAAATCTGTCAAATGAGGAGTCGAAGACAAACTATGTGATCCAGCTCTTGCTAAACCTGTTATGTCTGTCTTGGATGAGCTGATGCTGATTTCGTTGCTGGCTTGTGACGGGCAGCAGTACACCGTATCACAGTACAGCAGGTCACAGAAATCCACTTCTGGGGGCCAGAGGCTCGGAGCGGAGGTCACTGAGACTGAAAGAGAGAAAACATTAAGAGGCGAACGCTTCTCTGTCTTCAGAGGAGGATTTTACTTGAGCGTTAGAATTACCTGTGGTGGGCCAGACCGTCGACAGCTGAGGAACACTGCTGCCGTTACTACAGAAACAGAGAGAGAAATGAAAATACTGCTGACTTAGGAAAATAAAGCGCAGCAGCCTGGTGAGGAAGGACAGCAAACAGAAGACAGTAGTTTACCTGTGGCCGGGAAAACCCACAGAGCTTTCCTCCTTCAGATTCAACAGGTACAGTGAGGTGATGGAGATGACACTGCGCACACACACACACACACACACATACTGGATGAAGGTGCCTTTCTTCTTTTACCTGAAATCGAACATGATGTGCCGTGTGGTTCCTCACCTGAAGGCCATGGTGGCCAGCAGAGTGAAGATGCTGGCCTGGAGAATTTTGTACTGCATTTTGTGTCTGTGTTTGAGACCACCAGAACCCTCGGTACCCCCGGGACCACTCTTCTGGACTTTCTCAGTCTTACAGGAGTCATGATTAGATGTCGTCGGAACGATGCTGTGTCTCTGAGGCTTCCTGTGTGAGAGATTTCATTCTGTAATGCATTACTTCCTGTATTTGAGGGTCTGTTTTTCAAGTCCATGCTACATGTTGCAGGAGTAAACATGAAGGCTGATCTACTGCTAAAAGACTTTAAAATAATAAAACAATTTCAAAAGAAAACAAGGACAGCTTGTGATTACCACAGATTATCACATTTCAAAGAGAAACGTATGGATGAATGAGTGAATTGGTACCCCGTGGAGCGCAGGCTGCCTCTCAGGGTCCTCAGCTTGGCCAGTTGTTGGTTCCACACCTCCAGCTCTTTGATCCGAGTCTCCAGGTTGTCGGTGATCTTAGAAAGCTGCTGCACTGCTCCAACATTCTCCATGAAGATCTGCTCCTGGGGTTCGGGAGGGTCACAAATATGGGGAGGTTGGAATTTTGACAGCATCGAGGTTAAAGATAAAAACTGAACTCCTCCTCCTGCCCAGTATGTATGGGGCAGATCTCAGATTCGACCGTACCTTGTCTACCATGAGCAGGTTTTTGATGGTCTCTCCATCGGAGCAGGTGATGTCTCCGGCCTGCTTCACAGCTCGAGGCAGCAGCTCCTTCACCTCCTGGGCGATTACGCCTGTCACATCAAAACTCATTGACACAAACTGGAGACTCACACTGTTTTTCATGGATCAGGTTAGAAAGAGACTATCACTGACAGTACCTGTTTGGTGGTCTTCATCTATTCCCACCGTGGAGGCAAACTCTGGTCTGTAATTGAATTCGACAATCCTCATCTGATTGATTCTTTTCAGTTGCTGCTCAGAATCCGCCTGATGGACAAACACCAGTTACTTTACGGACTCAGCAATCCGGACACGGTGGCATCAATTTCTCAGTTCCAAAGTGGCAGGACAAAAACAAAGGACATACCTCCTGGATGTTGTGCTTGGCGCGAGAGTCTGACGGCTGCAGGATGTTGCCCATGACTTTGGCGTTGCCACAGACGACCAAAGCCTCGTCTGGGGAGTCTGTGTTGATGCCCACCGAGCCCTGATACACCACAGAGTCCTGCACTGCCCCACGCTGCCACATAGCGTCACTGTCGGTCTCAAACTGGCCCGGGTTGGAAGCCTACAGGATAAAGGTTGGAGCTGAATGGTTCTTTTCACTGACTGGAGGGTAGTCTTTCATGGTTGGAACTTACCCTGACAATGATTCGCTCTGATACCAGAGCTGTGAGCAGGAAGGTCTCCTCTCTAACTACAGCATACAGACCAACCACCATCTGAAAGTACCTGAACATCAACACACACACGTTACTGTGCAGCTCACACTCATCTACATCCTCTCATCGTCCACCGTCTCACCTCTGGTCCGGGTTGGGTTTGCCCTTCTTCCTGATGTTATTGGCTGTTGTTTCACTGAAGTGCAGTCGACCAAGTGTCACTTTGGTTATTTGCCTCGCAGGTAGACTGAGCCTGGAAGAGCATTATTATTATTTAAAACACTGAGACATTGGAAACAATCTGCATAACTTCACTGACGAATGCGTCTGAAAATGAAAAGGTGTCACACAGATATCTGAGGGGCTTTGGGTAGATCACCTGATGGGCTGAAAGGGTTTTTTACTGCGGTCAGGTTGAGACTGCTCGATGGTCACCAGGTGGTTTGTTTCCAGCTGAGAAGAGAGAGATTGATACTAATGCCAACAGACACTAACTGAAAGGTGTGTGTGTATGAGCATGTTGGTGTCTGATCTGATCTGATTAGATAAAAAAAAAAACAACCCAACAACAATGAGAGAATAAATATTTGTCAATTGACTTCTTATCTGAAAATAAGTGCTGGGCTACAAAAGTGCACTATGATGTGGTCTACCAACGACTCTGACCATGTACAGCTCAGGTGTTTGGCCTGCTCTTCATGGATCAAAAAGCAGGTCAGGTCAGGGTCCCTCCTCACAGCAGGAGCGCCTGACTCTGTGCATCTGACCTGCTCAGTTTCATTATGATCACCTGAGGCTCCCAGCGCCCTGCATCATAACCGAAACACGAGGAACATGTTGGATGTGATCACCTGACCGCACTTGTTAAGGAGTAGTGATCTGGCGATCCTAGCAGAGGGGATGTGAAGGCAGGTGATTGTTGCTAACAAGCCTCTCAATGGCTTTAAAATGCTGGATTGCTCAACATCCCATCCATCCTTGTGATTGTTGATGTTAATCAATCAACGTTCTGGTGTTTTGTGCAGAACTCTTGTAGCGGGCCGGCCGTACCTTCACCCCAAACACTTTGATCTGGAAGTGGTGGATTTGCTGTGGCCCGCTGGGCGTTGTGACGAACTGCGGCTCTGCTGCCACACCGATGTGAACTGTGACCTGAAAGTGGTTCTTCTTCTGGCAAATGAAGACCTCGTCAGCCGGAGAGTAGCTGAAGCCTTTGTCTGTGTCAACGTGGTAAATAGGAGGAGGCCTGGTGGGACAAACGAAAGGCTTAAGAGGAGGCGGGGTTGGATGGAACTAATGGGTGTGTGATGGCGTCAAAGGATTCTGTGGTTTACTTACAATGTTTGAAAGCTGCTGTCATGCAAACTGCACCACTGTTCTGGGATGTACTGCTCCCATGACAGCATCTGATAGGATCCCTGAGCAGATCCACGAGTCCCAGCACCATCAGAGACTGAAGTATCAGACTCGGATCTCCTTCTCTTTTTACTGTCTGGGGACCTGAAGAGAGGAATTCATGAAAAGAAGAGCAGAAAATTTACTGTCAGTTTACATTAAAATAAGAATGATAACCCTAACCCTAACCCTAGCTCAACATTAGCCTCAGAAATCATGGAGTCAGAAATTAAACAAATAAGTTAAACGGAGATCGTCAGCATATTATAAAATCCTTCATGAGATTAACAACTGAATTACCAGGACTGTTGTGAGGAGGCGGAGCCCTGCAGACTGGTGGTCGGTGTGTGTAGTGTGGAAGGGGAGCCTTGTAGACAGGCGGAGGCTGGTGTGTGTAGTGTGGGGGCGGAGCCTTGCAGACAGGTGGAGGCTGGTGTGTGTAGTGTGGGGGCGGAGCCTTGTAGACAGGTGGAGACTGGTGTGTGTAGTGTGGGGGCAGAGCCTTGTAGACAGGTGGAGACTGGTGTGTGTAGTGTGGGGGCGGAGCCTTGTAGACAGGTGGAGGCTGGTGTGTGTAGTGTGTCTGGACCAGCGATGGCAGCAGAGTGATGTGAAGACGTAGAAGGGAGTGGAGAAGAAGAAACAGATGGGCTGTGACTGTGCAAGGAACTTCCTGGTCTGGGGTATTGTGGGTGTTCAGTTGGACAGAGCCTCTGGCTGTGTGCAGGTGGAGCAGATGGAGCGGCAGTCTTGATGTAGGTTTTAGTGAAACCCAAACATCGAAGCTGGTCATGGGTGAGCGGGCCGGCGTGAGGTGGGATGGAGCTTGGATCATTAAAATGACCGGACGGGGACACAGCAGGTTTGGACCAATAGGATGACTCGTAGTGAAAATCTGCCAATGAGAAAAAAAGAAAAATATCTTTAGAACATTTTGAAGATTGTTTATGGTTCACTTAATCTCTGTTTTGGTTTTTTCACAATTGTGGATACAAAATAATTTCCCAGGAGTCACATGAAACAGTGTGGACACTGAATGGAAACTTGGAAGACTGTGTGTGTGTGTGTGTGTGTGTGTGTGTGTGTGTGTGTGTGTGTGTGTGTGTGGTTCAGCTTTATTTCCCAAAGGGATCTTTTTGTATGGAGTTTGCATGCTTTTACTCAAAACTACAACGAGAGTACCTGGGATCTGTGCAGGTGAACAGGATTCTGAGCTGGAATCAGGAGGAGACTCAGGGAGCATGCTGAAAACAAACCAACACAAGAAATATGAGAGGCCACCTCTCCCTGTTTACAGCCCCACTGACCCACTGAGCTGATAACGCCTGAGGGGGAGAGAGACAAAACTCACAAGTTGCTGGGGTCCATGTCAGCACTCAGGTACTGCTCCAGGATACTTGTATCCACGGCAACGGAGCTATCTAACATGCCACTCATATCGTGACCTACAAGACACACACAACGATACACAACAACTTGTCTTAACAACCATAATCTCTGATGATGTCCAGTTTGGCCTGTTTCAGCCAGTACTAGTATTTTTAGCACTTTTACAAGTTATATTCTAACATCTTGACTTTTATTGTCGACCCCTATAGTCACTTCAGTGTTTCCTTTTGAATCATCTCATGGTACTTTAGGGTTTCAAGGAGAACTGCAACCAAAGCAGCCAATTACACAACACACTAACACTCTTCCTGGGGTATCACTTTAATCACTTCAATTCATCCTGAAGCTCCTCATTCAGTTCCTTCAAGAAATTGCACAGGAGAGCGACTGCGAAGCGTCCTGAATCATCTCACCACTGAAGAACTGCTGCAGGGCTTCAGTCTCCCCAATGACCTGAGGGGCCAACTGGCCGGTTCCAGTATCCATGGAGGAGGAGGGGTGAGGCTGGAGCTTCTACAAGACTGGTGATATTGACAGAAAAATAAGAAAGTTTGTTATTAAGAAGCACTTTTATAAAGAAAAAAAATGAGTGAACCTTTTTTCCACAAACTTGCTTATAGTGATTGTTATTGGATTTACTGAACCTGAAATATGATGCAAAGCTCAGAGTTATAATGTGCTAGACTTTTGGAGTTCCCAAACAGACACAACGAAATATCTTCATTCATCACAAAATTGAATGTAAAAAAAAAAAAAGAAGAGATGAAATCCAGCCAGGAGGAAAAATGACAGCAGTCTGCACTCAATTTTCACACAAGTGAAATACCAGCCCAGCCCTGGGTGAGTGACCATCGCCGTGTGGTTCTTCACTGTTCCCTGTAGTTCCCCTGTGGTTTCATACTTCCTCCCATTGGTTCCAAGATGATAAATGTATTTTCCGTGATTTTTGTAGTTCCCTGTAGGTTCTTGATGTGGGTGATTGTCATAGACGTTCTCTGCAGTTCCTTCAAGTTCTCTGTTCTTGTATTTTCCTGTAGTTCTCTGCATTTTTCTACCGATCCTTGTAGTTCTTGTAGTTCCCTGTAGTTTGCTGCAGTTTCCCAGAGTTCCTTGTAGTTCCTGTGGTTCCTTGCAGGTCCTTCTGGGTCCCACAGGGATTTCAGTCTTGTAAATTGAGATCCAAACCATAATGAAGAATTCTGATTTAACCCTCAAGCGAACCCTACCTATTGCAAGGTGTATAAAAATAGATTAGGACATCCAATTTGTATGAATTTTTTACTCCCTGACCCCATTTGCTTCCATTGTCTTCCACTATATGATATCATACAATGGCCACGATATAATGATTTCACTATGAAGATCGACCCCTAATTCAGTTTAAAATAATGTTTAATTGAGATATTTCTGTAGTGAAAGTAATTTTCACTGAGTCAAACCCAGCAGCGACGTTAGAATTACTCCAGCCACCAGAGGTTACCATTAAATCACCACTACTGGCTACAGAAGGTGCACTTAATCCCCACTAACCCACATTTATGCAACAGAGTTTACAAATCATTTTCTGATGAGATTTCAACATTCAATGCTTTGTAAAAGCTCTGAGAAATGCCTGTCACTTTTACTATTGAGAGATTTGGTGAAATGTCAAACATAACAAAAATTATTAAATAGTGTAATACAATAAATAACTGTGTATAGTTTCTGAAAAGCAAACAGATTTAAGGATCAGTTATTTTCTGCTGATCTTTTAAACCCAACTGGACTGAGGACAAGTTTCGGTTCCTTGAAGCGTACTGTATTTGATTCTATTTTTATATAACTGATAATTTACCTGAACCACACTGGGAACAGGTGGGTTTATGGTTTATCCCTGATTCCAGCACATATAACCCACCTTACACACTCCAGTTTTAATCCAGAATTTATTATGTAATCCCTGGAAATTTGTACGAAGCCTACAGCAAACAAACGGCTTTCACCTGCTCGACATGTCGTTTCAAACTCACCTGGGAGTTTAAGATGGCGTCTGGTCAGAGAGGCTCCGACCTGCTCGTCTTCAGGTGCAGTCCATGTGAGGAGGGCTCAGACCCACTCAAACGTGTCCGCTCATGTCGACTGTATTCCTTTTCGATATATTCCTCGAATTTCAAGCTTCTGTAAACCAGCCGTTGTTCCAGTGTGTTTCAGGACTGTCTCGTCTCTCAGATGGACTTTGAGCTTTGGACAGGAAACACACCTGTGCAGGCGTGTTACCATACACAAGCAGCAGGGAGTAAGAGCAACTCCTCCCATATTTCCCACAGAAAGATTTTTTATTGTGTTTATTGGCCTCTTTTAGGATTTGAGAGATAAAACATCCTCGAGTAGTATCCAGATCGCTGTCCACGAGATGGTTCCTTAAGACACTTGTGGTTCTGAGCAGCTCACCAAAGACCATCAGGGGCCAAACAAAACACCGACAGACCAAAAAGGAGACTGTCCTTTATCGCTTTGGGGCGACGGCGGTTGTTCCCACTGAGACGTGGAGGAAAGACTGCGGGTGAGGAGATGGGTGTAGTGTGGAGATTCAGTTTGGACTCAGCAGTGACCAGATCCTTCTTTTACTAGATGATGAAAGTGAGGCCAGCAGCAGGAGAGGGGGGGCGGAGTGGAGAGAGGAGGTGAAAAGATTATCCTTGACAGCATTTTGTTTTGTCTTTCTCCAGTGCCGATGTCTCCTTTCTGTTGTCCTTGACAGCAGGAACAGATAACTGATGCGAGGACAACAGAAGATTTCAGCAGAACAGTTTTACCCCTGACTTAACACAAAGTCCATCTGAATGCCTGTGGTCCCAGAAAAAGTTACAATTGTGACTGAAGTTTGCACATAGATGAAAATCAGTTGCTCAGTGCCAGCTGCTCCTTTCCTGACTGGTGGTAGGGCATCACACTTACCTAATAAAAAATCTAGGTGTTGACAGAACTGACTGTGTATAACAGATCTCTAAAGTCTCCTTTTTACATTTCAGACCTTCTCTGTGCAGCAACCTTTTTTTTTTTTTTTTTTTTTGGTGTTCATGTACAATATTCAAGACCCTGTCTTTCTGGAAAACCTTTGGAAAACCCACTATTTTGGTGTCTGTGCTCCAAGTTTCTGTCATGGCTTCAATGGTGGCATTGCCAACAATCAGAGTTTGAGGCTCAGTATGATCTCTTATGGCTTTTCAGCTTCAGAATGCTTTGGGACTGTCACACTGCTGTTTGAGGAGCTGTGATCCATGAGGGCATCAACAGGTCACAAATCAAGATAGACGACGTCCTTTTCATCCTGCCCACCTGCATCAAAACCCACCTGGACAGACCAAGCAGCACGAGAAGAGTCACGTTCTTTGTCGTCTCCACTGTTTCTTGTTGTGTTCAGTTTGAGATTTTGCAGCTTTTTCAGTTCTGTTTCTCATCTGCCTTATTCTGTTGCTGTTTGTGTTATTTTGTAGTAATTGCTGCATGGATAGGTCGCATTACAAATAGAACCCTAAAGTCCTCCTCATCACTACAGCCAAAAAGTAAAAGTTTCATAGCTTATAGATCCAGGGCCCAGAATTGCAAGTGTTCATTTATTTATTTTTACATAATTTGGGCTTCTCGCTCATGAAACCCACTAATATAGGAATTCAAAAAATTTGAATCCTGTCAAGGAATCACTATTTACTTCTCATTTTTTGCAGAAAACAAGACAGAAATTAGGATCACATCAAATCAATCAAAATATGGTATTTTCAAAATGATATGTTAATCTTCAATACTTGGTTGGTAATCCCTTTGCCTTTACCACTGCCTCGATGCGCCGTGGCATTGACGCAATCAGCCTGAGTCATTGCCTGGAAGCTATGGAGGCCCAGATTTTCTTGATGCTTGCTCTCCGCTCCTCTGTGTTTTTGGGTCTGGCGTTCCCTCATTTTCCTCTTGATAATACTCCATATAGATCTCACTGGGGTTTAGGTCGCGCAACTTGGCTGGTCAGTCAAGCACTGTGATGGCATGGGCATCAAACCAGGTGGTTGTGGTTCTGGCGGTGCAGTATGGGCAGGGGCCGGGTCCTGCTGGAAGATGAAGTCTGCATCTCCATACAGATTCTCAGCAGAGGCAATCATGAAGTACTCTAAAACATTCTGGTAGACTGTTGCGATAACCTTGGGTTTAAGAAGGCAGAGTTTGGCAACACCACTGGACATTGCTCCACAAATCATGACTGACTGTGGATATTTCACACTGGACCTCAAGCAGCTAGGGTTCTGTTCCTCACCCGTCTTCCTCCAAACCCTTGGACCTTGGTTTCTGAATGAAAGGCACACTTTACTTTCATTGGAAAAGAGGATCTAGGAGGACCACTGGCTAACACTCCAGTCCTTCTTCTCCCTGGACCAGTTGAGACATCACCTACGGTGGCTCAGGCTTAGCGTTTGTAAAAATGTCAAATGGCTGCAGATACAGTATGAAGGTGCTCTTTAGCTTGTAGCGTGGTTATTGGCTTAAGTGTATGAGCTACCAGACAATAATGCAAGTCCCTCAAGGTTTTTTCATTTTACCATGGTAAGTTAGTGATCTGCCGCTGTGCCGAACGCTGTTGTCGTCTGCTTTAGTGGCAGCAACCACCGAGTGAGAGATGAGAGCCACAGTTCCACCGGTCTACACCGGGTAGTGGTTGTTTCAAGCTAGAAGTGGTTCTTTATATCGGGTCCATGCCGTCCGTGGCATCTGCTCTCACACAGCTGTGTTAATATCACAGCAACAAGACCTCAGAACCTCATTAGAGTAGGTTGTGTTGTGCTGCGGTCCGTGTCCTTTGCAGTTTATCACTCTGCTTCTGTCCCTGCACTGTCTCTATACTGTTAGGTTTATATTATTCTATTTTCTCTAAGCATATTGATAGATCGATCAAGAAGTCATCATCATCATGCTCATGGACCATGCAACTGTGGTGACTGAATTGCTGTCTTCAATTTCTGCATAAGATCTGTGCCAAACAGCTCACCCCCACCACCAACCCCTCCACCAATCTGGATCACTACCAAAATCTAATTACTTGTTCCCAGAACCATTTTGGGTGTTTCCTGAAAATGTCAACATAATTCAACCAGAACTTTTTGAGTTCTATTGTTAACAGACAAACAAACATACAAACTCTTCCAAAAACATAACCTCTTGGCCGAGGCCGTTGGTGGAGGTAAAAATTGAGAATATTGTATCATACAGACATTGATTTAATCTCTTTTTTTTAGTAGCTTTTCATCATTCAGGCCCTGTCCTTACCAGTGCTTCCTCTTCTTCTGTCCATGCTCAGCTTCACACAGAGAGCTGCACTGTCGACTGACATGGCAAAAGAACTTCATACAGCTACAGCCTCAAAACACTGAACTGTCATCTCAACATCACATCAGCACTGTATACAACTGAAGACACCTGTTGAAAGAAGAGGAGCCAGGGTTATGTGGCCATTATTTGCAAAAGGATTCTGCAAATTGACTCCTGTCATGTTTCATTTAGATTATTGAACAGTTTTGTCCCCTAAAGGTGCCCATACGTCTGACCTTAAAGTCAAAATTCTGAGAAAAAAAAAAAAAAAAAAATCTGAATTCTGAGATTAAAGTCATAATTTCAGATCCCCCCCGACCCCCCTTTAATGGCACTAATCCTCTTCCGTAAATTTGTTTACAGTTCGGCGAAAAGTGAGTCAGATCGGCTCAGTTCGGATTCGTTCGGCTAAAATCGGCTGTGTTGAACTTCCAGCAGCTCTGACGGGGCTCATAATGCATGTGACACTACAGAGAGGAGCCACGGGTAAGACCTCTCACTGTGCTTCAATTTCTGAGCACCAATCGACTTCAGTCTAAAAGCGAGAAAAGAGAAGAAAACGCAACTTTTCTGATTGTATTTTCTACTCAAAACGGTTCATTAGTTGATTGTTTTTATGTCTTTGCTTCAAATTGTATTTTCGTTCAAATCGAAGGAATAGCTTTGGACATTTAAGTGATTATTCAGACATAATCAGATTTTTTTTTTTTTTGCATTATTTTTGCAGAATCTTTTATGTCTTTTTTTGTAGGGCTGAAACTTACCTGTTGTTCTGATTATTGCTTGATCTATTGACTGAAATTTGTTTTTACCAATATTAACTTAGTACAAGTTTCTTTGATTGTTTTACGAGCATTGTTTTACTATTGTTAGGAATTAAAACATTTTAAAACAAATAATGATTTCACCACTGCAATTCCTTTCTATTTTCTGTCAGTTTGTCTTTAAATGATGGTGTTTCATCCCATAACTTCAATGTTAAAAGACAAAAACAAACTATATTTTCTTTTAATAAAGGGGCGGTGAAGTATGGACTACAATTTTATAATAAACGAGAAGGCTTCTTGTTACAGATAGACGATCTATGGTTATGCTAATTGGCTAGCTGCTAGCTCAGAGGGACGCCATTAGACCGGAGAGAAGCAGCCATCCGTCTGCGCAGCGTCACCGGGAAGTGTTCCGAGTGTCGACCCGCTCCACTCAACGCCCCACGGACACGTACCGCCGGGAAGCCAGCAGGCCAGGTTCGGTCGCGGTGGAGCCGCCCGCCTCATGGTTGAAGTGGGAAGCCGCTCCCTCCACAAACGCCTGTTTTGATCGCAGCGGAGGACCTGTGCGGTGATGGCGGCAGCGGCGGGCGGCAGCAGGACGTATTCGTTTAAGGTGGTGTTACTGGGGGAAGGCTGCGTGGGGAAGACGTCGCTGGTGCTGCGCTACTGCGAGAACAAATTCAACGACAAACACATCACCACTCTACAGGTAAGACCAGACCCCCCGGCCTGCAATCAAACGCCGACACCAGGTCCGGGCTCTTGTGGCGGCTTCTTCGACCGGTTCGACCGGCGCGGTGCCTCCGGACTCTGTAGCCGCCGAGGAGCCGCTGTTTGTGGGGACACTCGAGCCAACAGAGGGGGTGTCTGGTTGTTGTTTTCGTGGCTGTCACTGTTCTGTATGCGCGCGTGCTTCACTCCGAGACGCGTCCCGGGGAAGCGGGGTTGTTGTGAAACAGCTTCAGTGTAGTGAACCGCCCGTCTGAACGGGATCATCTGGAGTCAAAATCAGGCGTCTCCTCAGTTAATGTCGACACTACGTGATATTTCCCAATATTTTTATTTTATTTTAATAGAAGCCCCTTAAAACTCAGAATATGTACTGTGTACTCAGTATTTTCACAGTTTTTAACCAAAAAAATCTAACGTTGTCATCGTAGTTTCAACGATTTATATAGAAAAATCGAAACTGATCGTCATATTTCACTGATTTCTACCAAAAAAACAATCATATTTTAACTAAACTCAATTTTCTTTAGTTAATATTATTGTAATATCCATAGACTCATAGCAACAAAGAAATATGTCCACTTCACTTTAATCTCACCGAAATTCTAACTAATGATTTTGACATGTCATATCATGAAAATTCATTTGTTGAAACTATTTTCCTCCCCAAAATGTAAAATCTTAGTTTTGTTTGCTTCTTTAAACTCCTGACTCAGAGGCTGTATAAACATGCTCTCATAATCTAATTTGTACGATAATAAATTTTGACAGATGAATTAACATTCTGTCTGCCCCAGTTTCATTGGTTTTCTTTGATCGTTTTGCCTTCAAAATGATTAAATGTGGAAAGAAATTATCTAGTTACAGGAGTCAGATCAACTTTGTTGATGGGAACTAAATTCTCAGAAGAAAGTTTGTTGTTCGACATAAAAACCTATGAAATATTCAGAATTCCATTCCAAGTTTCTCGTCTCATGATGATGGAGGAGGAGGAGGAGGAGGAGGAGGTCATGTGAGGAAGAGCATCAAAGCAGAAGCTGTGAGGTCATCTGGGGACATGTGACGTGCTCTACCATCAGCTGCATCTCAGCAGCCCGCAAACACTCGTTCACGCCACGTCTGATGAGTTTTCAGCATTTCTGCATTTCCCAGCATGCCGTTGTGCGGTGAAACATCATTGTGTCGCAGAAAATACCTTTTGGTGAAACAAAAGTTATTGACCTACAAGTCAGTGAGAAGGACTGCGTAAGCACCGTGGCCACGCCCCTTCCAATGCCCCAGGCATTTTAATAATTAGTGAGGATTTATGGCTGCTTGCCTCACACTGACCTCTGACCTGAGCCTGACACAATTCTCTTGCCAATGAGCAGTCAGACCGACCTTTGACCTCTTTGATTGTGCTGTTGATTTGTGCCTTGTGTGATGTTTTTCACAGGGGAAAAATTTTATTTTAATGATGTTTAAAAAGTGTTTTCATAAAATTATGAGTTTGAATTGTCCAGAAATGTTTTGTTTTATTTATTTATGTATTTATTTTTTAATGAAATGAACAGAAAATGATAAATTCCATTGATCTTTCTCTGCAGGCATCTTTCCTCACAAAGAAGTTGAATATCACAGGAAAACGAGTCAATTTGGCCATTTGGGTGAGTTTTATGTTTGTTTGTTGTTCAGTTCATAGGTTGTTTTTTTTTTATTTTATCCCTGCTGAAAATTTCCAATATTTGCCTCGGCAGGACACGGCCGGTCAGGAGCGATTTCACGCTTTAGGTCCCATCTACTACAGAGACTCCAACGGAGCTGTGCTCGTCTATGATATCACCGACCAGGACTCCTTCCAGAAGGTGATCCACGCGACAAAGAGTCAGAGGAAACATTCAGAGAGAACGTTGGGAAATAGTTAACCTCAAGCTGTACTAATCATCATGTGTGTGTGTGTGTGTGTTTGTTTTCAGGTGAAGAACTGGGTCAAAGAGTTGAGGAAAATGTTGGGAAATGACATTTGTTTATGTATAGTTGGTAAGTTTCATTGTAAAGGCGCAAAACACCTAAAGAAGTTATATTCATTTAAAGAAACCAAGTCAGAAATTAAAGCTGATTTTTGTGTATTTGTAGGTAATAAAATCGATTTGGACAAAGACAGAAACGTTTCAGTGGAAGAAGCTGAAAGGTAAAAAAAAACAAACTTGTGTGTATAAAAGAGTATAGATCCTCAGACAGAACCCTGTGGAACTCCATGTTTAACTGTAGTCGTTGACATGAAGGAAGTAGAACCTGTCTGATAAATCTGATTAAAATCAGTTTATTGCTGAACCTTTAATCCCGATGATCTGTTCCAGACTCTGAATTAGGATGTTATGATCAATAGAATCAAATGCAGCACTGAAATCTAACAGGACAAGAACAGGATTCTTTGTCTGAGGCCATGAGAAGATCATTAGTAACTTTGACCAGAGCTGTCTGTGTGCTGTGATGAGCTGTAAAGCCTGACTGAAAAGACTCAAATAGATTGTCTGTGCATAAATGGTCTCATAGCTGACTTGGAGCAACTTTCTCTAGGATTTTAGAGATAAAAGGAAGGTTGAAACATCAAGGATCGGATTTTTAAGAGGTTTGGTAACGGCAGCCTTTGGGGTTTGTGTTACAGAGCCTGTTACTAAAGATAGGCTGATCTGATCGAGTCTTTAAATACTCCTATCGGGATTGGATCTAACAGACATGTTGGTTGAGATGAGGCCACAATTGAGGAGAACTCGGAGAGCTCAACAGGAAGGGAGCTGGATAGCTGTAAATCAGGCTTTACTGACAAATCTGAAGATGTATTTGATCGATCTGCGACCGCTTTGGGGAATACATCTTCAGTTTGAACCCAGATAGTTACAGCTGAGTGGTTGAGTAAGTTTACAGTCATTACAGCTGGAAGTGAAAGGGTTCTGAGGTTGGACAGAGCCGGGACTTGTTTTGTTGTGTTGCTGCTGAGTCTCAATCCGATTGTTTGTTTGTCAGTTATGCAGAGTCGGTGGGAGCCAAACATTTCCACACTTCAGCCAAACTCAACAAAGGCATCGAGGAGCTGTTCCTGGATCTGTGTAAACGTAAGACGGCGCTTTAAATTAAACATGTTGCACTCCATCTTTGCTCACCGATTTCAAATGAAAGCAGAAAACTTGCTCGAAGCCACTGAAAGTGCGGTTTTCGTGTTCTGTCTCTAAAGGGATGATGGAGACCGCTCAGGCCGACGAGCGGCTGAAGGGAAACGGAAGCAGCCAGTCGGCGTCCAGCCGGAGGGGCGTGCAGATCGTAGACGACGAGCCTCAGGCCACGCCCAGCGGCGGCTGCTGCTCCTCCGGCTAACCGGAGCGTCGCCATGACAACATAAACACCCACAAGCCACACTTCTCTGATCGGCCGCTTTGTACAAACAATAATCCTGCGTTTGTCCGGCGCCACCGCAAAGGAGCATGGGAAGACATCCATTTAATCCCTCCGAAATAAAGTTCTGTGTTCAGTGATTTAATCACGTTTTTAGCACTTTGACTGCAGCTGTTTGTGTTTTTTTTTCTCATAAATAAAAGAGAATAAATCGCTTTTCAGAAACACAAATGGGCGCCAAGAGACTCTGCACGCAGTTTTTCTTCTTACTTTGAATGATTCCGGGATGATTACTACCTTAAACACACACATGCGGCTTTGTTGACCTGCAGTAGCAACAGTGTGAGCTTTTTATGAAAGAGAGAAGAAGACATAATTGTTGAAAATGACTAACATGTTAACTTAGAAATTTACAACCAGCCTGAAAAGTCAAGTAATCTAAGATGTATTGAAAGAAAAAAAAAACCCTGCTGATTTACAGTTCCAACATTTAAATTCAAACTTCAGTCATTCTAACGGTTTGCTTTCATGGAAATTCAGAAAACTCCTAAATCTTCAGTTGGTGCCGAAAACATTTTTTTGAGGTAAATAAAGGAATTTGTAAAATTGACCCAGTTTTAATCTTTTTTGATTTTGTGTCTTGGTTTTCTGAACATTTTAATTTATGCTGCAGATCCAAATGTTTTTGGTGTTTTTGTTTTTGAAATAAAGCATTTTAGAAAAAGAAAATGAAACTGAAGTATTTTTGTGAATTACACAGTTCAGAGTTTCCAAAATACTAAATTGATGTGATGAAATATTTCGGTTGATTTAATTTTGTGATGTTTTTGACTTCAAACTTTTGTCAAACTGGAGAAGCATTGTGTTGGCCTGTTTCAATTTGTTTCATCTGGATGATTTGTCAACCTGGACCAAAAAAAATTCAATTTTGTCTCAATCGTGATGAGAATGTCTTCCACAAAACCAAACAATTACAACAGAAAATTAAAATCGGTGAAAAGCAAGACCTTTAAAGTAAGAGATTTCATTGTGACCTCTGGAAGGGTCTCAAACCAAAGTTTGGGACCCACACAACTGGACACACGCATCTTCTGAATAACAGATTTTAATAGGATTTTTTTTAAAAAAATACAAAGGTTATTGTAACAAAGAAAAACACTTTTTTCCCCCCCCACATTTTAATAAACCAAAAACCTGGAATGGGTGAGCTCCGCCACATCTCCATAGTAAGGTGCTTTCAGGAATTCAAACACAGCGGCAGCACTTCAGAAAGTTTTATTTCTGTCTTACATTGCAAGTCAAAAATACGTAACTAACTTCTAGTCCCTTCAGCAAATACATTTTTTTACACATTTTCTAATTTTTAAGTCAACCTGACTTCACCAGGAGGTTTTAAAACCTCTAATAGATTTTTTTTTGAGTGTACCATACTCAATGTGACGAGGATTTGAAACCCACAAACTTTGTGATCGTCTTGGAAGAAGATTTCACGTGAACGTTTTTCAACTTTAAGCAGATTTCAGATGTAAGAGTGAACGAGAAAAGCTGGCCAAACAAGACGAAGCTACTGGAAGGGTCCGAGTTTGGACAGTGGTGGTGAAGGCTCAGCTCAGTAAGGCGGGGTGTTGTGCAGCTCCTGGTACTTGGGGGGCGGCATGCCGAAGACGGCGGGGACGGTGAGGAGGACGGGGGGGCGGTCGGGGTAGCGCATCTGGTGGATCATGATGGAGGAGAGCGTCAAACCCAGCAGCTGTGGGAGGAAGGAAAAGAGCGAGGGACGGGTTAGAGACTTTTAAACGGGATACTGTCGGCGGACGGAGCAAAGCGGTGGGGGGGGAGACTCACGGCGAAGACGGCGAGCGTGAGGACGACGCCCAGCGTGATGTCGGCCACCATCAGGATGTACTTCATGAGGATGGGGAAGCACGGCTGAAAACCAAAGAACATCAAAATGTTAAAAACAGACGACTCGAATCCGAACCGGCGGAGAGGAAAACGGTGCGTTCACTGACCCTCGAGTAGATGGTCTTGGACAGCATCAGAGCCTGGAGGAGGAATGAGTGGAAAAGACGTGAGTCGAGTAAAATCGGCTGAACTTTTAACGAGGCTGCGGGTTAAAAGAACTCACGCTGTAATCCACTTTGCGGCATTCGCTCTCGCTCTCCGACTGCGCGGGGTCGCACTCGCACGACTCCGGGATGTCCTGCCTCCAGTCCTCGTAGCTGAAGAGACCGCAGCAGTGCATCTGCAAACAAAGGAGTCACCGTCAGTCGTTTATGAAGTCAACAAGGAAATCCCCCCACTCCATAACCTCACTGTGTTCAGTGGTTTGTTTTTATCCAGGTTTAACAATATCAACTAGATTTTTCAAGCCTGCCGACCGAGCTGAAGCAGGAAATTAAACCTCTGGCTGCTTCAGATCGGCTATAATGACACCTGTCGGTGCTTTCCGCCTATCAGAGGCTGATCCGCCCCTCCCCCCTCCCGAAGAAATGCAGCAGAACTGGCTCACCTGAGACTGCAGGGTGTTGGCCATGTTCTTCACTTCCTCTGGAGCCTCGGTCAACGGGACAAACCTCTGGAACTTAGATTCCAGGAGATCCTCCAGCTGCACGATAAAGAAACCACAATGTTATCACAGCACATAACGCAGGTGCACAACAAATCACGCAGAACAACAACGCAGAGCGAGGTTACCTCAGGGCGGGCGATGGCGGTGGGGATGGCGACGCGCAGCATCACCAAGCTGCCGATGACCATACAGACCAGAAACTGCAGACAGAGAGTCAAACATTAACAGGTGACATGCAAACGCAAACACACAGTGTGGCCATTGTGCATCTCTCATGTCAAACTTGACCCTCAGAGATTCCCGGGACCTTGAACTCACCGCGATCAGGGCGGCCTTCTTCTCTTTGCAGGCGCCGTAGGCCCCCAGGCCAGCCACCACCATGGTGATGGCGCCGAAGACATAGAGGGCGATGAGGCCCACGGTGCGATCTTCCATCTGTGAACAAGTCGATTTAACCCACATTAGAATTTGAAAAGATTCGTAAAGTTTATGCGAGCTTATTTCAAAAAGTTTACTCACGGACTGTCCTTCAACATTGGTGACAATCTGAGCGATCAGGGCCAGGCCGATGATCAGGCCCCCGATAATCTGCAACAACAACAAATATTATATTAGACTGTTTGATGTGTCAACATTTGAGTGTCTTTAGTGAGTTGTTGAGAGAGAAAAGAAAACCTCAGGAAGTTGAACTGTACAGAAGACATCCCTGGCTCTGTAACCTGACACCTTTTATTGTGCAGCTGCTTCTAATTTAGCTCGTTTATGGATCTCGGATGGATACAAAGTAACAGAAAACAATCAAGACACAAAGTTAGGTGTATAAGTCTGTGATAATTGTTTTTTTTTTTGGGGGGGGGGCTCTTAAGTTGCATAACCGGATCACTGTAAACAACAAAGCAGTGGGAGGGGGGAAAAAAGAGAAAATTCTGAGCAGGAAGAAAGGAGAAAGCTTTGACGCAGTTTGTTTCCAAGGCCTCTCATCGTGACGGTGCACATCACCGGAAAACGCTCAGAATCCGATAAAACCCGATCAGTTTTATGACTTTAAATTAAATGCACATACTTTGAAACTATATTTATAGCGTGGGACTGAATACAACGCAGAAGGGGGGAAAAAAACGCGTTGTTTTTCTTTTCGCAAACTAATAATACATCTCGTTTTAAAAACTCACCGCGAAGAAGATGTTGAAGATGGTGAAGACCCGCTTCAGGCCTGGGTGAATCTGGGACATGTTGAGGGCGAAATAAGGCCAAAAGGTGAGAAGTTGTTGAACTTTAGTTTCAGGTGAGCGTCGACTGAAGGCGGAGTGAGCGCGCGGAGGGGTGCGCTGTTTTTAAGGCCCGCAGCAGCGCGCCGGGCGGGGCTTCCAGGAAAGGACGCAGGAGGCGCAGCTCCGGACGCCCAATATGGAGACTTCCTGGGAGGATTTGCAAAAGATCAAGAGAGAGGGGGAGCTCGTTCCGGGAAGTTGAATGGAAAAATACCGCGGGGAGAGAGAGAGAGAGAGAGAGAGAGAGAGAGAGAGAGCGAGAGAGAGAGAGAGAGAGAGAGAGAGAGAGAGCGAGAGAGAGAGCTCCGTGCCGAGAGGAGGTTCATGTCCGGACAAAGTCCGATAAATGACGGAGCGAATGAACCCAAAAGCACCTGAACGCACCACAAAACACTCTCTCTCTCTCTCTCTCTCTCTCTGTCTCTCTCTCACACACACACACACACAGCTGCTGCAGATGAAGCGTTCACAATCTGCGTGACAGTCTGGAGAGGCTGCACTGGGATGGTGTCTGTGAAGGACTTTGGAATTCAGGGAACTGAAATAAAGAAGACGATGATTTCATCTTTGGGAGTGTTAAAGCTGGAAGCCTCCACCAGAAGATGGTCGCTGTGGTCAGACAGGGGCGGACATGGTCAGCCGACTGTGGAATTTACACAATTCACACATCCTTAAAGTTGTGTGAGAGGATCCCAGTAGATCAGTAGTTTTTCAAACTCAATCAGCAATAATTTTTTTTTTCATTAACTCTTTAATTCGACTGGATTGAAGCATTTTTTCCCCCCAAAAAATAACCAGAAAGTTGTTCTTATTTGAGATTACATCAACACTGATCTTTGAAAACAACATTGAGTAGATTATTCATCATCGATATCTCTTTTTACAGTTTATGGTTGCAATATCATAGGATATCTCAAACATGAAACACAGGAGGACAGATTAAACTATAAACACGCTTAAGAATGACTTAGCACAAAACTGGGATGCACAAGGCCTCTGCAAGGAAAGCGATCATGCATATGAAGCATTTCTACATTTACATCGCTATATAGCAACAAAACAAGTCCAATGAAACAATACATCCAACACAAATTATGTACACAACATTCCACAACTTCCTCCAGTAGAAACTGTTTTCTGAAAGAGAGGGGATAGAACATTAAGGGGGAAAACATGTGGGAAACCTGGCTCAGCTGATTAGCCTGAGATTAAAATATAAGAGTCATTTTTAATTGTGGAATCAGCACAACTTAGTTTCATAGTTTATAAAAATTTCACAATACTAGCAAATAGTGTGCTTTTTAACATCTTGGGAACTATAATTTTGCAAATGGGTAAATGTTAGATGTTTAATATTGTGGAAGAGTCACTGAAATTTTCAAATTTCTAACAATTGAAATATGACTGTTTGATGCCCTTTTTATGAACAGTATTTGTTTATGCAGATTTTAAGCCTCTTTTAAAGCTTCCATTTCTACAAGAGAAGAGGATATTGCTGGATATTGCATACTTTTTTTCTTTACAATAACATTAGTTCTTTGAAACACGATGCAAATCCTTTATGGTCAGTTTGGAAAATCTTCTGAAATCTGCTGATAAGATCCTGACCGGCAGCCAATTTTGCATATTTTCTGTGACATTTGCAAGTACAGGGGGCGGCAGTGGCTCGGTCAGTAGAGCAGTTGTTTATTTATAAGCTCACTAAGAGGAATAATAGAAATGGTTGTTTTAGATTCCATCCTACAACTTTTGCATAGAAGTGAGTTCAAAACTCAGCAAGATTTGAATTCATCACCCTAGAATTACATACTCAATGCCAATCAAGGTCAATAACAATATGTTGGGGTCATACTTCACTCTGTGCTCAGCTGAATATATGCCAAGATTTCTCCAACTTGATCCATGGGGGTCATTTTCACTCATGTCTTCGTTTGATCTCTTAATAACTCAAAATAAATAATGCCAAATTTATTGTAATTTTACTGCAATTATACTGAGATTATGAAGTAGAATTATCAAACCTCTAATCAATGACTTCTTCGTTCAGTAATAACATTGGTTCTTCAGTAGGTTTACATTTTAAGATGCATCTCAGTCAGGAGTAGTTTTGAAATCAAGATTGTGCAAAACATGGCGTTACATTTCCAGTTGTAGAGAAAAAAATAGAGGAAGCGTTCCACCGAAGGTCATCTTAATTTTGAAAATATGGAGGAAATGAGCAGCCATTTTGCTAGAATGTGATGTAAAATTTTTACCCTATAGACACTGTCCTGTGAGAAGAGGAAATTCAAAAAGCCTCAATTTAATAAGGAATCCAATGTGAGCAGTTTGTAGTTCTCACTTCTGCCTCTGGCTCCACCTGCTGGTCAAAAAATGTCACTGCAGAAAGAAAACTTTTTACTGGTTTTCATGTAGTTTTACACATTCCTTATTTTTTTTCCCTGTGTGTTTGTATATTTATATGACAAATAGGACTTATTTCAGTTGTCCTCTGACTCATCTGCCTTCTTTTTCAGAGTGTTTCCCTCGCTGGTTGATATCATTGCAGGACGGTGGCCCAGAAGGGTCAAAGCCACATAGCAAAACCCACAACGGAAATGCGAAGGCCACAACGGCAGCTGACTAACAACGTAAGTAAACAGCAGTGGGAAAAACCACAGACATGAAATACACACTTTTCTGCTATTTAGGGAAGCAGTCTAACTATATACCTATATAAAATATTGAATTTAGCATTTCTGTTTTACCCATATAGAAGTGTAGTCAGCTCTTATTTAATCTATTAAATCCACTCGAGCCAGAGCTTCACTAAGTCTGGCCTTTAGAGCAGTGAGAGAAGCAGTCAAAGCATAACTGCAGTCCTAATGGAAAGAGAGATGAAAATATTGAGTGATGTCTCTAACTCATCTATAGATGTAGCTGGCCAGTGCTCTTAATCTCATCCCTCACTCCCACTGTTGGCACCTTGAGTAGCGTCTTACACTACACATTAAAATAAATACTTCCTATATCTATCATTAATCTTTTAGCAGTTGGTCACTGCAATCTGAGGTCTGCTTTTCCAGACCAGAGGCAGTTTATAGATGGAATAACACTGCATTTTAACCAAAATCAGGTCTTAAATAAGTCATTTCACCCCTTGAGCAGCTGTGTAATGCATGAAATAATGTAAAGTGAGCTGTATTTTATGGGAAGAAATCAAACACAGAGTGGAATGATTCAGTCAATCCTGTCTGGGTTTATTTCACTGTTTAACAACCAGCTCAGTTCATATTATCCTTTGCATACACATTATGTCAAAAATGATTCCATGGTGAACTTGACATTCCTCACCTCATGTTATCTCATGTCATCTTTAGATGTTTAGTTTATATTTTAAATCCCCCCTCTGTCGATTATTATAACTTCACAGTATTTATTCGGGAATTCTCAACACAGACAAATGAACATACTGTTGTGGAGACTGAATTTTGTGTAGTTGCAGTGTTTAATCTTCACCAGTAGGGGGCGCTTCTGACCACCACTTTGTTTATGTAGTGTGTCTTTTGGTGATGCACTCACATCAAGGTTTATTCTACAGATATGATCATGTATAACAAAACTTGTGAATTAGGACCTGTTTCGTTGAAATTGAAATTATTTTTCTTTCCAAAGGAAAAAAACATATAAGGAAGAATTGCATCTACACTTAATCCCAAAATTATTAATACCACAGCGAGATTTTTGTCTTAAAGTTACCAGAAATGACACAGCCGTCTCCCAAAAGATAATATGATGTACAAGAAACATTATAGTAGAAATAAATATTCTCAGCTTTTATTATATATACAACCAAACTGATGATGTGTTGTTGCAATATGTAATTCTCAGTTGTTTCTCACTCGCTTCACAAGGGGGGATTCTGGCATAGAATACGAACAATAAAATATATTTTGTCTCAGTGAAATATTCAGTTTGTTGGATAGATGTGTAAGACATATATCAGCGTTTTTCTCTGTGTCCCTCTGGAGGTCTTAAGTCACAAATTTCACGGCATCTTCAAACTAATTCACTTCTGTTTGTGTGTTTTGCTTTTATTTCTTGTTGTTTATAATGAATATAAACGTGTTTCCAGAGCCGTCCTTGTTTATCTCCTTTTCCCAACCTTTTAAACTATCCTGAGATTTAGAGATGACAAAAATCCCACTAATAATTAATAATAATAAGTATGTGGATTACATAATTTCTTCAAATGCAAGTCTCAGAAACCAAGTAATTATGATAAGTAATATTTTGGGTAGAATACCCTTTTAAAGTTTTAATTAAAAAAAATACCATCAATGGTGTGAATTCATCCTTCACTGTATATTTAATCATCCTGTCATGCTGCTGGGTTGGCGGTCGCGCGGACTTCACGCTGCGGGCTGCTGAAAAATGAAGCCAATGCGGAAGTGCAGTAAAGCTGTAATGCCGGGAAATTCCAGCAGGGGGCGACAATGTTGGTTTCAAAAGAGCCCGAGATGCATCCGATTTCGATAAAAGTCATCTGTTGATTTTTTTTTTTGAGTTGTAGTTTTCTATCACATCTGTCCACGTGCCAGGATTGACCAATTACATTTACATCCGGTGTCAAGTGTTCAGTGTGATGACTATTTTAATAGCTGTGTATTTGTATGTCTAGATGATGAAGTCATTTAAAACCGATACATTGTTGCAAACTCGTCAGTCAGGAAAGTTCTAAATGACGTCATCATGTAATTTGCATAGCAGCCCATTGTGCATATCCAAGTCAAATTTGATGGTGATGTCCTTTAAAATGATACATTGTTGCAAATTCCTTAGTCAGGACCGTCCTAAATGACGTCATCTAATTTGCATAGCTTCTCATTGCTCACATGTTGAAATGAAGATTTGTAGTGTCATTTGGTTCCAAAAACATCCCAAAACCACAGCAAGATAAAAAAAAATACTGAACAAATGTATTATCGAACTTCTGTTGTCATAGCAACGTACTGAACAACACAACACGTATTCTTATGACATAGAACTTCAATCATTTATTTTAAATTCCCATAAAAATACAAATACACCATCAGTAATGCAATCTTTTAAAATTTGATTTTTTTAGAAAACTGTCTATAAAAGTTCGTTGTATTCCTCGTGACAACAACACATCAATACAGCGAGATGCTGAAGTGGTTGTGCGCAATCAATAATGAATAACACTCTAATCAACAATGATAAATAATCCATAGCGCCTATACTGAATTAGTTGTATTGAATTTGATTAGAAGTTAGACAAGCACACTGTTCAATGTGTCACAGTCACAGACACACTAAAATGACAAAGTCATTTGTTCTTTTTTCCTGAAATAATGGAAAAAGTCACAAATGATTTTTAATTTGTAATAACTAGTGAAGTTACGAATAATACATACTCACTGATTACTAGTTTATGATTCGTAACAGATCCCAGAACGATGCCTAGAAACTAAATTCAACCGTGTATAGCCAACCAATCCAGCAGGGGGCGCTGCAGAGCTCAAAACACGTTGACGGGAGCACCAGGGAGGAGGACGGGAATCAAACCTGATGAACAGCCCTCATTACAGATTGCTAATGAGCTATCCGCCGTACTTGGCTCACAAATAACACAACAGCCGTCGATACATTTGCGTTTAGCGGCGATTCCCAGCCAACAATCCGCTCACTGCGACAGATGGGCCGTGTTTCTTTATATTTTCTTTCGACTGTCTTCGGTGTATTGGATTAACTAGTGTCTCTGTCAACTGGTGACTGACTTCCTTTAGCTTCTGTCGTTGCTGCTTGTTACAGCAGATGTTAAAACTCTATATAAATCTGTAGATGTCCTGGTGGACATAGTCTGGCCGTCTTTATAATAAAGTTTCGAAGTGTCGTTCCGTGTGTGAACTTTATTCTACCATCTGCTGTTTGAGCACCTACAGGAAGTCAGTCAATAATTAACACGGAAACCAATTAATCTGAAACACCAGCTGTGTTGGGATAGTTGGCTTAGCTGCATACCTGAGGTGTCAGAACGTCTCTCCAAACTTTATTCAGGACGCTCCGATAGTCTGAGGAATGGTCCAAAGAAGTGCACTAAGCAGACAAAAATAAACAAATAAAAGCATCTTAAAACTTAGCTTTAATAGATATTGAACATGTTGAGAGGTTGCAGCAAAGTTTTAGAGAATTGAAACACTCATTCACTGAAATAAAATCAGATCATCATTATTATAAAATAATGATAACAATTAAAAAAAACTGTTCTAGGAGAGATGTAGAGCTGCAATAAACAGAAAAGCTTTTTTTTAATTCCAGAGTGAAACTATTTACAGTACTTTCCAACACAGAACGTTGTCTAGATAGAATAGAATGTTAAAGTAGCCAATCATTCATTAATACAGCACTGAGTAAAATAAATGTTAAAATGCAGAAGGTTTGATGAAGAATGAATACGTATAGAATGAATGGATTGACAGTAAAACACAACAAACACTACAAGGAGAAGTTAAACAGTCTAACGACCACAGGAAGGAATACTCCTGCACAGTGTCCTTATACTTTTACTCCTCTATTATGTGCACACTGGCCGCCCGGATGAAAATGGGGGGTCATGGACAACCTGTTCCTCCTCAGGTCCTCCACCAGCTCCTTGGTCTTTGTCACATTGAGCTGCAGATAATTCTGCTCACACTTTGAACAAAAGAAAGGAAATTCTCAAGAATCTTATAGAACTAGGTGTTCAAAAAATGTTGCATTACACACACCCACTGTCCACGGGTAAATCTATATTTACTGGCACATATTTCTAAAGATACATAAACAAGAAACACAAGGTATTTTGAATAAGTACATTTGGGCATCTCATCGCTCTTCTCATCCATGCAATGCACAAAAGACAACCGAAGAGACAAAGTTCATCAGTGACCTCTCTAGAAAGCACATTTCTGTCTTGCAGTGTTTCCTAATTTTCTTCTTGTCATAAAATTGCGGTCAATTGTCCAACAGCGGTTGAAAAGAAAAAGGTAAAAAAAAAAAAAAAAATCTAAAAACTTCAACACTTTTTAAGAATTTTATTGTCACCAAAACATTCAAATGAGATGAACTGTTGTAGTTTCATCTGTGCAATTCAACACAATGTCGAGAAATGTTAATAGACCCATATTGAAATATCTGCAAAGTCACTACTTCACCTTAAAGGGCAACTGCTGGCCTGTTAATGTCTCAATAAAGAAAAATATTGTTAATTCCTTTGGGAAATAACTACTGCAGCTTAGATCATTTACTAAATATGCGGGGGACCTGCTGCTCCCCATAATGGTTTGAATCCTGCTTGCAGCTGGAAACTGGCCAAGTCTGCGGCTGAAGTAACAGTGACTTGTTGTGGCAACCACTGCAAAAAGGAAGCAGCCAAACAGACACCAGGATGCACGCAGACAAAGTGACAAAATGGTTTAATCAGTGCAATAGAAATACCCTGAATGCTCTGTCACAAAAGAAATTACAATTTTTGCTTGGAGTTGTTGAGCTAGTTCAAGTTTAGGTTGAAATACGGACTATAATTTTGCCATTTGGTTCAAAATACTTTTACACATTTTTGTACTAATATACTGCACGTCCAACGCAGACAGAGTGACTTGCAGCACATGAAAAAATATTGCTTAAAATTATAATAAAGTTGATATTAATGTGAATTGTGGTGACTGTGTAATAATTATCATATAATGCCTGAAACAATCAGCACAGTTTTATGCGAATCTTCACACCGACATGAGGTAAAATGTACAGATTTGGGTTTAGTTACACTAACTACATGGCTTAATGTCTTAAAAACTGTTCAGTCAGGAAGGAGAAAGGATAACAAGTTACAACAGTCACACAACATAAATACAGAAATGGTCTCTATATTGATGTGACCGTTCAACTTGGTGTCATTTTTATTGGATATTTAGTTTCAGGGGAGCCTTTATATGTTTTCATTGTGTTCACAGCATTTGGTTTAGCCCCTGTACATTCACAAGTTGAACTTGAATAATTTCTCATTTACATCACAAAGGAAGGAAATGCTCATTATAACTTGTAACAAAATAACTTAAACATCTCACAAACAAAGTAAATACACAGTTTTACAAAATACAAAAAAGGAAAATCATACAACTTGTTCACAATTAAAGATATTAAGGAACATTTACATTTTTAGTCCTGGTCAGCAAGAGGAAAACTTTTCAATAGAAGGTATATGTATATTTAATTGGTGTGTCTTGGAAGGAAATAATTAAAAAACAGAAAATTGTTATTGAAATACTAACCAGCCTCTGTGGACAAGGCTTCATAGCCTGCGGTCTGGAAAGATTCTTTGCCTGTTGATTCATAGGGATCTGTCGACATCGGTCCTGTTTGTAACTGGCATTTCCTCCAGCCTACGGCCAGTCCTTTTGTGGACGAGAACAAACCCTCCTTATGCTTCTCACTGAGCTCATCCGTCCGTCCATCTACCCATCCCTATCTCCTTCACTTTCCCTCCTCCTGTCTGCCCCGTCTCTCGCTTCCCCTGCCCTGACACATGCAGCACAAGAGCGCTCACACTCGGGGAGAGTCATGTTCTCATGACTGAACGTGATTGACTCAGTGAATGAGGCATTAAAAACTCTAACTCACTCAGTGTGGCCGAGCAGCAGCTATAGATCACTGGGCGACAGCTTTGAAACACAATGACTGGATTCAAAGTGCCTCCGGCGATGGCTATCGGCCATCTGGTCGGATCTTTGATACACAAAAGTGGGACGCTTGTTGAAGCGCTCAGTGTGTTGTTTGTGACAAGCATGTTCACAATGAGCGACAGATCACAGATCATAATAATGTCAACAACAAGTACAAGACAAGCTGCATTAAATCCAGCTACCTTCGGGGATGTGACTCTCTGTCGGTGATCGCTGATGCATTGTGCAGGTCGGGTTTGCGTATCCTGAAAGTTGTGTGACTCTATACAGCAGCGAAAGGGCAGTTTCTATAAACACGGGGACGCAGCCAACAAGCTGCTGGCTGCAGTTCCAATTCCAAATGATAATAATAAGAATAATAATAAAAAAAAAGTCCTTCACAAGCTGGAATATCATTTTCATTGGTGGCTCCAGTGATATTTGCGATTGCAGCTTCAGACCGAAGCAAAACAACACCCTGAACAGACACCGTGACATTGAAAAACTTGGACTCTGTCTTTTCAAAACAGCCCAGCCAAACACTGCTCAACAGCAGCCAAGAAGCCAAGAGACAGAGATGCGCGTATTTCACCAGCCACCGTGTCGGATAACCAACTTGTGCACGGAGAGTTCCAAAGGAGTGCCTGGGGAATTTGGTAAAGCTCCTGCCTTCGCACAGCAGGTGAGTATACTCTCATACAGTAGCAGTGGTCTGCGCACTCACAAGAAGAGTGTCAGACCACACTCTTGCATCCAGCAGGCTGCTGCCAACGGCAGAGCAACCTGGAGAGTGAGTCGTTACACTGCTGTCCAATTTCTCCTTCTTCATTAATCATGCTTCATCCACTTTCATGTTGGGCGATCTCCTCCCCCGCTGGCTGAGTGTCAGCGGCGTGGGCGAGTGTTTGAAGTGGGATGGAGACAGACACAGTTGGGATCATGTCAGTAGTCGCCATTTGGCTATTTTCAGTGTTGCACACTGGTAAACGCCTTCTAGAGTTGACCTAAAAATAAAGAAATGAAGAAAAAGAAAAAAACAAAATTAGAGAAGCAGATGCGCTGTTTCCCCGCCGTGCTTTTGATCCGAAACGCAGAATGACCGATATTAACTCTTCTTCACATTAACATAGCTTTAAAGTACCGCTAAATATTTGATGAGTTGTTGTTGAGTTTACAAGAATGGTCTTCCTGGAAGTGGTCGTTGAGATGAGGGTGCATTACCAAGCAGGCTTTATTCGACCGAACCACAGAGACACAGAGATCGACAGGAACAGGAGTCAAAGCAGTTGAGGGAGATTTAGCGCCAAGATTCTTTTTGGGGAGGGGGCACTTCGCATGTCGGATATCGTAAAAAGCAGTTCATGGTGTACAGAGGGCATTATATTGTTACTATTAACATTTTTCATTGTTGCAAAGAGGTCAATCAATTATTTGTGGTATCAGTATATAAAAGTGTTTTTAATAATTGCTTGTAATCTAATAATGTTGGCGTTATGTTCTCATGACAGGCAGGCAAAAAGCAGCTTTTAAATGAGCTCGAAAACTCCCCACAGCTGTGTAGCTCCTAAATGCAACAGAACTGATGACTGCAGGAATCAGTTATTTGTGGCGAATTCTGGAATTTGTTGGGCTTTTGCGTATCTAAATCATCAAATTAAATGCCCAATCTGACAATGGCTTTATTTTATGAATAAATAATGCTAAAAGGGAATTGGTCTGGGTAAGTTTTTCATAATCTCTGGAGTATGAGGAACAAAAAAATTAACAGCTTGCATACTTACAAGACACACTATGAGAACAACACAAGCTGTGAAGGGGATGAGCGCCAAAAGCAAGGGAGCTCTCTTCGACCAGCTGAATCTGCGATTGTCTTCTTGACCCCCTGCAAGGAGGAAGTGATCGAAAGCGTTACTGACAACAGTTACACTTGAGAAACGCGATATCGAGGAAGCCCTTCCCCCTTTATCGCCTTTGCGCTCGTCTGCAGGCACAGATCAGTTACCCCAATCAATACCTCTCACTTCTACTCCCTTTTATGATATCAAGTGGCATAACACTTATAAAATAAAAAACTGGCTTTAAATGCATTTGATTGTGTCGTTACTTTAATTATGTGTATATTACATATCGGATTCCTGTCCACAGCCTTTTCCTTTACCTTAACTCAATATTTGGCATCGATCAAAGTAGCTTTAGTTTTTAAGAGATTTTCTTTTTAAAAGGACATTAAAGACGTACCTGGTGTATGTTGAGAATTAAGGCATGGCGGTGGCTTGCACGAGAAGCCGGATGTTCCTTGAGTTGCAGTGTGTAAGATGTCTTTGATGTAGTCGAAGTACAGGCCGGACAGCAGGCTTCCTTCTTGATAGTGACACTGGAAAACTTGCATCGCTGTTTCCTGGAGGGTCAAAAGGTGCAAATCAATGTAAAATACTCCATAACACACATGACCTGACCTTATGGCCGATCGCTCACCAGCTCCTCGTGGTCAAAAGTGAAGCGTAAACTCTTGACCATGGCAATGAAGACGATGATGTTTTCTTTGTTGGAGGAGATGGCGCCAAACATGTTGGCCAGATTCCGAAGGCTTTGCTCCAAAGGATAGATGTTCAACACCACCCAGCACGAGCCCCCCTGAGGATGCAAAAACAGGCAGCCTCATAAGAAATGAAACATCTTCATCGTTTCTACACATTGCTTCATACGTACCACTTCTTTAGGAATGTAGCTGATAGGAATCTCATAATCAGAAGGGATATTCTGCTTCTGAAGTGGACCGAATAACAGACACAGAAAGATTTAATATCCTAGAGGACATAAATTCAGGCAATAATATGAAATTATGCTGTAAATGTGGCGTCCGCCCAGCCTGCATGAATCTCACCAGTATTGTCAGCTTTGTCACATCATCAGTTATCGGTGCTCCAAATTTTCCCGAGCAGAGATTCAGACTTGTTACCAGACTCAAGAGGAGACAAGGTGCTTTCAAGATCTGAAGACACAACAGCAGAGCATCAGACAGCATCCGCACATCGCATCCGATCTTAAGCGATCTGATCGAATAGTGACAATGAAGTTACTACAGCTGCCTTTTTTTCTTTTCTTTTTTTTTTTTTTTTCCCTGAGAGTGGTTTCCTGGTTAAGTCAACATAAATGTGATTTAGATGAATTCGTTTATAAGCTCATGGCAGGAAGCTGCACAGTACTCATACCCACAAAGGCTTTCCTAGAGGGACTGTGGCTGTTTTTTGTGAAGGGCAGCAGAATCCCCCCCGCCCCCCTCCCCTGTGGTAAGGTTGAGGGTTCCTCACATAAAGGCTGCTAAATAAAAGGCTGAATATCATGTTTTGTCTCCACTGAGCTGAAGCTGCAGCCAGTCGCTCGATGATCGCATCCTCACAAAACTTAGAAAACCACATTTTGACTATTTGAGCAAACAGAAAAGCTTCTTGGAACCTCCTGTTTGCAGTTTTTAATTTGCATTATGTTGATGTTTTAGACACCAGGCAACTACATCTATTAACTAATAAGTTAAAAAAAGGATTGTTGCTTACTGTTTTCAGTATCATTCATGCTCTTTCTGAAGAATGCATCAGAAATAGTAAATACAATATCTGTAGATCTCTTAATCCAGCTCTAAAGGAAAGTAGACTCCTTATTTTTTACACAGTCTATTCAACAGACTTGAACTTTTCTCTGAGAATATCAGAATGAAATAATCTGCATTTCATTTATGATCTGTTTTGATTATTATTTTTTTTTAACAGAAATTCTACAGCACATCAATAAAACTATAACACACTATCACTAAGCACATGGGAATTCTACTACAGGAAACATATCCTACACATGCAGATTAAATACATACGCAAGAAATCCTACTTACTTTCTTCCTCATATGGAGCAGAAATCCAAGGTTTCTCAAATCCAGTGCATGAAATTCAGTGTTGTCAGCCCAGAGACAGAGCTCATCTCTGTGTGGGTTTGTACATGAGTGTGTAGTGTCCACAGCGTGTAGTGAAACTTGAGGATGGGCCGGCAGTCTGCTTTCACTTCAAACTGCTGAAGTCTTTTGACGTGGTGGAGAGGCCGCCTACAGGCTGAGTCATTATGTCACACACTGACGCTGTCTGAGACTTCCATAAACTCCCACGTATCAATTTGCTCGTCAGGAGAAAGTGGGTGCTTGTTCTCTTGCGGGGATGTTTCGCCCGGGATATGTCAAGGTTATTCCCCAAGCTGTTGTTTGGAAAGTAAAAATGAGGATTGTTATATATTTTTGCTGCATATTCAGTCATGCTGTTTTATTTAAAAGGATCACAGTTGGTTAATAAATGCATTTTCACATTTTATTTCATGATTCTGTTTGACTGCAGACTTGCAGCAGCGGTTAGTTGCTTAATCTATTGATGATACATGCTGATAAAGTGGACCCATTATCTATAATTGATCTCCATTACTGAATCAATATCAGTCACTAAGGATAAACTGAATATACAGGAAAGAGATGAATGATAAAGTGGAAATGCAGATTCAATTTTCACTTAACAGCACAATAACAACAGAAATATGTTCACTTTAAATCCTATATATATGTCAATAATGACAAGATGAAATGAAGAGTGCAGCAGGCATGGAAGGAGCAGTCTGCTAACTGCAGAGAAAATGTGTGAGACACACTCTGAGCTGACCCAGGTCATCTAAAGCAGGTCACATCTAAATATAACCCAGACTGCTTCGAACCCCGCAAAACGAAAACACACACACAGTAGGCAGAGCTCAAAGGGACTCATTCAGATCAACAGGTGAGGCAGACTAATGCGACTAACAATATTTCTGTGGCTCGTCCTTAGATCATTAGAGTTTACTCTAATGAACTCATGTAGGATCCTATTTTCGGCATGAGCGCTGACACCCTGTCTGCAGACTCCTGCATGCTCGCGGCGTGAACACACCGGCTACAAACAAGTGGCTTTGGCATGACCGAATGTCACTTCACCACTTGTTTTTCGAATAGATTTTTGTTTACCAACAGCAACACGCTCTCTCTCTCTCCCTGCATGCAGGAATGGATGACCTTGACCAGGAGGGCATAAATGAAGAATTGATGGAGTTCGCCATCCGGGAGAGCTTTCAGGATGCCTACAAGCTGCCATGTTTACTCCAATCAAACAGGTATGAAATGTTGATGTCAAAGTCACTGTGAGTTAGAGGAACACAGGAAATCATGAATGAATCAGCTGGAAGGAAACTGAACTAAAACCGCCACAATGGAGCTCTTCCATGAAAACCTCTCTATGTCCGTCAGGAAAGAGTCAAACAGTGAAGACTTTATGAGGCTAATGTCAGCCATTTATCAAGGTAAAACTCTCATGCATGATGTTTTGCATGTGGTGTGAAGGCGAAAGGTCACTTGCAATATTGAGCAATTTTGCATGGGGAACTGTGGAAGCAGTTGTAGTTGTAGGCTAATTGTTGGCTGTTTTCTTATACGCAGACGTGCATGAGCTCACAGCCGTTCATGAATATTGCACACGGCTCCCTCTGTGTATCTCGGTCACACCTCTACAGGTGATGTGGAAGCGCTGCGGGAGCTGTCAGGTTGCGTGTCAGCGTTGACAGAGAGTGACAGCAGGGGCTGGATGCCTCTGCACGCCGCGGCCGTACAGCCACAGCCAGAGGTCCTGCGTGTGGTGCTGCAGGGTGAGACGCTGGAGTCTGATAACAAAAAAGAAAAACATCCAGTTCAAAGTGACTTAAAATCACAACAGCTTCGTGTTGAACCCTGCAACTTTCTCTCTGACGTTGTAGCGGTGACGGCGTCCACAGATCTGACGCTGGAGGAGCAGACGCAGGACGGGGACACGGCTCTGATCCTGGCGGTGGAGGCCGCCCGGGTGGAGAACGTCGGGCTGCTGCTGCAACACGGAGCCTCGCCGCACAACACCAACAGCAGGAACGAGTCCCCTCTGCTCCTCGGTAGCACGACGCAGCCTGCTGACACATCACTTTGTCAACTAGAGCAGAGTTTCACCTCGTCTTGTATCTTCTCCACCTCTGCAGCGGTGAGACAGAGCTCCTATGACATGGCGTTATCCCTCATCATGGGCGGGGCCTTCGTGGAGCAGGTGTGTCTCACTAAGTGGACGGCCACTCACGAAGCTGCGAAGGTGACTGACAGTCAGTAAGATTCGACATTAAGACCGGAAGTGTCTGCTTCAGTGTTCACTTGCTCCTTGTGTTTTCCCTCAGGTGGGCTGTCCGGCCATTCTCATGCTGCTGCTCCGACATGGAGCCAAAGTCACGGCCCGAGATGGTCACGGGGTCACGCCCCTGGGGGTCGCGGCCGAATACGGAAAAACGGACGCTTTGGACATACTCATACAACACGGTAAAAGACCGAAATAAATCTCACGGCTTCCGTCTATTTGCTGCATGATGTGGCAACCTGCAGGTGCGGTTGTATTTCCTCTGCGCTCCACTAGGTGGTGATGTGAACGCCCAGGCCAGTAATGGAGACACAGTCTTGTATGACGCGTCGGGGTCTGGAAACCTGGACTGCATCATGCTGCTCCTGCAGCATGGAGCCAATCCAAACGTGGCCAGCTACGCCTACCAGCTGCCCATCCACCGGGCCGCGTACGAGGGACACATCCTGTGAGCGAGCCTTCGTGCTCAGCGCATCTCAGTTTCAACCGATAAATAAGTTCTTGAAATAAAACATACTTCTCAGACAAATTAAAATTCCTTTCCTCCTGCTCTCCAGCTAAATTGAACAAACCGTCGGGTTAAACATGTCTCCCTCTCCCCCCTCTCTCTCTCTCTCTGAGCTCTGCAGTGTTTCTCTCTGCAGTCATCTCAACAAAGAGCCTTTTGTCTGTCACTGTTTTTCAGTTCTGTCACTAAATGACACTGTAGCTCAAAACACACTCTAATGAACATTTTTCTCCCTGCTCTGTTTTGTGTTTTCACCCGGCTTCTGTTGCCCCCCTCTCTTCCTGTTGATTTCCCGCCGCGCTCCTCTCCCTCTCAGCGCGCTGAGGACTCTCATCCCCATCACCACCAAGAGAGCCATCCGCCTCTCGGGTCAGAACCCCGTCCACTCGGCGGCGGACGGGGGACAGGTCGACTGTCTGCGGCTCCTCATCCAGAGAGGCTTTGATGTCAACGCGCTGCTCGGGACGCACGTCTCCGGTACGAGTGTATTCGCATGTCCAGATCCGCAGCCGAAGCACTTCGGGCATCGGTGTGTTTCTGTTGGCAGTACGCACGCAGTTGCACACTGACTTCTTTCTTCTGGTCCGAATGAGAATGAATAATTCACAAGTGCTGCATGCACGCTCAGACACAAAAACAACTGTAAACAAATATGCGTCTGAAGTGTTTGTGCGGGGTCGGTGAATACATTTGACTTCAGTATGATGATACAGTCTCATCGGGACGGCTAAATGTTGGATTTCTGTGAGCTCATTTCCATAATGTGAGAAAAAAAAATAATCCTCAATAGGATAAAAGAACAAACATTCAAAAACTCACTCATTTCAAACTGAACTTAGCTGTAAAATCTTGCAACAGAGAACTACGGGGACATGAGGAAGAGCCCTCTGTTCTTCGCTGTTTCGAACGGTGATGTGACCTGTTCGGAGACTTTGCTCGCAGCGGGAGCGAAGCCTGATCTGGACCCGCTGCGATGCATTCTGGTGGCCGTACGTGCTGAGAGGTGGGGGCGTCCGTCTACCCTCCTGCACTTTCTGATTCACAGCGTGCGTGGCAGCGGCAGGGTAACCTTCGACCTCTCCGTCCACGTGCAGGTATGAGCTGGTGAGGCTGCTGCTGTCCTACGGAGCAGAGGTGAACTGTTACTTCAGAGTGATCAGCGACACGGTGTTCCCCACGGCGCTGCAGTACTGCCTCAGAGACCAAGTCATGCTGCGACTGCTGCTCAACAGCGGATATCACGCTCACAAGCACGTATAGCTACTGCGAACAACACACCCTTAGAGAACCGCCAGTCAATGTTGGTTTCATCCATTTGATGTTTTCCAATAGATGCTATTTAGCCAGGTGAAGCATATTCCTGACATATTAATCTTCATACCTGTCTCTATGTGTCCAGTAGGTGTTTTCAGTGCTGCCATAGTGAAAGTGAAGATCTGGACAGTACCTGGACTGACCTCCACAACCAGGCTTACCAGATTTACGCTCAACCGGATGTCATTTCAGTGAGAGATCGCAGAATCGTTCCCCTGATATGTGAAGCCGAAAGCAGGACTCGGGCAGTAAAAAACTTTTTCTGTCTTCTCTCTTAGTTCTGTGAGTTTGTGTCCGTGTCGTGGCTGACACATGTGGTGGGCAGCGTGGTGAGGATGCTCCTGGACTATGTCAACCACGTCAGCATCTGTTCCAACCTCAGACGCATTCTGGAGAGGAGACCGGAGTGGGGTGACATTTCTGACATACTGAGTTAAGACTGCCAACTTCCTCTGGATGAGCAGACAGACGTTAACCTTCCATATGTGATCGGTGTATATCCCAGCTGGCCGAGAGGCTGGAGACCGACTAGAGATAAAAATAACATATAGCTTCAGATTTCAATGTGAGTTTAAGAAAATTAAGTTTATGTGTTCCTGTGCGTCCTCAGGCCAGCCTCGCTCTCTGCAGCACCTGTGCCGGCTGGTGATCAGAGGTCAGATGAGCCTCAGGATCCTGAACGACCCCGAAGCCATGGCTGCTGCTCCTTTTCCCCCCAGACTCACCAACTACCTGAGCTACAGAGAGTACGACCTGTACGCCAAACTTTCATCATGTCCATAGCTACCCGTGACAGAAACAATCCTCATGAAACACAGTAACAGAACACCTGTGATCGATGTTTTCAATTGATTCTAGTGGAAACTGTACATTCAATAAGAAAACATTCAAGCAATTTTGTTATAATTCACTTATAATATGAATGTGTTGGAATATATTGTTTTATAATAAAAGGTGGTGTGAACGATGTCTCTCTGTCAGTCACTAATCAAATGGAAAAATGGTTGAAAATTTACAAAACAACATACAGTGTCTCTTCTTCAATACCACTCTGAGTCATAAAAATCAGGAAACTACCAAATGGCTACTAAATGTTAATATTATTTGTTCCAATTTTCTTTTTTCAGATAGATCACACATCCAATATTCATATCAGATTCAATTCATTCAAATATTACACATATCTAGATACACATAGACATATATACCATGTATAATATCACCCAGTAGTCCAAGACATGCTTCAGTAATATTCATATTTCAGCTACTGTTCTTCCTTTTATTTTCAATTACATTTTAAACAAGGGAAACATCTGAGCCAAAAAACAAAAAAGCTGTCATTCGTATGTACTCATACTGTCACAACACTCTCTATTTGGTAATCCAAGAATCATTATTCTTTAAAAGGGTAAATAAAAAAGTCTGGTCTCCGTGGACCAAGGTACACAACCTATTTTGTCAACCATCTAAGATATTTCTCTATCTTTATAGAAAACGTCAGTCTTTCCATGACGTAAATGTCATGTATAATTTTACACCGATCGTCTAATGTTGTAGCATGTGGTCGTCACTCATATTGGGTTTTATTGTACACTGTCCAGAAATTGTTGAGAAGTTTCACTCAAACCACCAAACTGGGATAAAATGTTATGGAGTCACCGGAATCCACAAAAATGATTCATTATATGCAGAGCTAAATCATTTCTAGATTGACATTATATTTATACTTGCAAATTTATGAAGGAGAAGGATACTCTTTTGCTGATGATGATACGTTTTCTTTGTTTGTCTTGTTCTGTGTGGCTCTTGGGTCCGGTCCGTCTTTTTTAGCCCTGAACAAAGGCACTCAAGTCGCGGTGACAGACTGAGCCGCTGACAGAACACACGGTCTCTGAGCTCACAGGCTTTTTGTAGCTCTGCTGCTCAGAGCGGGGCCTCCCAAAAAAAGACGCTGCATCATGGGGTCTACACGTTGGTACGTTCCCCTCTGATCCCTCTCTTAAGGCCTTCACAGCAGCTGTGGAGATTAGAGAGGAGAGGACAGGGACGCACACACATCTCAGCTCCCTCACATAAACTTGGGAAGCCAGGACGGATCCAGTTCAGACCGGTCTGGACGCTCATCAGTCTAAGAGTTTCTCAATATTTTTTCATCTGAACCCAGAATTTCCAATGACCGCCTTCTGCCATTGGACAACCAGCAGCCTCTTGATGGACAGTTTTTTTCGTTGGAGTCTTTATCTTCAGTCTTCTTCATTTGCGGACTGCCTTTAAGTCATTTACGAATCAAAAACTGATCATTTTGTATATTTAAGCTCTGACCGGTCTGCGTTCATCAACCTTTGACCATGAGTTGTTTCGGGTATCGCAGAGAGCTGAGTAAGTATGAGGATATCGATGAGGACGAGCTTCTGGCTTCCCTCACGCCCGAGGAGCTGGCCGAGTTGGAAAAAGAGCTGGTGGACATCGATCCTGACGACAATGTGCCAATCGGACTCAGACAGAGAGACCAAACAGATAAAACACCGACGGGAACCTTCAGCAGAGAGTCCCTCATGAAGTACTGGGAAAATGAAACTCGTAGACTGCTGGAGGATGAGATGGGCGGAAGAAGCTCCGGACTGGTCAGTAAGAACTAAATACATTTTTTTTTTACTGTCGACGATAGGGTACAATGTGAAAAAAACCCAATGAAATAAAACCAAATAAGCTTTCTTTTCGCTATAGTCATTCTGCATTTCAATTTTCACATTTGATAGATTGAAAAGAAAAGGTGCTTTAAACTTTGAATTACTCTACTTAAACGCAGGAAGAAGAAGCAGATGAGGAGAGCAGTACAGAAGGAAACAGTGAAGGGGAGGATGAAAAGGACGATGAAAACGAAAAACAGCAGAAAAGGTATGATACACGGAGCGAGGAACAGGAGAAGGAGGACGAGGACAAAGAAGAGGAAGAGGAGAGCGAGGAAGAGTCAGAGCCTGTGACAGAAGAGGATGAAGAGGAAGAGGAGGAAGAAGAGGAAGAAGAGGAGGAGGAGGAGGAGGAGGAGGAGGAAGAGCAAGTCACGAAAGCAGAACCTGAACCGTTGAAGTTTTCAGGGCAGCGGGCTTCACAGGCCAGCAGTCCGATGCTGCTCAAGCCCCAGAGGGTGGAGCCTATGAGGCTGACTCCTCCCCCTCCACCTGCTGACTCATGCGGAAACCCAACCGTGGTCGATGATGTTCTGCAGCGCGCTCTGAGCAATGACCCCGAACTCACAGAGGTTAATCTGAACAACATCGACGACATCTCACAGGTACAAACCACACAAGGTTCTTCACCAGTCAGAATCCCGCTCGCTTCACAAACATCTCTCGCAAAATGCCCAGGAACAGATCAACAGCAGCGGATACAAAAGTCTATAGTGTTCTTCTCTTTGACTGTATACCAGCTTATTTTTAGACCCACGTATCATGGTTATGCAACAAAGAGCGACTGCGGTCCAGCAATTCTGATAACTGAACGCTGGACAAAAACAAGGCGTCCTCTTTTAGCTTAGCTTAAGGATTTATATGTTGAGGGGGCTGCTTTCTATTTGAGACATTTTGTGGCTTACTCAGTGACAGACGTGGCTAATTTTAGCATACGATGGAGTAACAACTTGGGTGTGAGCTCTTGTGTCAACATGGTAAACACTGATCTAAGAGAAGTGTAAAATCTCTTCAGGGATGCTGACCTTTAGACGAACTTTTGAATGGATTGTTCTGGGATTGAAATCTCCTTAGCTAAGAATTTTGTTCGATCCTCTGGAGAAATAATATTTCGTTTGCTTCAAAGGAAACTCTCATCCAGTTTGCTGAGGCTCTGAGGTCCAACACACACGTTAAGGTCTTCACCCTCGCAAACACGAAGGCCGACGACCACGTGGCCGTAGCCATCGCCAAGATGCTGAGGCAGAACTCCTCCATCGTCAGCCTCAATATAGAGTCCAACTATGTGAGTGGGAAAGGCGTGATGGCAATGGTCCAGGCGCTTCCAGGAAACAGCACGCTGACCGAACTTCGGTTCCACAACCAGCGACACATGTGTGGAGGACAGGTCGGTTCCTTTCTCCACGTTCTTGTTGTCTTCGCTCGCAGTCGTCTGTGGCGTTCTGACAGCAAACTCGTCATCTGCAATGAACTGTCAACAGGTCGAAATGGAGATGGTGAAGATTTTGAGGGAGAACTACACTTTAATAAAGCTGGGCTACCAGTTCAACCTCCCCGGTCCCAGGATGAGCATGACGGGGATCCTCACCAGGAACCAGGACCGCCAGCGGCAGAAGCGGCTGCAGGAGCAGCGGCAGCAGCAGCAGCAGGGCCAACAAGACGGAGTCGTCAACCCTCGAACCACAGCGCTGGTCTGTAGCTTTGCTTGGGTTGATGACAAATGTTTTGAGATACCTCCTCAAAATGAAATTCTGCCTAAATCTATTTATTTATTGTTCCCCATCTTCTGTATGCAGAGAGGAACCCCTTCTTCATCACCATATAACTCACCCAGAGCCTCACCTTGGTCATCGCCCAAGCTGCCTAAAAAACAGACTCCCCCTGCGCCCCCGCCGCCCCCTCCCCCTCCTCCCCCTCCCCCTCCGCCGCCGCCTCCCCAGCAGCAGGAGAAGAAGCGGCCCACCAGGATGATAGCGGAGGTCATCAAGGCGCACGAGGCGGGGAGCAAAAAGACAACAAAGACAAAGGGCAAGAAGGGGAAGAAGGGGAAGGACAAGAATGCAGGGAAAGATGAGACGAGCAGCATCCTGAAGGAGCTGAAGAATGCCCTCAGGCCCGTGGGGGTGGACAAGAGAGGGGAGGAGGGCAGCAGGCCGTCCACGCCCATGAGGTCGGCTCACGATCAGCTGATGGAGTCGATCCGCAACAGCAGCATCCGCAGCCTGAGACGGGTAAACCAAGCTTCGATGAGTCTTTAATTTTCTTTTTGTAGCATCATTATGAGTCATATTAGTGTTTTTATCCTCTAACAGATTTAGGCTGAACTTGGAGTCTGCCAAAAGTGGCCAAAATGAAAGTGTCCTCTTCTGAAACAAAGCTTTGAGTCAGAAAACTTGCGAAAGAGACAGGACAGAAACACAGGGGCATGAGTAAAGCACTGTTTCCACTCGCACAAGCAGGAAGTTTAATTTCGATGAGGGTGACGCAGAGTCAGAGCTGTCTGAGTCATCTCTGTTCTGCCTCTGGACCAGTCTCCAGCCAGCACGGCGGTACGGTCGCTGTGCTTTTACAGCCAGGCAGGGATGTCGAAAAAATCCAAAACAGAGCCATAAAAATGTCAGATGTGCTTACAGATCTGGAAAATTAACAAGACAACCAAACAGAGTGCCACTTCAGAGGAAATTAAACACATCTGAACCTGGGCTTCAGTGCTTATTTGTCTCTGAAAAGACAGATTGGTTTTTACCCCGCCTGCAGCTTTAGCGTGGTCCATTACATTGTTTGAGTGGAAAATCAGCTCTGCCCTCAGATAGCGGGGTCTCCTACTTCAGCTGTGAAATTCCTGCCACTTAGTGCAGGTATTAATAGAAAGTGTTCACTGCAGCTTTGACAAACACAGATATAACGCGTTAACCGCAGCACGCAACCGACAACAATAACAACGCACCCCCAGCTTGAGCAGCCAGCGGGGCGACGGCAATCTGGAAACAACAGCGGGGAGATTTGGGAATGTATTCAGGCAATATTTGGGCTTCACAGCACAGTTTAAACAGACGTCATTCATTTTCGCGTGCAGTTAGGGACTAAAACTTATGAATCACTGTCACTTTCCAGGTGGAAATCCCCCATCATCTACGATAATACCTGCAGGAATTAAAAAAAATAAATAAAAAGGATCCATACCATTGGTTGAATCTGCATCGTGATGAGGATGGAGCAACCGACAGCGATGAAGGACATAAAACACGAAAGATGGAAACGGGAGTGATCCGAGAAGACAAACAGGAATCCTTACTCATCAGATACAGCAAACATGGAAACTTGCACTGGAAATGATAGCTTTACATTTTAACTGTGTCCTTTTTCTTATTATTCCCAGTATTTAACAGTGTTGCTGTTCAAAATTTCCAATAAGCTGGCTGATTTGTTTACCGATTCTTCTTTCTTTTTTTTTTTTTCTTTTTTTTAAAAAAAAGCTCTGTAAAATTGTAAATACGATGCATTGTTGGTTGAACTATATGTGCTGATTTCTAAATATATCCTTTTATTTGCTGTTGGTAAAAACCACTCATCGCTGTCTGCAGGCTGTTTTTCTTCTTGTCCTCCGGTTACCGGATAAAAGAACGGGGGTCACGCTGCTGTGTGGACGCATAGACACTGTTTTGTTTATCGGTGAGTCAGCCTCGCCGGTCAAGCGCCGCTGATACATAGTCCCAGTTGGAGACGCTCGCAGGACGCCCACTCCCGTTGAGCGTGCGTCGCAGCAGGACGTTTGTGCATTTTGTTTGAACAATTCACAATGAATGATGAGTGATGGTGGGGGGGTGGGGGGGATAGACGCCGACGTTTCTGATAAACTTCATGACATCTGACAGAAAGCTGGAAGCAAGCGCTGAAGCAAAAGGCTGAGGCCTGGAGGGACTGAGAGATGGGCGCTATTAGTATCAGCCATACTAATCCTGGTCCTGTATTTGTTTATATGTCTTGGAAGAGTTCCCCGACTCCTAAATCCCCGGCGCAGCTGTTCGGAGACGACGCGCGCGGTCCGGGGGCCTTGTGGTGGCAACAGCGGGGAAAAGGACACGTTTCATTGTGGCCGTTATCAATAGAGATGTGCCGGGACGGCTGTGGCTCCGTCTCTCGGGGCGGAAGCGAGATACTAAACCACAAACTGCTTCCAGTGGATGGACTGACGCCCTGCATGGCAGCTGCCTCCATTTATGTGTGTGTGTGTAAAGCACTTTGAGGCATTTATCACTGAAATCTGATCCAAACCCTTAGAACAATAAAAAAATAAATAAATAAATAAAAAACAAGATGGATGCTTTCATTCAACATTTTGCTCAATGAAAACAAAGTTACAGTCCTTTTAATCCCAAATTCTCAGAGATACAGTTTACAAACTCTACACAGAAGGGTGCAGTGATATCAGAGGCCGGTCAGGATCGGGCTGAGGTCGGCTCCTCTGTCTGGTAAGCGGCTGAGCAGCAGTCAGCTCCATGGCTGTCCGGCAGCTCAGTTAAGCACAATGCGTGCCTTCAGCTAAGTGTCCTAAGTTTAAAAGCTCATCCAGTCAAGCACCGCACTCTGTCATATCCGTCAGACCCTCAGCGGCGGGATCCTTCAGTCAGATTCATTTCCTTCCTGCTCGTGAATGCACTCAGGGTGGCCGCCACATTACCCCTCATGCTGAATTCACACGTGCAGGATGCACAGAGGCGTCCGCGGTCCACACAGAACACGCTGTGTAGGAGAGGTTTAATGTATGCCGCTCACACCAAGCTACGCATCCCACATCCAGACCGTTTACTTTGGTGTCCACTGCAGCGGATGGAGACACTACATCTATTTACTGCGCTAATTTTGAATATATAAATTCCCGACAGGCCCGGCATTCGCCATTTTCAAACAATGCATTTTTACCAGTATTCCCAATTTCCAAATAAACCAAGTTAAGAATAACTGCATCATTATTCCTTTAGAAACCGTCCCCGTTCCATCGTTGTTTCACATTGTAGTGGAAAGTACCATACCTGCTCTAATCCCTCTCTTAAGCAGAGTGAACTGATACACGGTCAGCTGATGTGAACATTAACTAAAAATAAATGGTCGGGGCATAGAATTGTTGTGGCCAGCTCTAAAAATATCTTTTTTTTTTTTTTTTTTACTTCCTCACTCCTCCGTCTCAGTCACAAAGGGTTTAAACAGGGTCACAGATGCAGAAAGCTCAAAATACACACTGAACAGGCAAAAGACACCCAAATACCGAAAGTATGTAAATATTGACTTTTTATTGGAGTGTACAATGTGAGAGTTCATTACATGCCCATTGGCGTCCATAACACCTTTTTCACTGAGTTACTGACAGAAGCTAACATGAGCAAAAAAAAACCAACAAAAAACATGGCCGAGTTTGTCCTTTCCAAGCAGTTAAGACTGTGGCTGGAACCCAAAGACTGCCTGATACCAGTAAGCAGAAGAAACGATGGAAACGAAATGACTTCTCTACACGTTTGAGAACATTTCCTCATTTGGATATTTGTCACAGAGAATCACCGTGTTGGGTATGATGGCAAATTTAATATCCAACATCTAGACTGCTAAAGTTTAGGCCTAAAAAGCTACGTGTATGCAAGTAGAGGCGTTGAAGAAATGTCTTATTCTCAGGATTAAAACAAACAAAATGCACTCTTAAGTCAAAAACTTTTTTTTTTTTTTTTAGTTTCAGTGTAGCAAACAGCTACCAGAGGAACAAAAGCAGCACTTAATGGCTCTGTTACCTTTCAAAATAGATATTTAAAGCAAGCCAATACAATCTTATGAGAGGATAAACCCCATTTTTTAAAGTTACCGAAGCTTTTCTCTTAGCCTGTGAGCGTACAGCTAGCTTTAGATTTACAGACTCAAGAAAAGTTCAATTTTCTACCAATGGTATTCTTAAAATGCTTAATCCTTATCTTAACCATTACTAAAGCCCAGAATCAGAGAGGATATGTCGGCTAACATAAGATTTTAGTAAATCAGCTATTGTTTGACAATACAGAGTCGATCTAACGATGAAAAAAATGAATCGACGTGGTTAGTAACTTTGGACTTTTTGGAAAACAAAGATATGACCAAAGTCTACTATTGCCTACGAATTTTCCTATTTTGCTGTTTTTAGAAAAAAAAAAAAAAAACCATGCCATTGCATTTATTTATCACAACAAAAACTGATTTTTTTTTTTTATGCATAATTTCAGGAAGATTTTGAAAGCAATGTCCTCCCAAAAGGAAAGTATTTCAGGAAAATGTTACATAACAGTCAGCAGCCACTTTATTAAGGTATACAGTTTTGACTACATCTATTAAAACTATTCAGACTGTAGTCCGCAGTAATGCTCAACTGTATCGGATACATCTTCCACTACGGCGCAGTAGTGTACCTAATAAAATGGCCAACAGGTGTGTGTGTGTGTGTAAACAGTTGTTTGCATTATATCACCCAGTCTGAGATCATACAACATGTATTAGTTTAAACCACATTGATACTCCTTTGAAAAATGCCATGATTATATATATATAATTCCCTATAATGTCAGCTTTAATTTCCACAACAGGGAGAGAGAGAGAGAGAGAGAGAGAGAGAGAGAGAGAGAGAAAAAAAAAGTTTCTCCCTGCTGTTTCTGTGCAGTAACTGAGCATATGGACCCATTGTGAGCATCCGGGTGTGTGAAACTAAAATGACTTTATTCCTGATTCCAACAAACAGGCCTCTGTTAACAGTCTGCTTGTCGCTTAAAAAAAAAAAAAAAAAGGAAAAGCAAACAAAAAAAGGACAAATCAATTGAATCTGTAGTGTGACAGTGAAATGAAAATGAAATTCAGCAAAAAAAAAAAAAAAAAAAACAGGGGCAACACTGGATTACCTGCTTTTGTGTACAGATGGTAGTGTTGAACGTTAATGGTGAAAAACGCTTAGTCCCGAGTGTGTTGTCTCATTATTTAAAGCATGTGTGTGTGCGCGCGCGCGCGCGTGTGTGTGTGTGTGTTTCGTAATGCCGCAGACCTGCAAAATGTCCTGTATTCATGCAGCGAGTCTTCCTCTCTTGATCTGTGCAAAAATATAAGAGACTCAAAAAATTCTGGAGCAAATTTACAGTCCACAGCAAATGAAGTCCAGAGAGAGCGCTTCTTCTTCTTTGTCCTTAAGAAAATATGGGTGCTAAACTAGAGTCATTTGAATACGTAAAAATAAACTACAGAGCATTAGGATATGAAAATAGTTAATTATTTTACCTCCTGTCCAACAAGGATGACACAATTAACACAATTAGTTAAAGAGTTGTGGCAACTTGTTCTGTCTTCGATCACTGACCCTCACACGCGACCAAAAAAAAAAAAACAAAAAAACAAAAAAACACTGGAGAGACGATTTGAAATTGCATGTGAACGTGAGGAGTGGGAAGACGGGAGGCAACATGTGTGACGAGAGGCAGCGGAGACGAAATATGGCCGAGTAGTGACAGATGGAGGTGATAAACAGAGTGGATGGAGAAGGAGGAGGGGGGGGGGGGGGGGGAGGCGTGGGTGGAGGAGAAAGAGACACGGTGATGGAGGGAAGGGGAAAAAAACAAAACAAAAACAGAAGCACAAATTACAGATAAAAGGAAAGACGAAGCGATCGGTGGCGGAGAGACGGAGCGAAGACCAAAGAGAAAGAAGCAACAACCGAAGATGAAAAAAAAAAAAAAGACAAACATTTACAGAATGAGGTATTGCACAGAATTAAAAAAAAAAGCATAAAGGCAACAAAAATATACAGCAAAAACAGAACATTTACACTTAGAATTTTGAAATTAAAGATTTTTTTTGTTTGTTTGTTTTTTTTTTTTTTAGACAGACAAGAACATCGTTTTAGTGTCATGACCATCCGGGGGATCTGGAGGGCGGAGCTAATCCTCCCATTCGTCTTCATCGTCAAAGTCCTCGTCGTCGTCGTCGTCATCATCCTCATCTGCGAAAAGAAGTAGACATTCATGGGAAATAAAGCGGCAGGAAAAAAATTCGACTTGTCTTACTCGAAGGAGGATGTTTGAGACCAATCAGGAAGTGGTGAAAGTTCAGCTTAAAAAAAAAAAAAAAAAGTGACTTTAAATAGCGACTGACTTTAAATGACATAATGTCTGGAGGCTGGCTGGACTTCTCCAAACAATTTAAACTCCTCAGACGGCAGACGACCCTTTAATTAAATCACCCAGAAACGCCTCTCCAGAGTTCTACACCTCAAACTGAGCCTGTTTGAGTTCAACGACCTTCATTACTTTAAAGGACGATTTCAGAGGAACGTCACTGAATTCATTTATTCATCAGACTTCAATGTGCTAAAACGAAGCAATTCTTCAATAAACCGGGGTAACGTGGCTGATTCGTGTCCCTGCTTTGTGTTTACCTGAAGAATGAATGGCTCGGCTCCTTTTTTGCATCACCTCCATCAGCGCTCCCACGATGCCCGCCGAGGGGGCCGGCGCCGCCGGCGCGTCGGTGTTATCTTCCCTCTGCGAAGACAAGGAGGAGCCGTTAAAGCGCCGCCGGTCTGCCCAGCCGGAGGAGAGACGAACGGTGCGGCGGTGGGGTGTTTACAGGTTTGAGCTGGATGCCCTGTCGGATCTGGTCGAGGAGCGCGTCCCGCCCGGTGGAGGACACCGGCCGGTCCTTCTGCTCCACCTTCTTCAGCTGCGTCCCCTCCCGGATCTGGCTCAGAAGGGCCGACTTCCCAGACGAGGGCGGGCCGCCGTCCCCTCCGTTAGCCTCCAAGGGCGGGGGAGCGGGAGGCGGGGGCCCCGGCGGCGGGGGAGGAGGGGGAGGGGGGGCGGGCACGCCGAAACCGGACGGGACGGCGGGGGGCGGAGGGGGTGGCGGCGGTGCCGCCGCCACTGGGAAGGAGGCGTGCGCCGGCGGAGGCGGCAGTGGGAGGGAGCCTCGGCTGGGCGGGGGAGGCGGGGGTGCGGACATGCCCGGCCGGGACGGCGGGGGAGGCGGCGGCGCGGAGACGGGCGCCCGGGAGGGGGGCGGCGGCGGCGGCATGCCTCGCCCGCGGGCGGGGGGAGGGGGAGGCGGGGCCGAGCCGTGGTGCGGCGGCGGCGGCGGCGGCGGAGGGCCGCTTCTGGATGGAGGTGGAGGAGGAGCTGCGGGGCGAGAGGACAAACAAGAGTCAACAAACATGGTTCAGACTTCACACGGATCAACGTCCTCGTCTCCGTTTCCTCCACTTCACGTCCGCAGACGGTTTCCTCTGGACGCACAGCTGGAGGATCACTCAAGATTTCACTGCATCTCATTCCAAAATGCTTGTAAATCCCCCAATTCTTGCTGCTGCCAAGCCATGCAATTACAGAGTTTCGCCACAGGGGGCAGCCTTCTCAACTGCAACTTGTGTTAATGTTGTTAGAGGAAATCTGATTGAAAAATAAACAACAAAGGCCTGAACTGAGAAAAACGGGACTTCAAAAGCAGATTCCTAATTCGGAAAAGTCAAAAGTGAATCTACAATCTCCTGTCAGGACAATCTGCTTCACTGACATCAAAAGCATCACGTCGCATGCAAAAGAGCCTGAAATGTGATCAACCAGAAGACTACGGGTCTGCACGTTAGGATTGCGACGAGAGTTATGAGGTTTTCAGAATAAATATCGGTTTCGATACGTCTCCAGCTGTCTCAGACGATCAAGTGCAGAAAAAAACAAAAAACGAAAACGAAACAGCAAAGGTTTCACTAGAGAGGTAACTGCAAAGACTTCACACAGCTGGAGTTCATAGGTTTGCTCTACATGCAGTCAGAGGTCACAGCAGGTCATGCATGGAAACCTACCACTCCACCTGGGCGGACCTGAGGATAAAACCACCACACTGGTTAGATTGTCTTTGACTGACAACCGGCCCGTTAAACACATTTGCAACAAGATGAGAGCCCTGCAAAAAAAAAAGACGTCACTCAGGAAGCTGAATGCCGTTCGCGAGGTGATCCACCTTGTCTCCGCAGCTCGTTCTTGACGGCTTCCACGCCTCCCTTCTTCTCGATGAAGTCGTAGATGACCTTGGAGGTCTCCTTGTCTTTCAGCTGGGCCTCAGAGATGCCGCACATATCGAACAGATTCTTCAGCTCCGGGTCCAAGTTGTTCAGCTGAGGAGAAACGGACAGAGACTTGACATTTCAGACATCAAACAATACAATCTAACAATACAGTTTGTTCTTAAATGGGCTGCCCAGGCCAAGCCATATCAATCTTACAACCTTAAACACTCTTTTTAATATACTAAACCTCCAGCTGCAGCCACAAATCCACATGAACATAAAGGCTGTTTTCAGAATCCACATCTTGTAGTCCAAACAAACTCCTCCACTGGCGGCTTTTTTCCCATTTATTAAGCAGTTTTTGCAGAGTATGAGTTCATCCCTGCCCACACACGCGCACACAATCCCCTGCTCTATACGTTGTGTGACTCAGCGCTGCAGCCTGGTTGCACATTGTGCGAGTGAGACGTTAAGAGTTGACTCCAGTCGGAGTGAGAGGCACAGCACAGAAAGGAAAGAAAAGAAAGGCTCGAATGTGAGCTGCCACTTTCCGTGATTACACATCCTGACTAAATCTATATAAAAGAGAGAAGCCAGGATTGCAGTCATGACACTGCCCCCTGGTGGTGTCATGGCTGTGTGACACCAGCGTGTCACATGTTCTCCAAAACAGATATTGAAATCCTTTGAGGATTTTAAAGCTATCTCTCTAGCTTCCACCATGACCGAAGTTATGACTGCAAAAAGTAGAGCAATCATCCTTTTAAACATAGGAAGTTTTAACTTTCACTTTTCAAAGAGGAGATTTGATTTTTATCTCCTGTGGTAAGGATGGAAAAGAGCAGAGGAAGCTTAGCTATTAAGATTATAAAATAAAATTCATCCCTTCATTTTGGAGGATCCGCTCATTTGTGGCTCAGCTTTAGCAGGCTGAGAGTTTGAGATTGGGGGGGGGAGCTTTGCTCAACTGACGTCACCTTCTAAAATCAATCTAAGTCCTTGAAAGCATTAATTTGGGAAACTCACATCATTTGAACTTGTTTTTTTTTCCCTCTCCCTGACCTGTATGATCTCATAGCCATCATCCAGAATCAGGCATAATTACTGATGATGTTTTTTGGGAACGGGTCCATGGATTATGCAGATGCAGGTCGATTCTCCTCCCTCCGAAATCTCCTTGTGTAACGCTGCTGATGACTTGGCCGGGCAGCTCGGCTTTATATTACAAAGCACATCTTACTTTTTTTTTTTTTTAAATCACTGGGCTGCTTGACTGGCAAATGGATCAGTTAAAGAACTGCCTAGAAGTCACACACTGTGAAACATGCAGAGATATTAATATGAGTGTTGTGCTGCTTACATCGAAGCCTGTGTTCGGATCCCATCCTACATGTCCAATGTGCCTGTGGGGGGAAAAAAAGGTCAAAACAGATGTGTTAAGAGGGACTGGTGTGCTGTAGATCATGCTTCACAGACTGACACTAAGAGGGAGATAACATGAAGGTCAATTAGTCGTTTACTATAAATCCAGGGAGAACATCTGTGTTTCTCACTGGGATGTCCCAGCTGTGATATGAGCCTCAGCACAGTGACATCTTTCTGTGTTACTAATCCTCCCTACATATTCCATAGGACAGCACTCGGAGCAAAGTCAGGCTGGATTACTGCCCATTAGGTCAGATTCCGAACCATTTCCTGCCGGGGCTCATAGATAGCTTCTAGGAAAGACTACAAATCTCTTCTGACCTCTGATCTCCAAATCAAAGTTTCTTAGGACTGATCTGGACTCAAGAAAGTCTCATAGTTTGATTTTTACTCGAAGTTTGTCCCAGTCAGGTTTGGAACCACTTCTGTAGGATACTGTGTCCTGTTTCTACATGAAACTGAATGATAACAGTGTTTATGTAAAATCAGAAAATAACTTAAGGCAGAGCAGAAATAAATGCTGGGAAATCTACTGAGGAAAAAGATCAAACCCATTCAGAACTCAGCTCCGGTCAGAGTTTCCTGCAGGGACTCACTGGAAGTTGCTCGGCGTGCCGATGTCTGCCTTGGTCAGCCTCTTCTTCTTCCCTTTGTTCTTCTTCTCCCTCTTGGGGAAGGGAGAGTGCACGATGTTGTTCACCTGGGAGTTGTGGAAACGGTGAATGCTGTTGATCTCCGGGTTTCTGATGTCGACAGTGGCCATGGGCAACGCCGGTCCTGGGAGAAAATAAGAAGACAGAACCACAGTTAATTTACGTGACGGTTCGGTCCTGAAACACAGAAATGACTTGTTCTCATGGAATCTAAAACGATTTCCAAGTTGCAGATAAAAGTATTTAATGAGCTGTATTCCATGACAAGTGACCCTGCTGCAGCTGGACAGAGAAGCACGGGAATTTTCAGGGCCAGCAATGTCGTTTATTTAAATTATGTAATCCGTTATTTAATGACTCCTCCAGCCGGCGTGCTGCACAGAGGGCTGAGAGTGTTGATGAGAAAGAGGCCATTAGATGAGGAGGTCTTCAACGCATGACTGCACATTTCCAAAAAAAACAACAGCGCGCCGATCTCAGCGGGTGCACACACACACACCTCGAGCGCTCTCGCTACACGGGCTTTTCGGGGTTTTGCTGGGTGAGGGCGAGGCCGACCGACTGCGCCGCCTTCTCATCTTGTCCCAAATGCATCTGCCGCCTCGGGCGCCGCAGGCGGCCACGCCCACGTCCAGGAGCACCGAGCCCAGCAGGCCGCGCGAGCGGTCTTCCGTGCAGATGGAGAGGCGAGCGGTGGGGACGGAGAGAGACGGGTACAGTTCATCCTGGGGGAGGACCAGGCAGTGCAGAGACGACAGGCAACTCCCCGGGCCTCCCAGAGTCGCTCCTCCTTCTCCTCCTCCTCCTCCACGCTCGCAGTTGACTTCCTCGGAGGGCGCAGAGAGGAAGGTGGTGCAGAACATCATTGTGGCTGGTGGCTGGACATGAGGGACGCAGTGACGCTGCTTAAGCCCAACAGAGGAAGTCGTTCTGCTGTCCTGGAAGTCGAAGATCCGTCTCCAAGTTGTCCGGAGCAAAACAAAATAACCTCCGCAAGGCCAACTTGCTGATGACCAGACTCCTCATTCACTGCATTAACATCCTCATCGGGGTGGCGGGATGCTTCCTGTCTGGGTCTGGAAGGCGAATGTCCAGCAATGCCATCATAGAAGCGCAGAGCCAGCTCCCGCTCGGTTTACTCATCCTCCGCCTCTACTCCCCACTGTCAGATTATCAAACTTGGATTGGTTTGCTGTTATCGTGTCTCCGCCCACCTCCACTACTACCTCCTCCCCTTCCCCTGCAAAACGACGCAAGCGGATCTAATCCCGGCAAATTATTCTGGATGTGCTGCAGGATTTTACGTAACCATTAAAACCCGTCTATGCCTTAATCCCACAATAATCTCCGGGGTTTGAAAAACATGACGAACGACTGCAGCGAAAGAATGAGTGAGAAAAAAAAACAGGAACAGAGTGATGATAAGAGCCAGGGAGAAGACACTCCAGCATAACAAATTTGTCTGGAGAAGAACCAAGAACCATGAGCATCAGCTAAACACTCGTGTCATGTGCGTTGTTACACCCTCTCCACAGCTGCATGCACACACACACACACAGACGGCCTCTTGACGGTTTAAAACGAGTTTATCTTGTGCCGTCTCAAACAGGCCAGTCCAAACAACACAACATAGCCGCAAAAGCGCTCCATCTGTTTACTCATCAGTGGCGGAATGACGCCACGAAGGGCTCCCCTGCAGGGCGCCGTCACATGACATTATCCCAGATGTAATCACAGACTCAGGATGTCAACGCAGTCAAGTTTCTGTCCCACTGGATTTCAACCATTCTGGCCTAGAACCAAAGTTACACACACCAGAGGAGGAGTTTTTTTTAGACGTTCTCAACCCTAAATTTATGGATTTTCCACATCTTGTTCTTATCTAGAAAACTAAATGAGAGAAAAAAAAAAAAGAAGTATAATGAACAGCAGCTATTTCCTGAGGTCAGACTTCACATAACTCCACATAAAAGCCGTCCATGTTTTTCCAGCTGATGTCCAGAAAATGAGTCGACTCCATTCTTTTTCTTATATGAACAGGAAAGATCGTGCTGGCTCAGCTCTTCACAGCTTTTCTTTGTGTACACTGGACTGTTGGTGTTTTCCACACAAAATACGAAACGCCATGTCGACTGCTAAGTTTCCACCGCGGCCCGGGAAAAGGAATCATCCCCCGGACTCCGCCTCCTTGACGTTCTGAGCAGATGGCGAGAGATGTTTTGCCGGTGCCATCAGGCGCGGGTCTGACTCTGGTTTTACACTTGTCATACTTTTTGAAGAGAACAGTGGAGGGAAAAACGTACCATTGACAGGGTCGCGTCTCTTCTCTGTGAACACAAACAAATTAACATTGTTATAAGTCTGCGCTGCGTGAGTGACGGGCGGCGTGTGTTAATGAGAAGAGGAGGAGTGCGGCAGGGCGCAGAGGGACGGAGGGAGGAGTTGGTTTGCGTTGTGAGGGAAGAACTTGGCGGGATCGTGTGCGAGCTGCACAGACTGAAGCGTTGTTCAGAAGAAATGTTGCCGAGCAAACGGTTAGTGTATTGAGCAGACGGGAAGCACACACACATACACCGCACATACACTGACAAGTCTAAAAGACAGTACACATAACCTTCTGTCTGTATGGTCTCATTATACAAAGAATAAAAACATCAGAAGTGAACTAATGCAGTAAAGTTAGAATTACTAATGTAAGGGTTATAAACACACACACACACACACACACACACACACACATATCCACACACTTCCAAACACTCAGCGTTTCGGTTTTCCAGTTTAGAAGCCTTGTCGACGAGATTAGGCAGCCGATGCGGAGGGCTGAGAGGGAAAGAGGGCGGCGAGCGGTCCATCGGAAAGGTCAGGAAATGATCCGCAGAAGGAGGAGACCGGCGGCTTCAATCAAGAAGATGATGACGAGAAAAAGTCGAGGCACCAGGAGCAATAAGGAGTGTGCCTGTTTTCAATCTGCTGCTCACAAATCATTTGTATCACGCATTCTGAACGCTTCCGCGGCACTTTGCTTTGTGCATGGGGAAAGCTGCAGGATGTTCCACTTCTGACTGAACAAGTTCAACTATTTTGAAGCAGGTTTGAGGAAGAAGAAGAAAAAAAACTTGCAAGGCGTCGCCTCACACAAATCATCAGAGTTAGCAAAAGTTCTCAAATTCCTTACTTATTTAGATAGATGGATGATTGACTCGAAATACTTGTAAAAGTCCTGATTTAACTTCTTTACTGAGTCAACGTCAGCACCTGAACTTAAAAACTGAAAGACAAGACTTTTTAAAGTTGAATTAAACCTTTTTTTTTTAGCCTCCTGGAAGCTAAAATAAGTAATGATCCAGTTTTAAAAAAGCCGAGAGAGAATAATAACATACTGAAGTGAAAATCTAGTAAAGCGCCTCTGGAAACCATTAGAATAAGTCTTTACAAGCCACCCCTGAAGATGTTGGACTTCTGAGGCAAATCAGTTTCTTTTGCACATTTCAGACCTGAAACTGCAGCACCCCCATTGGGCCAGTCGGCATAACGTTTCTAAAAGACATGGTGCAATGCTGTAGTGGATCGTTTCAGTGACGTTTGCTTTCATATAAAGATTCAGAAGGTCTCGGTCTAGATTTCTTGAAAGACAGGACAGGAGGAGATTTGCTGTAAGTCAGGACAGGAACAACAGAGATGGGTAACAGAGCCAGGCAAAAAAAAAAAAAAGAGAAAAAAAAAAAGAAAGAAAATGGACGGCTATAGGAAGCTTGTAAAAGGAGGACGTCCTCTTATATTCAGACCAATGCGGTACTTCCTACATCAATTATGACCTTTGTTTTTTTTTTTTTGGCCAGCTCTGTAACCCGTCGGTGACGTAAACTGACGCGATCAGAAATCAGATGTATCTTGTGCTTCGTCTGACTGCACTCTTTGAGCAGTTCTTTCAAAACACAAGGTAATCAATTCCTGATCGTGCCGCTTCATGTCCGCGGGGTGAGTCAGTAGCTAAGGTCTCTGGGTGTGTTAGCAGCCGGTACCGGTTTTCCTCTGTCTTCTTCCCAGCAGCTCTGATAGCTGGCCCTGGAAACGCTTCGATTCCTCTTCATGGGCGAAGTTCAGACCCACTTGACACGTCTGTCAACACAGAGCAGCACAAAATGCAATTCGTTACTCTACTCGAGAGTCATCAACAAACTCATTTAATAACATTTCGTGACAGATTTTCCAGACTGATGTCCTTGAAGTGTCCACAGAGAACGCTCAGCAGCCCTGCATACCTCATGGTCTGCTTCAGTCTGAGCTGCTCTGTCCAGCAGCAACATGTTTGCTCCCAAAACAAAGGGGCTTCTAGATACGACACCGAGCTACGACTCGACTGGAAAAGTAGTTGGATTGTGGAATCCAAACCTGGAAGCTGTTTTGTCTCAGATCATTATTCCAAAGACAGTTTCTCCGAGTCGTGTTCACTGCTGAACTGTGACTAATGTCGACATGTTTTCACAAGCATGTACATAAATGGTGAACCGAAACTCATTTAATCTGGTAAATTCTAATCCTACAAACTGGATCCTGAAAGGACAAAGCGTCCCGATTGATCTATTATGAATCGGTGAGTGTGCTTATGAAATGACAGGAGCTCTTTGTCTGATTGAAGGAACAGAGTCACGCCTTACAAAAGAGGTTGCGGATTCATGACCCAGTGAAATGTACAATGTGCCAACGCAGAGACGTTTTGACGGTTTTAATTTTGATTCACGTCCTTCAGGACATCTTAATCTAAAGAGCTAATTCTGCAAGCTTCATGGGGACTCGTAACTGTTTTTTAAAATATCTTTTAGTATTAAATATGCTGTGGTTGTTGCACCTGTAATGGCATTTGAAATGAGACCTCATTGCGCCAGATTACTTAATAGAGAACACAACTCAAGAGGAGTTTTTTTAATGTATCACTGACTTCAACATTGTTCTTCATAATCCTTTCTCTACTCTCGAACTACATTAATTTGAAGACAAACAAATTAGCAAGTAAACTTTCTTGAATCATTGAAAGAAAAGAAAAGAAATGCAAGAAGTTGCGAAGAGGGAGAACTTACATCTCCAGCAAACGTGATGAAGTAGGGTCTAGGAGTGGAGGTGCTGAAGTTGTTGTAGAGCTCCTGTTCAAACATCATCCTGCCATCCTGAGAGAGAGAGGGAGAGAGAGAGAGAGAGCAAGAAAGTGTTTAACAATAGCTCAGAGCTATAAAAACATATAATGTCTTCTTACACTTAATTAAGGTAAACCAGCACTCACATTAACTGCAGTCTTGTAGGATTTATGATGTGGATGAACCACTAAGATGTCGATCTACATAAAGCGTCGCTCCCCGGTGTGTGTGTGCCTACCTTGATGTCAAGAACCCTGATGAAGTAGGAGCGCTGAGGGTTGTCTTTGACCAGACAGGCCACCCCGCAGCATCGCTTGTTCCAGCTGGAGTTCCTGTCTGCTGTGAACACCTGGACCACGGCCGAGGACAACGACTGCAGGGAGGGACAGGGGAAAAGGGTTAGATATGTCCAGACCACAAAACCACATGGGATTGACTCAAACAATGAGCAAAGTTAAAAAAATAAATTATTTTAAGGATCATAAACAAAATTCTGGACAAGTCAATAACACATTAAATTGGCTCATACTTCCTGTGCTGATGACACCAGTAGGGGGAAGCAGAGTGGCTGTCACGTGCAGCAGACGGCCGCTTTGCTTCAGAGCCAGACTCAGCAAATGGTGTTAAATGAAATGTGTCAATGTGTTTTTTGTTTTCTTTTCAACACTTTTAGAAGAATTCACCATATTCATTTAGAGCAGGTTGTCAAACATACGGTTTAAGGGCAGAAAGTGGCCTGCCAGAGTGTCTAATCCAGCAAAGTGGAAAGGATTATTAGCACCAAATCTATACTTCAAGGACAGTATTTGGGAAGAAAAGAAAAAAGTTTTCTTAAGGTTTCAGAAATCATACGTCTTAAGGAGCTGAAGAGAAACACCAGAAAGATTTTTAAAGAATATTTTTCAATGCAACATTTGATAAGAAAATATGGGCATCATTTCATTGTGTTTGACAGGAAGAGTCATTCTTTTTTCAACGTTATGCCAACTTCATTTTCCTTCAGGCCTGTTGGGATTTTCTGAAAAGATCTCAATAAAACATTTATTTGAAGGGTTATTATGCACTCTATGCTGCTCCTGATCTACGATTTCACACCCTTTACCCAATCTGATACTACTGCCACACGATGCTGCGCTCTGTTCCACACTCAAGTTAAACCTTTCACCAGACAAACTCAAACTTGAAAGTAAGAGCGAGGCGAGAAGTCAGTGGCTGTTGAATTGGTGGAGAATGCACGCACACCTTCGTGTTGACTAAACACAAAGTGCCACACAATACTGACGGGGAGCGCGAACACATAACACCTTAATGACATAATGGCAGGGGAGCTGCAGCTCCGCAGTTATTGCTAAGTCAATCATTGACAAGTGTTCTACAAGAAATCTGACGGCAGCAGGACGCAAGTCCTCTTCAGTGAAACAAAGCAGGCGATCAAGAAGAAACAAAAACTGAGTTAGAGAAGACGAGCTACACCGTGGCGAAGTCTGCAAATGCAGCCACATCTTGTAACAATTAACACACTTTTTTCTTTTTTAAAAATGAATTACTGGTGAACACACACATTTCTCTGAAGATGGGGACTGCAGACATGTTAAAAACACACCCGCACCGCACTAAAAGTCCTGAGACCAGACCAGCTTCCACATGTTTCGGCGGGGTTTCTGCCGCACTGACAGGTCAGAGTTCACCGTCATTAACACACATTGCATGGAAGCAGAGGCAGGATGGGAGGAAATTCCTGCTGAGGCTTCTGGGATTTTTTTCAACTTTACATAATTCCAGGAATTACTGTGTATTTGAACACAACGTACAGTACGAAGGTGTATCAGGTGTAAATGTGTTGTTTAGGGTCTGAGGGAATAGATAGCCATTTCCACTTATGAGTGTGAGAAATGTCAGCGTTACTGTGATACAATTTCACCTTCTCCCATGTGTATAGCTATAGATCGCAATGCTTTGTGTCACTAATGGGTCATTCAAACTATTCATGTTACATCTGCCTCTAAAGGGAGTGTTTTGTGTGCTGCTATTCCAAAGTCCAATGGGTAGCATCAAGGTTGTCTTTTTACTTTTTGGCTATTGGCTATGTTTTCACACATTTGTCTCGTGCTTGTTTCTATTCTGGCACACCAAAGACAGCCAAGACAAAATCAAAGAGAGCAGAAAAAAAAAAAAGATGCAGAAGCGAAGAATGAACTGAGTGAATGAGCGTGCTCGCTAATTGTTAATAGAAACAAGTGAAATCACTGGGCTACCTGGGAGCTGGCGACGGAGATGAATAAAAAAAAAAAAACATCCGGGTCCAGACTGGAAAGGGGCGAAATTAGTCCGAAAGCGATCCGATTTGCGAGGCCTGCACGACTCACTTTGCACTCCTGAACACAGGAGCTCCGACGCTTCCGCACGCACTGACAGCTGAGGTGGAGATTCTTTAAAAGCAGTGCCAGCGACACCCTGGACAGAAGGCGCTGCTCGCCACACCAGGGGGTGATTATGATGGCAGGGACCGGCTGGCTGACACAACACGCCACTCTTTTGATTGAAACCGTCTAAATGGCAGCTATTAGCTGTTTAATAGGCACCAATCTGAGACAGTTGTCGAGACAAAAGGAACTTCAACATCTTATGAAGACTTCTCCTGCACATCTATGTGCATCTTAATTGTTTAGCTAAAGAGCTCAGATATGTGAATCCATGGCAAAAGAATCAACTGTGCTGTCAGATGCATTGTTTTTGCCTGTAATGGAGTCTCTCGGTTCGAGGCCCTATGGTTTCATCTGCCCGTGGAGCTCTGATTGCTCCTGACAGGGTCAAAGGCTGGAGGGAAGTGGAGCTCTGAGTGTGTTTGTGTGCACATGTGTGTGCGTGGTGTCACCACAAACCCAGCAAAAACACAAGCCCGAACAAACCCTTCCTCACGCACTTCTTAAACGTGATCAGCTATTACATCTATAATGACATAAGAGTCAATGAGTCAACCCGGCACAAAGTGTCTGCACACTCACCTGCACAGTTATCACCATTAAGACTCAGCAGTTAAGCCCTTCTCCTTTTCTGAACTCTTAAAGTCCATTTAAGAAGAAGACAAAGTGTCACTTTTGGTGAGGTGTCTTAAATTCACCTGTGGCTGGAAAATCCTCTACTTATGCAATCACAAGATTTTAAAGGACAACAACAAAAGATGGATTAAAAAACTGTGCAACAGCCTGAACTAGCAAAAAAAAAAAAAGATGACATTATAGATCAGGTTCCTATAGTTAGAAGAAGAAAATTAAGTCATTCTCTTCAATGTGAAATATTCATTGTAAAAATGTTTATGCCTGAATTTCCACCAAGAAACACAAAGTAAAAACATACAAAGTGCAAACCCTGACATTTAAGTCAAATTGCGTTTTCGCAATGAAGCGAGTTTCTCTTTATCGTCTTACACTTTCATCTTAAAAGGCTCAAGCTGCAGCGAATTGACAAAATCTCAGAAGACCACTCAGCCCAACAAAGGATGTGCTTCGCCTCTTTGTGGCTAAGAAGGGCTGTGACATTTCAGTAGTGCTCAATTATGTCTCTTTTGCTTTGAATGTCATCCTCAGATCATTTGGTCACCGCATCCCGGCAGAGGTTAAGCATTCGTACACCTCTCCATCAGATCAGTCAGTGGGGTGTGTGTGTGTGTGTGTGTGTGTGTGTGTGTGAGAGAGAGAGAGAGAAAGAGACGAGATTAAATAAAAAGCCAAAGCAGGAGAGATAGAGGTGTTATACAGTGAGAAAAGATATGCCAGATGAGATGAAAAACAGGCTGAAAGATTGGCTGAAATCCACAAGAGAAATTAATGACAGAAAAAAAAAAAAAAAACAGGAACAGATGGTGTAGAAGACGTATGATGGGAGTAAACAGTAGAGAGGAAGAGGAGAAAATTGGGGAGAAAAGCAGGATGTTAAGGAAAAGTGGAGTCATGTTCCCCTTCTGCAGCACAAATCTCCAGAGGAGGCCGACCACGGGACTTCCTGCAGGACGGGACTGCTGATCAGGCAGTCTGCGCACACACACACACACACACACACACACACACACACTCAGCGCGAATTGGACTCTTTCCACCTTTTGCCGTTTCAGACGGTGTTGCTGACAGTGAAAGCAGCTCGAGGAATAGCAATGACTAAGACCACTATGTGTACACATGAACGCTTGTGTCTGCAAAAAAAAAATACTTAATGAAATGTTGAACATCTTTATAGCTTTAAAAAAATAATTTGTCACTGTTTTCACACTACACTCAGCATTTTTCAAACCTTTGACTCTGAAATGTACAATGACTGATGAAATTATTTCAACATGCAGGTAGAAACAGGAACGTTTGGAGCGAGCTTAGGATGGATAATATATAGTAACCTCGCAGAAGCCTGTCGTTCTTCACCACTGAAAGCACATTTTATTTCAGACATATGCACATTCATCAACCAAAAGGTATCTCACCAAACAGTGAATGAAAATATATATAAATGAAATAAATCACATTTTTGGGCAAAATGTGATTTTGCTTGAATATATTACAGACAACAGTGGTGTCAAACATAAGGCATGTGGGCCAAAATCAGCCCGCAAGAGGCTTCAATGCCAAACCACCAAACAAGTTGTAAAACATTAACTAGTGGGTTTGTAAAAACATGTGTAATGTTATTTTTGTTGGGTTTTTTTTTTTTTTAGATATTTCGCTAATTTGCACCAGAAAATAAAATGAAAATTGGGCTTTATGTTGAGACTATAGTAATTTTTTGTACTAATTGGTTTTACAAAAATACATTTTCATCACATGTACTCTGCGAGACAATAAAGAGACACTTCAAAGTTCAAATTAGAAGGTTATTAAGGCACTATTTTACCAGTCTGGCCCACTTGAGGTGAAACTGGGCTGAATGTGGTGCTTGAAGTTATGCGAGTTTGACACACTGGACATTCCGGGTGGATTACTTTCTTTTGATTAACAGCGACATCGACATTTGTTTAAACTGGATTCAGTCAGATTTTCTTCTGCATTGAAACATATATTTCCTTTTTATTGCAAGTCACGGTTTTGGACTCTTTTTAGCAGACAGTAACCAAAGAAATCAAAGACGATGTGATGACAATATTTTCATAATGGAGCCAAAATCCTCCCACTGAAGTAAAATCAGGCAACTCGGACAAACAAAGGAAAACGAAATAGGAAACTAACATCAAAATATTCCTGCTTTGAGGCTGTTCCACTCATGCAGCAAAGTTTGTGCATAAGGAAGAATAAAAATAACAGAATGATTCCATCTTTTTCTGCATAATAAGTACCTTACATAATGTGCAATCAGTGAACCTCTACATCATTGATAGGCATTTTAATTAGATTGGCGAAGGACACACACACACAGTCTCTCCTTGTGTCTCACAAACACACTCCCACATTTTGTCTCTCACTGCATGAAAAGACGTGCACAAACACACAGGAGCGTAGGACTGCCAGGAATGTTCCCGATTCCGCGTCTCTTCTCGCATGCTGCTCGACGACCGGCCCCGGATGCCTGAAGAGCGCCGTCACCGGATTTCTAACAGGTTACACAGCCGGTGGGACACACCTTGAGAGAACCTGTGTGGTCACGTACGGGGGCGGGACCTTTCACTGTATGACCTCATGTGGGCTGTGTCACGGGACGGGACGCGTGGCCTTTCCCAACACACACACACTCAGAAAGAAACCTCAGATACCAACTGCCCGGTTGGGTCGATGTGGTAAGTTCAGCATTACTGACACAAAGAAGGAAGAGAGATCTTTCTGCCACCTTTACTGTTAACAATAACAGGAAATAATGATTGCTATGAGGAAGTCACCTGTTGACAGGAATCATAAAAGAAGTTACACTGAAAGAGCAATCTCAAGTACTGTCTTGGCCAGTGCCAGTTTTGCAACAAATACAAGTGTTTTCTATAAAATGTTGGCATTTTCTGAGATTACGTGGATTTGATTCAAATTTATTGTAAAATTCATGTAAACTCTTATCTGATTACACTGGCACTATCTGACTACGACTGCAATTGAATCCCAGTTTATGATCTGATCAGAGTCCGTGATCTGTGATATAATGTTGCTCCGTGATGCTTTCACTTCAGAGTTTTGACAAAAAAATGGCTTTGGCTAAGCACAACTGGTAGATGAGTAAGACATAGCAACTTCTCCAAGATATACATTGATTCAAAATCAATCTTCTAGGTAAACACCAACAATCACATCAATCTGGTGAGCACTCCACAACACATGGCTGTTTATGCCTGGGTTGGGCAACTCTGGGGATCGAGTGCTGCTGTCCTGCAGGTTTCAGGTCTCTCCCAGTTGCAACACACCTGATTGCAATGAGGGCTCGTTACTGGGCTTCTTTACAAGCTTGATGAAGATGTCAACATCGAACTGAGGTGTGCTGAAGCAGGGAGAGACATAAAACATGGAGGACGTCGGCACTTGAGGCCTAGAGTTGCCTACAAATTGGCTTAAGGTTCAAGTGCCAACTGTGGATTGACTAAATGTTCCATTATGAGCAGCAGCCATTGTCTTTATTGGAAAACACAGGCAAACTTTAATAGTGGTGGCAACATTTATATTGAAAACGCTGTGTTAAATTAATCTAAACGGTATTAATATGAAACTTTTAAAATCACTTTAGGAGCAATATCTTGAGGATAACTGTCTTGGAGGTATCACTTTCTCTGCATTGACTCTACAGCCTCAAATTTTGTTCCATTTAATGACATTTATAATCTGGGTGCAAAGTTACAAACCTCGGACGAGGGTGAGCCACAGCAGAAATGTAAGACATCTATTGATCCTATTGTCCTGAATCTTCCCATGAGTTCTACTATAGTGAAGTGAGTGTTACTGAAGCATTATGGGGGGAATTCGGGAAGTTGCTCTGGGTTTGAAATGAGAAAATACAGAGGACTGGACACTATTCTTTAATAACGGCTACTGAATGCCATGATGCAACGGTCTTTTCAAAGGTCATGTGAGCCTAATCTTTATCCCCACTCTATTACATTGACCTAATCTGAACTTTGCTCAAAGGAAATACGGGGGAAATACATTTCAGCATATGATGACAACAACTGAAACATTTTGATAGGGGGTATATTGACTTTATCATGATGAAAAAAAGTAAAAGCTCAACCAAACAAAAGAGCTCACGTTTGCTTTTGTTTACCATCAAAACTGTAAAGAAGTGGTGTCAAACATACCCACAAAAGGCTCCAACATGGCCCACCAAGCCACCAAACTAACTATGAAAATATCAAAGAAATGTGATTTTTTTCAAAAAGCAAATTTCTTAAGAGTACCAGACCCAACACACCACTGAGACCGGTGCTCGTAAACCAGTATTAGCTTAAAGCTATTCTGTCTGAGTTTGTAAAAGCATGCATAATGCAACAGTTTTTATGGATATTTCACTGTATTTTGCTCAGTGGGGTATTGTTAAAATAGGGTTTCATGGTAAGATTGCATACTATCCACCACAACAAATAAAAACGTTATCATTAAAGTTTAAAGACGTAATGGCACTATTTTATGAGTCTAGCCCACTCAACATGAAATTAAGCTGTATGTGGCCTCTGAACTAAAATGTGTTTGACATCCCTGCTCTAATGCACGTGATTTACTTCTAATTGGCACAAAACCCAGAATGAGTCATCGTGATGAGAGGGTGGAGCTTTGGTTTAGGAAGATGAACACATACATGATGAATACATACATATATGTTCAGTTCAGTTCAATGATGCTTCATTGAACAATAAATGAAGGTTTGAGAAGTCAGACGTTTCAGGATTGTGGGAAATCTTAACATTTCCCAAACATCTGGCTATTCCTGACTTGAAACTTGAGATTGTTCTCAAAACACAACGAGTGTTGGTACATTTGGTGTATGCAGTGTTTACTGGGGATGTCTGATGTAACATTTCCTTTTCCCCCCTCCATATGTTTTGGTGAGACGTGGTGCGAGCTGGGAGCATACAGATGAGTCAGCTGGATGCTAAACACGTTACATAATATCAGACGATCTGTCACTATCGAGTCGTGACATTGCATTGTTGGTTTTGGCTGCAGAGGTGTTCCTCCGCCGCCCTTTTAGTCGGGATTCTGTGACTGGCAGGTCGTGCATTAGCAGGACTTTCTCTGCACATTCTTCTCAGTGTGCACACTTCCCGAAAACAACCAAAAGGTTCAGCCACATTATGTAATGCCCGTGCAAAAATCAGCGCTTAAGCGCTGATGGATTTAGCAGCCCCGACACCCCGGATTGTTAACCCCACTCTGCCAACGCTGGGATCGGCGTGGTGGGGCTAGTGACAGCGGAATTCCAGGATTTCCTTGATGTTATCAAGTGTGTTCAGTTCTCATGTAAAGCCAATACAGATCCAGGCCCCGGGTTTGATTTAAACTTGCTAGTTTTTAGCTAAATGCCCCCGTCCTGAGCGGAGACGCAAGTGTCGCCCCTCTGCCAGCTCTGCCCGGTGCTGCCTCGGCTGTCAAAACAAACCCACCTCTCAAAGTTCAGTCTTCCCAGTCAACACAAACCTCAAACAAAAAACAATGGAGGCCACAAACACACACTACACACCAAAACTCTCCGTCTCAAGTGAGCTGTATTAGCTTCCCCCCTCTTAGCCTGCTAACATAAAACAATTTAATGAGGAGAGAAAAAAAAAACTTACGATGCATTTCCTGCCAAGGTGGTTGAAGAGGATGTCGTTCTCCTGCGGTGTCAGGAGCATGGAGCTGCTATTAGCCTGCCGCCGTGGCGGATGTCCACTCATCCTTTACGATTTAAAGTAATGCACCGACTCGTAACTCGTTAGATGATCCCAAAAGAGACATAAACAATTCCTCGGTCCTCCGTGGCCTGCCTCCGACCCCGCACACCGGCTAGCTCCTATCCCGTCCCTGGGGGTCCACAAGACCACGGGAAAATGCACGACGTCTGGGAATGTAATGCAACGTCCTCCTCCTCCTCAAAATAAGTTCAAAACCGGAGCGACTTGAGCGAAGACGGAAAACGGCGAAAACTTTCCCGGGAAGTCCGTCCGCCAGAGAGCCCGGAGCCAGTTCCATCCAACATGGCAGTGTCGGGACGAGTCCACTTTTAGGGAATAGGGGAGGACGTTTTTCCCAACTCTGTCCCACATAATCACTTCGGCAAAACCAACGCCACAGCAAAGAAATATTGTTTCACATGTAATATTTTGGTTGTTAACACGTCTTGGTGGAATACATGTGAGTAAATTCTTCTTAATAAAATCACCTCTTACAGGACGGCCTCCATGGAGATGGTTTGGTCCTGTCCGCCCGTGGCTTTTATGACAGGAATGTGTGTGAGTGCAGAAAGGGAGGAGATAAGGAATAAAGGTACAAACAGAAGACATCAAGAGAGGAGTTATTGAAGTACGGATTAATGCAAAGCTGAAATGAGTATTTAAAGTGATTTATAAAGCTGATTATGATTGGCCCCCATACTCCCAAAGATTTAAAGTCAGAGATGTAAAAGCTTCACTTAAAAGTTGCAAGCAAGGCCTTGAGTTTTCCATGATGAGGAACATAATCTGAGAAATGCAATGTTTCTTGGACCATGCGAACCCATTTCCTTTCACTGCAATCGACTATAAATAGCACATAAATAAAGCAAAGTAAAATTAAGGCTGCTCCAGTTCCTATACATAGCCTCAGGGGTATGACAGAGAAGAGATTTGATACACAGCCCATACTTGAAGTGTATGTCTCTCTTTGTTTTGTCCAGGGAATCGTTGACAGAAAGATAAGAACAGGATACACCCATATTGTTCCTGTCAAATAGAACAATGTTTGATTGTCCCAACACACTGCAAAATTTACACATCATTGATAATAATCCTCCCCCAAGAGGCTCGGTATTTAAACATGCATTTTTAGACTACAGAAAGGAACCTTGAGCAAGGGCAGCGTGCATAGCTTGTACATATTTTACTAATGCACCTAAGGGTCTGTCTGCTGGTGCAATATGCTCACTTAGGGTCAAAAACAGTGTACTATGCTAAAAAAAAAAAGTTTCATGATTATGTTTTTTAGGATGAGTTCTTCACATTTCAAAGCATGAGATGGCGTTATATCATCTCCAAAAGTAGGCCAGTCTCTGCAGGATGACTTGGAAATGTTTTAAGCATTTGCACTATTTTGGAAGACATTGAGGTGCAGAATGTATTTAAATCTCTTTACAAGCCTTCAACTGCAAAATGATGTAAACACAGACTGTCAGATTGGTATGTAATGCAACTGAATGCTGAATTATCGAGGCACAGTTCATTAAAATTGCATCTGAGCGCTCTATCAGTTTACAATGAAGGAATTTCTTTGAGATTTTCATTGACACACATTTTGTCCTGTATATCTGTGCTGGCCATCAATATTGCACAATGCTTTGTGTTCATCTCAGTTTCAAGGCTTTATGGTTTTTCCTTCATTCATAACAGGCATTTAAAATAGCATGTATGCATATGTGCAAGAGTGTCTCAAACAGTGAGTTAATTAAAGCCACCTGTCCTTCCCCATGGAGTCAACGTGGAAGTTGCGAATGTTCCTGTGTAGCTCACTGAGATGGCCGGTTTACATGTTACAAGTCAGAGATACTGCACATGAGCTAAACACAGCAATCTACATAAGCTTCCCTAAGGGGTTCAGCTGCTTTTTCTACAGTTAAATGAATGAATATCAAGAATACCATGTGTGACAGGCTTTTAATGCAGGACAAATATAAATTTCTCACTTATTAATCTAATTCTGCTTTTGTTAAATATATTCTGTGCTTGTCTTACGAACCTCAGCCAGAACATACACTCTGTATTTTCTGTTGCTCTTCTCCTTGAGGACTACTTACAAGCACTTCCACCTGGTTCAGCCTAAATCCTCTGCTGTGCAACAAGGACTCACCCAACTGGAAAAACTTGACGGGCATGTGCAGGAGCACCTAAAGAAACGTAGCTGTACTCCACCTTGTCTCACTTTAGAATGTGCCAGAGAATATCCCACTTTTATAAGTGGAATGATTAAATGTGAGACGAATAAAGTATTTAGTATCAGTGACTGGGAAAAACAAAAGTGTCAGAGAGGAAAAAAAAAAGAGTATTTCTGATAGAAATAAAGGAGTGTACTGTAGGTGCAGAGCAACAGTCAAACATTTAAGTAGCATTTTAACAAATATGAGGGACAAATATGTCTTTATTTGCTTATTGGTCTCAGTTTCTATGATGATTTTGCGCCATAAAAGAACTTAAGAAATGGTATTATGTAGATAGAACTGAACTGGACACCCACAGCGACATAGTTTTACGGGTCTTAATTTGAATCATTGGTAAATCTGGACTTGAGAGAAATTATTTCTGGATTAGTTTGAAACCACTATATGAGCCAAATTGCTCTTCTTATCAGAGAAACCTGCTGAAAAGACTTTATTTTTAATGAGTTTCATATAAACTTTTTAATGGCTATGACATTTTTTTACGACAAGCCTACATAACCACAAAAACCAAGAAGAACTACAGCCGTCGTGGCTTTCCATTTGATTCAAACATAATGAGTGGAATGACTTCTGCATATTTTATTTCTGCGAGAATTAAAACTCCAGACACACCATTCACTGAATCTCAGTGATACTGACAGCTAATAGTGTTTGGTATGCAGTTACTCACCGTATCATAAGAGAAGCGAGCCGAGAGCAGACTCTGCTGCTTTTGTAAGACACCTAAGTGACCTTCTTTAGCAATGCTGATAGCATGTCTGTGGTACCAGCCTGAACAGGGACATATTTTCATTGTATAATTAATGCATTTACGTATAATCACAAATGTGTGGATGTTTAACAGTGCTACATAAACAATATAAAATTCAGCAGTATTCAGATGCAGTGTAACGTTAATGCTGTTTGTGTTTTGAGTGGTTATTTGCACCGGTAAATAACCTTCTAGGGCAACCCTTAAAACATTTATTTGACCTACTTTAAAGACCAAAGAAGAATTGAGGTTATGAGAGAACGAGGGGACAACATGAATATTATATTTTGGATTCTGGAGGAAGACATTCCCTTAAGGCTTTGTGATGAATATTTAATGAAGTTGGCCTTTCTGCATCTCTCCAAACTGTTCAACATGAAATTTTGCAAATGTCATGATAGGGTCATCAACCAGAAACTCTTAAACGGGCACACGGGGTGACATTCTGCCTCTGATTAGACCAAGATGGATTTATAATCTAATATACATGCAGAAAAGCTGCTGAAATGTTTCATATTTATTCCAAAGTAGCAGCCATCAGGAAGGTACTGTTTTAAAATGAATGTGCTTAAGCTGCCTGTCAACAGCGATGATAAAAATGATTGACGGTGAGTTTGTTCTCAGCCCACTTTAAGTTCACCTTGCTTAGCTGACAGTGGATTCCTGTAAATGTTTTGAACTCATCATATGCTAGATTTTCCAGCAGCCTTTTTTTTAAATCCTGCTATTTGTCATCCTGTAACGGTGGTTTCATGGTTTACACAATTGCCTCAGTGGTTAAGTTTCAACATGTCAAAGATGAACAAGGTTTTTCTTCTCTTTTACTGCTCAATTTACTGGATTTATTTTGCTCTTTTAGCAGTAGAACTGTCACATGGTGGGGGTGGAGGCATTCCCCACCTTTTCAAAGATATGTTCTATTTGAAACACTTGACAGTTCTTTAATATGATTGTATGGTTTTGATGGTATCAACAGATCATCAAACATTTGGTTCACAGATAACTGCTGCAATACAAGTCATAGATGATTCCATTTAAGAGGATTTAGTAGCATAAGCTGATGCAAAATTGCTGTTTTATTCAATGTATTTTGTGCAAAGTGCAATTCCTTTTAATCATCATTTTCGTTAAAATAAGCATTTTATACTTAAAATCCATCCATCCTTACCACACAAAGATGACTAACCCTCCAGTGTTTATTCATTTACTCATTCAAACCACAAGATGACAGTATTGCATCAGCTATGTCTTCATGAATGTGGCACACTGGCTTCTGAAACAAATCAATAGATATTTATGCCACAACATTAAAAAAAAAACTACAAAGCATTTCAGCATGTGCTGCTTCATTCAAACCCTGCCACTCAACTAGGAACATGGTGATCGAGGTGAGAGGTGAGGAGAGGACTGGTGGGGCTGTGACTGAGGTGGTTATTCGTGTGTGTGTGTGTGTTTTTTTCTTCCAACTTGACAATGAAGGTTTCAGTGCTGAGAGCCTCGTTGTTTGAGAGGAAAACAATGAATCTCATGCAGCTGTTCAAATCATTAGTGGATAAGTATGCAAGGAATACTGCCTGGTAGTTCCTTTTGGCAAAACTTCTGTTTGTTTTATCCATGTGCAAACAATACCTGGAGTCTGCTGTTTGAGAGCGTGCACGTTGCAGACTGAGGATGAGAGTAGGTGTTAAAAACAATCCAATCCAAGTGAAAAACTGGGCAAAGGAGAAGTGGAAAACATCTGATCTAATCTAGTCTCAGATATTGTATTTTATAATGTGGTTGGTGGTAGACCGCCCACATGGAGTCAGCCCTCCTCAAGGCATCTTAGGTCAAATGTCACAGTCCCAGTGTTCACACTGTGGCAGTGATATGTGAAGTAACCACCAGCAAATGGCGCATTAAACTCACCTGACCAGACAAATGAGCAGACAACAGCCCATAGGGAGTAAACAGCCCAGTTTATCTAAATGTGCTTATAAACAAAGAGTCAAGTCATGCTCTTATTTTGGTTTTCTTGTTATATTATCCGGAAACTTCCCAGTTTGTGTTACTTTTTTTCCTCTGTCGCAGAAATGGATGCACTGTCAATAATACCAGACAACTGTTTTCTTGTCACTTAGGTGTCAAACTTGTCTGTCTCCAAGCCGGAGGGAGAGAATTTAATGGATTCTGGTCGCTGACTAGTAGCATCAACATGCCATGAAATGTATTTTCTCTATAAAGAACCATTTAACTTCTCTATTGGTGAAAATATAAATTCAACTCATCAAGCTATTAAACGCCAGGTGATTTCTGTATTCTAAAGCACGACTCATTTTAATTCCCCTCTTTTTGTTTTCCTGTACTCAGGGTGCATGCTTCATAACCTCACATGCAGGTGTGCCTTCTTTGTTTGCTCCAAGTCAAACTTGGCACAGACTGAACCAAACAAGATGTTTTTTTTTTTTCTTCCTGAGACAACAACAGGAGCCTGGAGCATCTTGATGCACAGCTATGCCCACAGGGTAACGCCTCCTCTGGACGCCTGTCCCACCTCCATTATATGAGCATCATTGTTTTGGATGGGTGTCCTCACTCTGCGTGGAATCCTGAGCTGTGACAACTGGGCTGAAGGCATGTCAAGGTATTGTGTCATTCTGTTTGTTTAGACTGGTTGGGATCATAAATATGGTCTTATGTTGACTTGACAATGTGTACATCATAGAAATCTGTTTTCATGAGGAACTTTTTATTCTTTTTTGGGTAATGCAAAGAACTTATAGTCAAGAATGTGTGAATGACTAGTTTTAAGGTAGCTTGTGCGTTAGAGTTAATAATAGTCTAAACTAGAAATGATTCTGCAGGCAGTTTCATAGTTGTGCATATTAACAAACTGATTGAGTTGTAGTTTTTAAGAATAAGAAGAAAGTGTACTTTATCGATCCCTTTTGGGAAATGACTTCACTGCCTATTCATAGGATTCATGCTGGGAGGGACCACAGTTTGGGAAAATTTAAATATAGTCCAGATACACCTGAAGATAAGATTAAATTACCATGACAGGTTACCTTCTAGTATCATGGTGTTACTGATAAAGACAACCACACGGTGGCTGTGTCAGACAGGAGTTGGAAAACAGTGAGCTCATTTTGCCAAATCACTGTCATAGATAAGGGATTACGCAGCTTTAAAAGCACATTTGAAGTGAGCACACAGCAATCCTGTCCTCTTTATTGTTGCCTACAGCAGAGAGCAGTGATCTGGTTATTATGGAGCAGTTTCCATGGTCAAGTAACCTCTCTGTGTTTGGTGATGTTTGAACACACACACTGTAAATGATCATGTTGATGGGCTGTCCAGGATTGATGCCCTCTGTGGGCCTACAGATGTTCCTTTACTGTCCTTTACTGTGAGATTGTTTTTCTTTGTTGTTTTTTCTTCCTCTTTCTCAAGCCAGGTGAAAGAATGGTTCCAGTCACCCTGAAGAGCAAAAACTGCCTGCTGCTGCTCCTCTCTCTCACCCAGTCCATCCTCCCAACTCTTCCTCTCTTTCTCTTGACCACTGTCACCGTTTCTCTCTGGCCCGCTCTTGCTTTAGCTGCCCTGAGAACACCGAAATCGGTATCACTTCCTCTGGATGACGCCAACACAACAACCTTAGTGCCAGCAGCCTCTTTTACTCCCCCTGCGACGCTGAAATCCCCCCTCCCCGCACAGCCCTTGCACTTTTCTTCCCCTGCTGAGGCCCCATCTCCTGTTTCAACTCTGTCGGTTGCATCTCTTTTAAATTCAGTATCTTCTGGCTCGGAATATTTTGCGGCATTCTTCAATCGAACATTACCCAGAAATGGCCCAGTAACCCCCAAAACAGATTCCTCAGACATCCAGCAGTTTGACAAAAAAGCCCCAACAGATCCTGATTGTCATCCTGCGTCTCACCTTCTGTTCAAACCCCTGAAACTCTTGCAAGTGCACCCTTGCAAACTCCTGTTGCATCCCTCCGCATCGAGGTCACCACCTTTAAATAAAAGATACCGATCTCTGTCATCAAACATGTTTTCATATTCTGGTTCTCCTCAGAAGGTTCCTCCTCACCCTATCACACCTCAGACTCCTTACTCCAACAAGCTCCTCTCTAATCTACCAGCATCTTCCGATTCCAAACTTTTCTCAGCGTCTTCACTTGCAAAACCCTCCCTTGCATCACTACTAAAAGTCCAGCCGACACGCAACGAAGCTGCAGCGTCCCGCCAGCCCAGACGACCTGCTGCTTCCCCTCTTCCCCAGACCACAGGGCCGCTGTTTGAGCATCACCCCTTCATCGTCACCTGGAACATCCCCGATTTAGTGTGCAACAGATACAACGTTTCACTGGACACCTCTGTCTTTAAAGGAGTGGCTACACCTGCTAAGGTAAGGGAGGTAAAATTACAATCAAACATTTGCCAATAAATTGCAATTTGTGGGTCATTTGGATGTCTCTGAATTTTAAAGCTCAAACAGAAACCTAACATCACTTTAAAATACATGCATGGAGCCTTCTCACTTGTGGTTTCGGTGCACTTTATTTTACTTGTCTGCAGGTTCCAGGTCAGTTTCTGTCTCTGTTCTACACAGACAGACTGGGTTTTTACCCTCATGTCAACCTCAGAAGTAAAAGAAAGCTTTACGGTGGCATCCCTCAGAGAGGGAACCTCAGAGCGAGTGTGAACAAAGCCAGAGCGGACATCAGCTTCTACATCCCCTCCACGTACGTTTGTTTAACAATTATTCCTCCTGACTCATGTCATGCTGATATTTCCCTTTATAATTACCTTCCTCATTCCCTGCAGGACCACCAGAGGCCTGGCTGTAATAGACTGGGAGGAATGGCGCCCCCTGTGGGACAGAAACTGGGGCATAAAGAAAGTGTATCAGACCTTGTCGGTGGCTCACGCGTTGCAGGCGAACCGCTCCCTCACAGTGCAGGAGGCCACAGAGGCCGCCAAGCAGCAGTTCCAGGTCTTAACGAACTCTGTGACGAAGAATATAAACCAAACTATAATATGACTGTATTCTTCACTTTCTTCTTTTACATTTTTATCTTGTAGGAGGCAGCGAAAAGCTACATGTCAGGGATGTTGTCAGTGGGCAGGACCATGAGGCCCAACTATCTTTGGGGCTTCTATCTGTTTCCCAACTGCTATAACTACGGCTGGCAGGAGTCCCACTACACGGGCCAGTGCTCCAGGGAAGTGAGGAGGCAGAACGACGAGCTGCTGTGGCTGTGGGACTCCAGCACGGCCCTCTTCCCCTCCGTGTACCTGCAGGTTGGTACGACTTCCCCTCATGAATGAGATCTCTCCTCCCAGGTTCATTACTGTCTTTGTGCGGTTCCAGGCGTCTCTGGCAGACAGTCCCAAAGCTGCCCTGATGGTGAGGAACCGGGTCCAGGAGGCTTTGAGAGTATCTGCTCTTGCCAGATGGAGCGCGACTGCACCTGTGTATGTTTACACTCGTCCTGTCTTTGTTGATCAGAACAGACGCTTTCTGAGCCAGGTAAAGACGAGGGATTTGACTGCGGATTTGTTTCTCGCCTCATTCAAAAATCTAATCAAATAAGGACATGAGACATTCAGACAAAAGTGGTATACCAGTGTTTCTGGAGCGGAATGAATGGTAAAGTTTTGATGTCTGGACTTTGATGATGGTGGTGTATAAGGTGAATGAGAATTTGTGGAGGACCAATATAAAGTTAAACTCAATTCTTCTCCACGTTAATGTGTCTTTATTAATATGTGACTGATGATGGTGATTTCATATCTTAATCCTTGAATAGCACAACATGTTTTCCACAAACTATGTGTTTGATTTGACATTCTACACTCTTGATCACTCTTTATTTCACTTTATGTCATGTTTGTAATCGTTGCTGTTAAAAGATAATGCTTTTTCCTGTCTATGGCGGTCACTAATAATGTAATGTGTAATACAGTTGAAGCTCTGTTCATCCTTCCACACATTAGGACAGCCTGGTATTAAATTTGGGCTTGTTGGCAGCCTTAGTGAGTATAATAAAATAAAACAAAATACCTGCGATGGTATTTTTTACCCGTATATGGGCACCTAAGTACTTACTAACTGAATTCAAAGGTGAAGCTGTGTCCTTATTTCATGGAGAGATGATCTTATCAAGGATCACAATATGAATCACTGTTTCTAGACAGGAGAATCAATAAGAAATGGGCAAAACTGAGAAATTCAATACGGACGCAGACCAACAACAAACATTTGTCAAAACAAGAAACAACTTTCTATTAAGAGATTAACTTATTGCTCGCCTCTCTATAGCAGTCTTCATTTTTAAGTGGCCTCTCGAGAAAAAATAATTTCCCACCCCGTCAGCTTGGTGGATCCATATAGACAGCGTGTGAATGAACATAACCTGCTTTAAATAAACCTTATGAGCTCAGCTTGGAGTTTTTAATCAAGTAAATGGCATGTATGCAGCATGACGATAACACCGAGCAGACCTAATAATAAATAAATAAATTCAATATTTGAGATAACATCTTTATGCAGCAACTAATTAGAGGGTGACTGCCCACTTGACTAGATTAGATACCTCTTAGGTTACTTCTTATATCCAGGGAGGGACTTGTTTCCAGCCCAGAGGTTCAGTTTTAAGTGGAGTTCGGTTTCTTTGACGTAACTACATCCTGCTCGGGTGGAAACCAACCTGAGGATGTAACTGTTATCCTCTTCTCACCTTGTACAGCTTGTGCATTTCTGCAGAAAAGTATACATGCATGGCCTTCTTGTGTTATCTGTCACTGCCTGCTGTTGTTTTGTGTGCACAGAGACTTCGGTGACCTGTCTGTTTGTGTGCAGGGGGATCTGATCAGCACCATCGGGGAGAGTGCAGCGGTGGGAGCTGCTGGAGCAGTGCTGTGGGGCGCCAGCGCCGACTACGATGACCAGGTAACATCACACCACTGACCCACACCGGACTGCTGAGAGACAGCCAGACGGAGACAAAGAGGCCAATGAGATGATAGGTACTGGAGGCTGCTCATCAACATCAGCAGCCGGCTGACAGGAGCTGCTGACGGATTGCGGAGGCTGGAGAAGCAACTGCAGCCGTCAATCCAGAGCTAGGAAGCCAGAATTAGCTTGTTGATGGTGACTTTTACTGCATGATTGAAGTTAATGGACATCCTTACACTTGGATATTGTTAAAGTGTGCCATTTCAGGCATTATTTTGTGATATTTTTTGCCAATGTTTTAAACATGCAGAAATATTTACAATTTTTTAACAGATTTCATCAGTTTCTTTGTGTTTTCCTTCAATCCCCAGAGTTCCTGTGAAGCCCTGTCATCCTACCTCACCTCCACCCTCAACCCCTACGTCGCCAACGTCACGGCGGCGGCGCAGCTCTGCAGCAAATACCTGTGCCGAGGCAACGGCCGCTGTGTCCGGAAAAGCTACAAGTCCAGTCACTACCTCCACCTGGACCCGGGCAGCTTCAGGGTGCTGCGAGTTCAGAAACGCTACCTGGTTTTAGGAAGGCCCAGCCTGGCAGAGCTGAAGGCTTTAAGCAAGAGTTTCACCTGCCAGTGCTACAAGGGACTGAGCTGCAGCCCGAGGACGCTCACAGAGCTCTCAAAGGCCCTGAAGTTCAGCAACAAGCAAGGGCCGTACTATAAATTAAACTCTCTGACTAAAGCCGCATTAGACAATAAGCAGCAGGCAAGTATTCCTCAAGATAATCTAAAAATCTGAAGGATTATTAGTTTACTAGTTGTGTAGGGTAGGGGTGTCAAGCACATTTTAGTCCAGGGGCCACATACAGTCCAATGTTGTCCTGACCAAATAGTGCCACAATAACCTTTAAATTTAAACTTTTTGTACCCTATTGAGGATGTGCTGTTGCAATAGTAACCTCCTCATGTGAGGTTGATTGAACTGAAACTGTTCAGTGAGCACTGTCTTCCGTTCTATGTAGTGTATATAAAGCCTAGCGACGACTGACTGAATTTGTGAAGGGCAGTCACTGTGCTCGGCCTACAACTGCATTATTCCCGGCAATAATTTGCATATGATTTGACTGCGTATGTAAAATAAAAGGGGAAAAAACAAGGGTGTAATAGAGAGACTCTGATGACTTTCTCTTTTAAAGTACCCTGCTGACATGGGGCAATATTGTTTTTGGTGTTATATAAATAAATTTGAATGAAACTGAACTGTTGTACAATGAGCGCATCAAAAAACATCTTTCAAAGTCATTTTTTATGTTGCAGAATTGTAAGTGGTGAACAAAATATGCATTTTATTCCTTGAAACACCCACTCAAGTTGTCTAGTTGGAGTTTTTCTCAGCTCAGTAAGCTGAAACACTTACTGATTTAGCAGACATTTTCACACTTCATAGTATGGAACGCACAGCTTTAATTAATAGGGGATCTGTTGTGTTCAGGAGTCTCATTAAGACTTGACTGTGAAAGTTCAAGATCTTAAAGCAGAAACAAAAGCTAATTAGATTTCAAGTATCCTGTGTATATCCTTACTGATAATCCCTTGACTGATTCCTCTGGTTTTATTGTCGACTATTTGTTAACGAAGAACACGTTCAAACATCCCTCTGTGTTTCATACCTCACTTCACAGTCCTGATTGGAACAGTCAGGTCTGCAGACCTTTTTCCTTCCAGACATCCTGATTGGCTGCTGCAGAATGAACAGAGGTGAAGCTAAACGATGCCTCAGCTCAGTCACATGATAGAGAGTCAGTTTGGAGACAAATGCTACAATTGCTAACATAAAGACACTTGTTGCTTATCAGTGAATGAGAAAAAATGTGTAAATAAGGTGGTATACCAAGAAGGAATTACATGCTTCCACGTCTGGTACATCCAAGAACTGTTTTGGAGCCTTTCCAGTGATTCATTCAGTTAGGATAAGCAATACTTTCTATTTTCTTTTGGCTTGGGTTCGGCCCATTCCTGTGGATGACATTAGTGACTGAAAAGTCACAGACATTAACTGCAGTCACTGCATACATACTACTAATAATTACTTTCAATGATAAATATGTCAACTGAAAGAGAAGTAAAACCACACTGAGGGCCATAAATGAAGACTGGATGCCTGCAGTAATGCACCACTAAAACATGCATGTTGAGGGCTGCAGAAAACATGCAATCCAAGCAGTCCTTTACCAACATCAGTGGAACAAGAAACAAATTTTGCAGACTACACTCACTAGTGGATATTTTCAGGATGTAAGTTGAGAAATGTCTTGTCTTTTCACTTCTCCAGTCCCATTAAGGTCTGACTGTGCTGTGTGTGGCCTGATCCAAGTGAGTTTGATGTTGCAGTAATTTTGCATTTGGAATAAACCTGAAACAGTCATGACTGCAATCCAAACACAGATGTTGGGTATTTAGCAGCTAAAAAGTTGGATGTTTCCTTTATTATCCAATTGAAGCTATAAATTTGACCATATCATTTGTTTTCACTGCAGACTGTGTTTTTTTAAAGTCTGTATTCACATGATCCGTGTGTCGTAGAGAACATTTTGTGAATCTTGTCGTCTCCTTCAAGCACACGTGGTGCTGAAGTTTTCCTTGTTTTCACATATAGTGATGTTTGACGCAGCAGTCACACTGTATTGTGATTGAGAGCGTTAATGAGGCTGTCTGGTATTCCCACCGCGGTGTCGAGCAGGTCCCTTCGGCCACTGCTGTATTCACACAACGCCCTGTGTGTGTGTGTGTGTGTCACCATCATCTCCAAGGTGTCGTTAAAAACTGAGACAAGCTGCACAAATAGTGTCTTGCTGAATCATGCAAGTTGTCACAATTACAGTGCTCACGCATGCATTAAGAAACTAGTGGAGCGGCATCGACCTCTCAGCAAATTTAGTCATTTTACACACGACATGTTGCTCTGACGGTGCTGAACCTGCTGTGACCGCTGATAACAATCGATGAGATAACATACCCACACAAAAACAAGAAACTGCGTTGAATTCTTCTGTAAAGCTCTTTTGTTATGCTGCATTTTCCCAGGTTTGTTCTGCACTCGTGAAGCCAAAGTGGAACACAATAGTTGAAGAGCTTGCCTGTATCAAAGGAAAGAGATGAAGGAATGCCAGACATGTCTGAGAGGGAAAAAAAAGTAATTTAATCAAAATTATAGCTGGTACAAAGCATGCCATTCAAAGTTAGTTTTGGTCTGTTTTTAAGAAGTGAACAACACAAATATGATTAAAACACAGTTATTCAGCCATGAAGATTCCTCAAAGACGCAAAAAGTTCCTCCCACACGTAGCAGAAAATGGAAATGTGGAGGAACATCAGTATAGCTGCCGAGTTGAAGAGAAACCACCCGCCTCCATCACAGTGGAAAGACTTTAAGTTAAGGCTCAATCAATAAGGTGACAAAATATGTGCCAATAATAACTCCACCGTTTTGAAAATGCAGTCGGTCTGGTAGATAAACGATTGTAGCATTTTGCACCTGTCCTCACAGCGCGGACCTTCAGTCCTGTAGTTAAGCGCTGGGAACTCCAGCGAAGAGGCTAAATGCGTCTGTGACCTATAATTGCAGCACAGGCTGATAAGGAGGAGCTCTGTGGACACTTGGTGTTGTTTATTCGAGTCCGGCTGACTCGGTTTCCACAGGAAGGCACTCCAGCTAAGTAGTGTTTGGTTCATGAAAAATTCACAGTAAAATCTGACTTGGTGCTTCACGTGTGTTTTTTTTTTCTTTTGCTACATACTAGACTGGGTTGAGCTCTACTCTATTAGTTGGCATGCAGTACTTGGTCAGAGGATTATTTTAACAAGTTTGTTTTGTTAATGTAATATATACAGATGTTAACTTTCTTTGTCTTAACACTGAATCTGACCCACTTCATAATTCAGATGCTATTATTTTGATTTCATGACTGTAGGAGGTAGGGCTGCATGATATTCCGCAAATTCATCGTCATTTGTGTGATCTATCACCTTACTGAACTAGATTGTGGATGGACGGATCATATTTCACTTCATTACAAAGGTCAGTGAGAAGTCAGAGGCAGAAAAGGGGAAATCAAGAGAAATCAGTTTAACCGCTGAAGATGTGCATGGGATTGAAGATTAAGAGTGTGAAGCACAGTGATACAAAAGTGCGAATTGCGAAGCAAGAATACATCATAGTATCGTGATGTTTCATATCGTGCAGCCCCCAAAACATCTGAAGTCAGTGATTGCTTCTGTCCCTTTATCTAATAGAACTCTGATACATCATTGGTCTAGTCTAATATATTATTTATATATATTATTTGTTTTTGTGTGTACTGACAATCCTGATGTTACAAAACTGACGACTCCTGTCTGGTTGGATGTTTGGGTAATTTCTGAGGGTTTTTTTTTAATAATTAATGGCCTGTGAGAAGTACACATGCAAACAAATAGGAGTAACAGTGGTAATTTAAACATGCAACTATGTGCTACAGTAAAAATATGCCACTGCATATCCAAACTGCTCAGTCAACAGTGCATGCCACCTGCAATCCATAAAAAAAGAATTCAACCTTGTACTTAGTTCATATTGCAACTGTATCTTGCATGAGATTTAAAAAAAGGCAGTCGGTAAACTTAAATTAACTGGGGTCAGGGAAGTCGCCACTGAATTGTGTTTCGCCATTTAAAAGACCCTGAATCATCAGTGACGATCTGTGTGGAATGCAGTGGAACCTGGATTATGTCTTCTTCTCTTCAGAGAAACTTTGCAGTAAATATTTTTTGTGAAAAGTGGGTAAAATGCTGATCCTGAGCGAAGGCAGGTAAAACGACCCCAGAGAAAGAACCCGATGAGCCACAAGGAGCTGGAAAATCAGTGGTTTTTCAGTGCGATTTCTTAGATTGATAATATATTATAGTGTTTTTTTAGGTCCATTGACCTCTGCCTGTCTTCCATTCATATCATCTCCATCTTTGGTGCACTTGATTCTCAGCAGGACGTTGGACAGCACGTCCTGGTAGAGGCTCAGGCAGATCCACCCGGGGAGGTACAGCAGGGTGACGAGTCCCATGAAGTTGTGCGGATAGTGCGAGTAATCCCAGGAGCAGGCGTCGAACTGCCTGAGGGCCAGGCCCCAGGAGAACTCCCAGGCGTAGACCAAGCAGATGTAGATGGGGAGCCTCCTCGAGGCGCTCCAGCCCCGGCGGAAGTGCAGGTGCAGGTAGAGCTTCTCCACCAGGAAGCTGCAGCTGCCGTACATCAGGAAGGACCACAGGGACGTGTGGCCGCTCAGGGTCTGGTCAGACTTCTCCACCAGGTTGAAGACGGAGGTGAACATCACCTCGTCCAGAAAGCCGTGCATCCCAAAGAAGAAGAAGCGGAGAACCCCCGGCAGGCCATGTGGAGGGGCGACTTTCCCCTGGAGGTCTGCAGACCGGGAGGGGTGATACTGCAGACCTGACAGCAGTCTGTGGAACACCTGGGAGAAATACAGAGCCAGGATGTAGTGCACTGCCAGCTGAGCCCCGGACACCACCCGCACCTGCTCGGTCAGGGTGTTGACGTTCCCGATCAGGATCTGCAGCCCGATGTAGACGGACGGATAGAAAACCAGATGGAAGACCACGGGCCGGCCTCGGAAGCACCTCTTCTGGGAGTAGACCTTCTCCAGCACGAAGTGGGTCAGCGAATGCATGACGCACAGATACGGAGACGAGAAGCCCACCAGCTTGGGGTCGCGATGATTAAAAACCCCCTGCAGCGACGAGAGCAGGACATCCAGAGTCACGCCGTGCATACCGTAGAAGTACAGCCGCATCCAGCGCGGCAGCTCCCGCAGCGGCTGCGCCGCGTCCCCGCTGTCCGCGCACGGCTCCCGCCGGCGGCCGCCGCGGTGCTGCTCCGCCGCCGGACTGATGGAAGCAGCGTCCCGGCACAGGCCGGCCATGATCGGTCACTCGGTGTGGAGCTGTCGAGCTGTCCGCTTCCTACGCATTGCTTTTTGTTGTCCCGGTGTGGCCGCGCGGTGAGGCTGCAAGCATCTCTGCATCTGGACCGAGTGCTGCGTTCAGGGGCAAACCGGAAAAACCGAGAGCACAACCTCATCACACGTACTCAGATTTCTCTTTCTGTTTACTCTTGCTTTATATCCACCGCTTTTGTTTGTTCATTCACAAATCCCCATCCCACACACCTTTTCTAATGAAATTAGAAAAGTACACATTGGTATTTGATTTCCTGAGGTGAATGTATAATCTTACAGTCTTGGATACACAACTTACCTGGTTCAAGAGAAGAAATTATTGTGCAACAGTGATCAAACGTTCAATATTGAAAAGGGGGGGGGGGGGGGGGGGGGGGGGATATTGATGCACACAGTAAGTAAATTGGTTTAAAGTGCTTTATAAAAAGAGATTATCTTGACTACTTTGAGCCACTCTTGATGCAGGAGATGTTTCTCCAACATGTACTACCATGTATTACTCCTAATGTACTAAATTCACTAATTTGTAACAACCAGGCAATGTTCTATTTTCATATACAAAACTGGCATAAAAAACTGTAAAAAGGTGTAGTAAACCTGTGTAACCCCACCTGGCAGATTACAGATGTTCTCATACCTGCCACACCTCTGCACCAACTCAAACACATGAGATAGCTGCAAGTAAAGACAATACAAATATTTAGCATTACATTGTATTTGAACAGTAAATCATACCCCAGATCAGTAATAATATCAATATGAAAGTACATACCCGGTGTAGAACTTAGATGATGTTGAAACATAGATATTAATATTTCCAGTAGCCCCTGAACGCAGCACCGCCGGGCTGATGGAGGCGGCTGCAGACGCGCTTCTGCTCTGACGCAGCTCACGTTCCCCCGCGACGTCCTCGCGCTCTTTAATTACGACTCATTAATGATAATTACAGCAGATTACTCTTCTGTTGTGCCTGGCTAACTAAACCCATTTGTAAAAGGGAGATGAGCAGCTAATCCATCATCTCTGGAAACGAACCTATCAGATCTTTGATCAGGATGGATATGGAGAAATGTCCTGTAGAAAATCTTCAGTTAGTGTCGCGGATGTTTGGAAAATAGATGAAATACAATTCTTTTTTTTTTTTTTTTTTATTGGAGAGAAAGTTTACATGGCATGCCCTGTCCACCTAAGCCTACTACTGGCAAGCTGCAGCATATATCAATTTTTGAACACATTCCTCCCAAAAAGTCACATTCAGGGTATTTTCCCTAAATAATAGTTGTGTAAATTTGAATGCTTTACCTTTTTTCCTCCAGCAGGTGAAGCATATATTTCCTCTAATGCTTTTAAAAAGCCACCGAAGACAAAGTTTACAATTATTTTTCCAAGTTGAAGATGAGTTTTCCATGAACTTGAAGGAACGAATTGTAAAGAGTTAAAGAATGTTTTACACAGCCGGAAGTTTTATCGTCGTAGATTTGAGAATAGATCCAGTACACCTGAGTGACCACTGAGAGGCGCTGCTGAGCACGTGTCATTATGGCTCATTCTCTTTATTTTCAGGGAGAGGCCTGCAAAGTGAACCCAGGCAGACAACCTGCTTTATGAAAGTCACACATCTTTTAGTGACTGGTTTCTCTTCAGCTGTGCCACTTCAGTTCTTTACTAAAATATGTCCCAGTATCTACTGAGTGTGTTAGTTTAATAACTTTCAGCATTTGTGTGCCTTATCATTCAGTAAACCCTTATCGACCACTTTAATAGCCACACCTTATGACTGCTGGGTCACACTTGCTTTTGATTGGAGAGCTGCTTTATGCATTCATTGTGATAAAGTGGTAGGTGAGTGTGCGTTCTGCATTTGTTTGCTGTGGGTGTGCTTTAGTGGAGGTGATTTCAGGTTGTGTTTGTGCATGCACAACAGAGTTATCAGCGGAGGGATGAAGTTTGGACCTTTGGATCTGTCTGAATCAGTCGTGACAAGAAAAGCGAGGACAAATTTGGAAACAACTTATATCAAATATATAAAAAAGACTGGCAGATATTACTTCCCCCTCTTAAAGGAACACCCTTTTATTTCCTCCCTGTCTGCACTAAGTGCTCAGTATTAATAACAGACATTATCCATCATGTGCAGACTGTCAGCAGCAGGATTGGACGCTCTACTAATTTATCCACTTACTGTTAGTTAAAGTAAACAAGTGTGATTATGAGGAATGAAAAGTGCACATAAATCTCACTGCAAGTCAAAGGATATAAAAAGAAACGAGTGCTGGCAATGTTTGTATTCATTTATGCTTTTTTTTTTTGTCTTGCTCTCTAAGCCACAGATCTCCCAGCAAGTTAGCCCGAACATTTCAATCTGAGACACAGCAGGAAACAGCACAGAATAGAGGTGATCGCTCCAGGGTGCACCATGCCTTTTGCAAAGGTCCATTTTTGATAGTCGAGGGAAGAGATGCACTGGAAAAATGAGCTAAAAATACTTCAGAATTATAGGAAAACCAGTTTACTACTCCCAGCATAATTTTTTACAGATCTTCTTGAGGCTTACTCTTGTACATTGTTTTGTTTTAATGCAGAGCAGCACACAGTGAGTCACTGAAGCGGCGGTTCAGAGAGGAGGACAGAAACAATGGAGCCTGCTCACACACTGTTTGAGCTGTTACCACTTCACGGAAAGCCGCTCCTTTGTCTGGAAAAAGTCAGTCTGGTGGATGTCAACAAACCAATTCCTGCACATCTAAAGAATTTTGTGAGCAAAATGGTTTTATCTGTTGCTGAAACATTGTCTTATTAATTTGAGCATCCATCACCATTTACAATGGTTTAGATTTTCTTCATTAGTCAAAGTGTTTTATTTCCTCAATTATTTATTATTATTTATGATTTTATTCCCCACAAACTGGTCCAAGCTTTGCGAGGTGGGTCTCATCCTCCTAATGAAACACCTGCTCTACACTAACTTAATCAAACTCATTCCACACACTTTCCATCAAACCTCAATGCACACATGGCAGTAAGACTGGTTGTTTCTTTAATTAAGACATGCACAGATAACACTGCATGAAACACACTCTGCAGAACCTGAAAGACTTGATTGTTTGAATTATTTAAAAAACTAAAGTGATGGGCTTGCACTGCCTGTGGGAACAAATGCAATCTTTAATTACTCACTTGTCTATCAATGTAGATACTTTTACGCCCCCTTTTTTTAAAACGTGAATATATTTGGTGCTGTTTGGCTTCATAGTGAAGTTTGATTGGATGCTGACACTAGGTGGCAGCAGTGTGACACAGTATGACAGGACTTGGGTGGGCCCATCTGACACCAAAATGTGTGTTTTTGTTTTAATTCAAAGACACAGGCTGGTGATGCCTTTCTGCAAAGAATGAACTACAACAACTGAATTGTGTTGTGATCCTACAGCATGCACTGGAAATGGTTTAATGCAGCAAATGCTGTCTGCAGCGTGCTGACTGAAACGGTGACAATGGTGGATTCAAGCTCGCGCCGCTGCTGCTGTCATGGTACCACATGCCATTCACAGAAAAGGGCCATTGAAAGCTGAAAAAAGAAAAAAATAGTACATTTAGCCCCTGAATGCTGTGGACCATATGCTTCAGATCTGAAAGGCTTGTTAAAATGGACAAAAAGGATCTACCAGATATTTGACAACCTCTCCTCAATTGCATACACAAACATTTCTCATCAGATGTGAAGCCTTAAGCTTATTACAGGACGTGAATGCCTGTAAGATGAGGCTATTCGACGCCTGATTGACATTACGCGCGACCGAATGTGAATTTGCAGTCGTGCGCTTAAAATGAGAACCTCTGAAAATGTAATTTCAGAAGCCATTTCCTCCAATTTGAGCCATTATTGAATGGACCACTGGCCCCGCGCTCTGGCATCATCTCGCACGGTCAGGTTAGGTGGGGTAATCGTGTTTGTGTGTCGAGGTTCACGCTGCATCTGTGTCCTCATGCAGTGTGACTTCTGTTTTCATTTTGTGCAATTTAAATGTAAAGGCGTTGCCACTCAAACCATGTCGCCTATATGATGAAAACATTGTGAGTGTGAGAGAGAGACGTATTTGTGCTCCCTGTGGAGTTGGGGGGGAGGACAAGATAAAGATTAGTCCAGTAGGCGGGCTCTGTTCCCGTCTCTTGTTTTGCAGTTCCTTTCTCATTAGAAAATCTATGCGACCTGGAGTCCCTCCACGGGTCACCATGTCAGGCGGAAACCTAACACCCTGACTCCACCTGGGCTTATCCTGCCCCACTTCCCCCGTCTCTCCTCCTGAATGCTCTCTCCTCAAGTCCCTTGTGCATCACCACAGGTGGCAGGAGTGCTCACGTCCTACACTTAAGTAAGGGGCGGTGAGTTTCGCTTGCTCTCTGCTGGGGCTCGTATCACCTGCATGTTTGATCTGAAACAAGTTTTCACACCGGTTGCTCAATTTCTCATGTATTCAAAAAAAAAACCAAAGTTTTTTTTCATAAGTTAACTTGACAGTTTTTGTCATCACCAGAGGAGGTTGCAACAATTAACCAGCCGGTTCTGAGAATATAAGGACAGACATTTTCCTTCAAGCGTAGCCAGCGAAATCAAGTCATCAGAAATATAATCAGTCAAGCAAAGCATACAAAGCAGCCTGAAAGAGTGTTTTTGTGCTTTATCTGTGTGTGAGTCACCCTCACACTGCCTTCACTCACTGTCTCCTAATCTATAATTTTTATGAGTAACGTCTTTTCAAAGTCTGACGGCAATATTTTTAAAGATTCAGTCTTTTATTAAAATTGCCATAGTTGGAGCCTTTCATCTTTTTTTTTTTTTTTTTTTTTTTCACCTATCGCCTCTCATCTTCGACATTTTTCTGACTGGCTCTTTGCTTCCCTCCTCTTGTTCGCTCCCGTGTGCGAGTCCCTGTGGATCTTCTTGGTATAATTAATCTGTGCCTTCCTCACCCTTCTCATTCTCCCGATCGCCCTCTCCTCCTCCTCCTCCTCCCTCGTTTCATCTCCTCCGCTCTCCGCTCCTCTCAGCAGTAACCTTAATGACCCTCCTTTTAACCTTGTCATCCTAAATAACCTTCTCACTGCCTCCTCCTCCTCCCTTTTTGTGGAGATTTACCCTCGGCCTAACCTTCCATTTCCTCGTTTGTCACGTCTCCCACAATGCACCTTTCCTCCAAATCTGTTGGACTTTCTTCACTCATAAGAAAAGGTCTGATTTTCACAGCAGAGTCTTGTAACCTCTTGTCCCACCCACCGTTTCATATGTCCGTCTTTTCTGGTATGTTTTCTGGCCGCACACGAGCACAGCGGAGAGCATTCTCCATCCACAGCAAGGAAACAGCCATGTGATTCTGGGATCAGTGCCTTCCTCTATGGCGAGTTTGCATGTTCTCCGTGTGCATGAGATGAGGGTACAGGGCCCACCCCCCCAACTATCTTCTTATGTACTCTAATCTTTCTTTACTATTTCGATGTTATCTTTCATTAATTGCATTCAAGCCTGATGTTGGGTTCGACCCAGAGATTTCAGAATATATAAAAGATCGATGGATTGATGGGCTTTCAGGCAATTGTTTTCCATCAGTCCAGCATCCACCTGTACACTTTCCTTTTTATTTTTATTTTTGTGACATTTCAAGAGTTCCCTCCACTCCTGGTAACATTTTCCGTCTTGAGTGCTGAGCGGTCCGCACTTCAAAATCAATACAAACAGATTGCCTTGGGCACTGCTTTGAAACTCTTCTCCTCTTTTTGCATAACCTCATTCTTTCTCTCCTCGGCTCACAAGTGCACCACCATGTACCTATTCTTTAAAACCCTCTTTAACTTTTGACTCATCTTCCGCTGTCGGAAGGCTGTAAAATGTCCCACCCTAATCCCCTGTACCTGTATAACCCTGTCTCGATTTTAACTTGCCTGTCGACTCACTTCCCCCGATTGAGAGTCTTTTGTTCCCCCTTTGACCTTATGCTCTTCCAATTACTCTCCCTCAAACCTCCGCCTGCTACTTTCAGGATGACAGGTTCCGATCCGTTCGTTTCTTCTCCTTCCACTTAGCACTCGAACTCTGAATGCCCTCCTACACCTGTTGCCAGACAGTCTGTGTCCTCCGTCTGCTTCTGGCTTTGTATATGGACTTCTTCACCTCTCTCGATGCTTCTCTCTCTCCCTCTCTGTCTAGACAGCCAGGGCAGCAGTCATGGATTGCTTGATTTAATTTCGGTTGCCTCTGGCTAGGAAGTATCCGCTATGCGGAGAGAGTACTTGTGCGGCGAAACAAAAAGAGGAAAACAGATGCACAGATTGACAGACTAATGCTGCCGTGCGCTTTGTATCGTAAGCCTTTGTAAATCCTGTCTGCTTTATGTGCCGTCCTCTGTTTGTCCCGTGGGAGGTCTGGAAAATTGTAGCCATGGGATACTGAGACTCTCCGAATGTGTATCATGCTCTGATTGGTTCAGCCTGCCACCAGCTGAGACATGTATTAGACCTGTGCTGATATGGATATGGATCATTGATGATGCTCCCTTTATCTTCCGTCCTCCATGTCTGGTGTTGTTTGTTTTTGTCCGTCTCCATCTTGAGGCAGGCTCTTTTCTTTTCTTTTCTTTTCTCAGCCATATCGATGGCTGAAACAGTCTACAGAAGGGCAGAGTCTGAGTTTCGGGACGCCAGAGGATGGAAAAGGGAGCAATAAAGACAGACGACACGTCAGTGGGAGTAGGAGATTTAGGGTTAACAGCGATGGGTCAACGTCTGTGTGGAGATCTGCTGGACAACAGAGTGAGTGTGGGATGTCGTCTGGGAAAGAGGCACCGGGCGGTAAACAGGAAGAAGCAGCAGGTGGCTTATATATCATACTGTCTGACCTTTGACCTGGAGTAGACAGTGGCAACATGGAACCATCTTGCTCATATTGTGTGTGGGGGAAAAAATCAATAAGTGACTGTTACTGAATTTTTTAAAAATATCAGATGCACGTGGTTTTTTTTTCAGCAAACCAATAGATTGGTTAATTCATCTCCAGAATGAATATATCAAATATGGATTCTATGTAAATATCCTACATAAAGAAACATGCAGTTCAGGGTTTATGGGAGCTGCTATTCAAATGTGGAAATGAGGCTCAAGCATAAATTCATGAAGGAATATCTGCTCACTCACATCACTGTATTCCTTCTGTGTTCCTCTGCAAGAGAATATATACGCAGTCCTCCTGCTCTATTTCAGCATCACTCTGGCTTTCTCATTCTGTCAAATCACATTAGATGCTGCTGCTTTTGTGAAGTTATCTTCCCTCCAGATCAGCTTCTCCTCTCTGGCCTGTAAATATCATTGTAATTTGATCATTTTCAGTATAAAACCTTCTCCTCCTCATCACCACCACCACGTGCACCGCTAACCCCAAACCTTTCCGTGAACCCCTCAACCCTGCTGCATGCACAAAGCTTCCTCGTGATGATTAGTGATTTTATCTAGATTATTTTTGAATGCTGCAAACTTTAAAATTAATTTATCAGTCGTCGTTGTTAGTACTTCCATCAAATGACATCTTATTAGTGTCATGTGACATCTAGCTCATAAAGTCCAGTTAATGATAGAAAACACATTAGCTACAGCATGTCAGGCTTAAACAGTCCAAACTTTCACTCCAACTATGTTCTTTGTAACCCTTACAGTTTTAGTCGTTTATTTTCCTAACCAGGAGTGTCTCCATCGCTGAGGACTTAGCAACAGTTTGACTCTTTACACCATCTTGTGGGACACAGTGGTATTACAACACAGCAAATGATGCGACCGGTAACTAAACATCCTTGGAGCATAAGATGAAAAAAAAGCTTCATCTCATATTTTGTATTTTTATAGGATCTGTCACTTATAATTTTCCTAAAAAGAATAACATTATCAGGTCAACTGTCTCCTGAAAACTGATTCAGCAGCGTGAAATGTAACAGGATGCTAATGTGCATCAACAAACTATCAAAGGTGAACCAATTTTGTCATCATTACTCCTCAAGAGGAACCTACCTCTATTCTTGCTCCAAAAAAATCTATTCTTAGCGTCTTTGCTGAAAATAACAAGATGTGGAAAAACGACGCTGTGTTTGACTTTGATATCAAAATACCTGAGAAATCCCAAAAATAAAGCCGATATAAAGATAGATGTCATAATGCTACTCTTCTTTTTATCTGGATGGGGAGTAAAATTCAATGTGGAAAAACAAAGCCTTTCCCCCTAATGAGGTCCCATGGCAGCCTGGCAGCAGGGGTTAACGGAGGAAACCCTCCTGAGTATTTTGAGTTTTTTCACCCTGAAACGTGAACGCTTTACTCCGTTTGCTCTGCAGGAGAAACCGTGCGACAGATTAAGAGAAGGTCAAAGTGTTATTGATGTGAATGGCTGAACATGTGTGGTCCTGTTTCTATTTTTTGTTTCACTGTTGAGATCGTTCAGCTGTTGTCGTTCTAACAAGAGAAAAATCACAGTAGTATTTTGCGCCACGGGCTACTAATTCTTCAGAAATGACTTCCCGTCTGATTCATAGCAATGAGTAACCAAGGGCAAAAACTCCAACAGTTTATTGTATTTACATCATTCACAAATGATCAAGTCTCTTGTTTTCGTTTTGTCTTTTCTGTTCAGAAAATTACTGAGGCTGATCTTTTTTCTTTTTTTTTTTCCGGTAAAACAGAAAGTCTGTCATTAAAATAATTGCTTCAAAATGAATGTGACTCTTAAAGCAAGCTGTGTCTCCTCATAGGTGATTTGCTGGAAGAGTCTATCACACAATAAACAATCAGCATGGTGTGTCTGTAATGTCACTATCCCCGAGGAACTCTATGAACCACTCTCGCTTTCTCATTTGTCTATATTTCTCACTGCCTCCAGTCATCTTTCCTCCTTTTTTTATCAATTTTCCTTCAGTTCTCGCAAGTCTTCAAACCTTCCCCTCTCCTACTGTGTCTGTTTTCCTGCTCCTTTCATTCTTGTCCTCTTCCTTCCACTTTGTATTTCAGGGTCAGCTATGAAACCCGGCTCCTTTTGTTCCCGGTCCCTGCAGTGCTTCTGAATGCGAGAGAGGATGCAGAGGCTGCACGCTCTGACTTTATTTGCATACAATTTATATGAGGACAGTCACTTTCATTCACTTTCTGTCAGGGCATCTTTATTTTACAGCAAATAGGATGAAGAATCCTTTATTTGTTGCATATACAGCATTATTTTGTCCCCTGCCTTTAACCCCTTACAGAGCAGTGTACGGTTAGTGTGCAGCGTTCGGGGGAGTAATTTGAGGTTAATCGTGACCTATGGGCACTGAGATTGAGGTCCTGACCCTCCAGTCACAAACACAGCTCTTCGCTACAAGACCACCACTCCCCCGGAGTGGGCAGCAGGCCATGCATGACCACTTTAGTTGTTAATTTGCATGCATTGGTCACGAGCCAAGACTTTACAGAGATGATGGCTTCTTATTTAGTTCTCCCAACGCATTATAGGAAACACAGCATCTTTTTTTTTTTAAGCCAAGAGTACTTTTTTTTTTCTTACCGTAGCTGGAAAAAAGCAGAGTTTAGTTTTCAGTTGGCTCCTGTACGAAGATCATCCTGTGGAACTGGAATAATTTTTCGTCTGTCGTCATTACGATGGAGTACCGCGGAGGTTTTATTGCCGGTGGAAGCGTCCATGACAGCATGAGTAAAGTAAACATTGTCCTGCGAACCATCGGCCCTCACAGCAAGCGTGACTAGAAAGCACTCCAAAGCACGGGTCCACTTTTAAAAATAAGATGCAGATTACACTCGCTGCAGTGGGAATGCTTCTAATCTTAAGAAACACCTGGTTAAGCACAAGATTTTTGTCAAGGATGGGGAGCTACAACTCCTGCATTCAGCATGTGCACGGTAGCATCCATTAGGGACTCGTCTGCAGCCAGCAACAAATGTGCACAATAACTATTTACTGCACATGAGCAGCAGCAGCATTTGGAGAAGAAATAAAGGTTATTATCTGATTAAATTCCTGTGACGGAAGAATCACACTTCTGCTGAACCACGAGTGACTTCTCCTCCACCAATAAGTTTCTAAAAGGGCTAAAAGTGTTACTGAATATAAAAAAAACCACCATTTCCTCATGAGTGCCATCCACATCTCATCCAGCGACAGTACTGCGACTGAGAGTCTCCGAGCAGCAGCCAAATCTGGCTGCAGGCAATGCTTGAGGTACAAAAACAGCATCTGTTTTTGTGCAGCTCAGGCTCCCTTTTTTTTTTTTTTTTTTTTCCTTTTTTTGCAGCGGGAAGTTATTTTGATCGTAAATGAGACTAACAGCGCAATGAGATGGATAAAGTTCAAAATATCCAAACGTCACTTGAGCCTTGCGAGCAATAATAGAGCTATTAACTCAATTGCTCCCTTAAATGTGGAAAGAAATGCGAGATCAAAAAAGGTGAAATTATCCTGGGGAGAAAAACTATACCAAACATGTAATTGATGGAACATTCAAAAGTGTTTAAAATAGACTCCGAGCAGCAAAGTTTAAACATTTCACATCTACATGTTATGAAACTGTCACTGTGGAGATGAAAAAACTTCTTCACTGTTTCAACTTGCAGTTATCTCTGCTGAGGGGTGGTTGAAATCTTACCCGGGTATCCGTCTGAATCAATAAGGAAATAACAGTGTAACTGATGGACTGACACGCCGTATCGATGTTGGCTAGTCTCCAATCAAGGTCATCGTGATGGTAGGTAGTCCCTGTAGACTGTAATCACTCAGCCGTCGGTGGAAAACATCGCCACTTTCACATAATGGCACCGCCGATCCTGAGAGAAATGGAAATCCACGTGTCGAACGAAGGAAGCGTCTTAATGGGAAAACTCGGCGATCGCGCCACGACGTTTCAAGTCTCTGACCCCTGAGAAGAAGATTAAGATATGGTGGGTTTAATAGAAGTAATGAGTTTCAAACCTTTTCCATTCCCTGATTTTCCTGATAATCAAGTGCTGAAGACACAGAAAACATCCATTATTGTCGTTACAGTCGTCTGAGGCGCGTCAAGAGGCGTTGCAGAGGTCAGGGTGTGCGTGCACGTCTTAATGACCTGTTGTCAAACCGCGCTCACTGCTGGATGCTGATGGACTCATGCAGGCATACAGTGTATCCTGTAGCTGAGGCAGAGTGGGGGCAAGGGGGCGGTCGCCCCAGGGCCCATAAGGTCATAGGGCCCCTTCATGTGATGTGTTCACATTTACTTGTAAATAAATTATTATAATAAAATGTGCAGTCTGTGTGAGAAGGTATAGGCATATGATTGTGGGCTCCAATTTGCCAATTCTTACATTACGACTGTCCATGAACGCATCAGAGCTGTAAGCCAGCGCTGATTGGCTGTGCGGCATGAAGGAGTTTTTTCTTTTAAACTTGATCTGAACTCTTTGGAGGGAAGTTAAACAGTATGCTAAACACTATGCTAGCCGCTAGCCGTACTACCCAAAACCTAACATCGGAGCCATTGGTGAGTCAGTGAAACCTTCAAAAATATTATCTTTATCAGAATGCTGTGGTCTTAAACACCTGCCTATTTGAATGTGCCTTGTGTTGCTCTCAACTATAAGAGACCGGCGAGTCTATTTTTTTTTTCTAATATACGTGAATTCCAGAAGATATAGATAGCTGTGTCTAGATTGTGTAATGTTAGACCAGCTGTGTTCATTTTATATTTAAGCTGTATCAAAGATGGGACAGATTTAGCCCGTGAGTTTTTATCTGAGATTTCAGCACCATGGACAGCGGACGCTCTGAGATTGACACGTATCATAAGGGCCCGTCGAGAAGGCTCCGCCCCCTCTGTACGGAGACCCACGCTCTGCCTCTGAGTGTATCTATAGGACACACACCCCAAGCTGCTGACGTACGGGGGTGTCGGTGACGAACTGGGTTAAGCAGAGCGTTTCTCCACGTATCACTGACCCGCATTAAGTTTCACTTTACCCCCGGGAGGAGAAACGATCCTCCGTGTCACCGGAAGCAGAGGGGGAGGAGAAGGACGGATGTCAAGGGGAGAAAGTAGAAGTCGAATGAATGTTTAACAAAACGTGGAGGAGAAAAGTAGAGCGATGAGGTGATTTTTGGAGCGAGAGAGGAGGAACACTCCTGGTTTTGATGTTTGATTATTTGTGTGGTTGGGGTTGGAGTTGTCTGAAGCATGTTCCTGATTATTTTTTCCTCGGTCACTGTACAAAACATGAAAAATAAGCATCTGAATTGTTGCATCTTGATCATAGTATAGCGCAGGAACAATGAAGGTAGAGTGAATTATGTCTGATATATCCACTCACACATGACTTGACTCTCTTACGGGTGCACAGCTGGATTGAAAGAGGTATTTTCCACTCTATTCTGAACTGCTGCTTGTATTGTTTCTCAAATCTAATGCTTTCTGAGGTAAATATGTCTGAAACTGAAAAGATAGGTATTCAAACAAGTAATAAGCTCTTGAAAAAAACTGCTGTAAATATTTTATCATGTGACTATATCAATAGGCCTGGACATAGACGTAGATATAATTGTACAGATTAGAAGAGATTTAGGGGAACTCGTGGTCAGAGTCTCCAAACCAGTTAAAAAAAAACTTGAGTTTACAAGCTGTCGTCTCTCCTTTCAGACATGATGATGGGATGTTACATTTAGCCGGGACGGTTTGCTTATAGAAAAGAAGATTAAGAGGGGCTGCCTGTCACCGCAGACAGATCAGTTTACTGTTCGGCTGGTAGCAACACGACAGATTTAGGTCCATATAGACTTGATGCATGTGAGGAAATGACAAGGCTGACAGGAACATGTTTCATGCTGATGTATTTGAAGGAAAATCAAATTCGAAATGAGTCTGAGTAACGCAACTTTGCAAATCAGTAATTATTTTAGCCCAGCGACTCAAACAGGCTAATTCTACAAGTCAGATTACAACCGAAAGCCCTTGTGTTTTTCTTTCCTCTGACTTGTGTGACTCACCTTTGCTCTTTCAGCTTCCCATTTAGCCGTCTGTCTGCTACTCTCCCACCTAGTCGTCCGCTGACTGTCTCCATCGCCGCCATAAATTTATTCTCCGTCTCCCACGCGCCACCCACACCCACTGCCGTCTGCATGTCTGCTAAGCCCCTGCGAACACACACTCACACATTTAGCAGCCGAAGCCCTTTTCCAGTGAAATGTCAAGGGATTGCTGAATTAATGCCAGCCATTAGATTTCACCAGCATTTTCAGATCTGGCGCACTATTTAAGTGTGAAAATAAGCTTATATATGATGGGGAATGTGTGGATTTACAACACTGCCACAACTGTGCGAATGCAGCGAATGTGGATCATTATGTTAATATTTGCCATCTATCATCTGTCACAGAGGTCAGGCAGAAGGACATTATCTAGGATGAGGACGAGAGAAATGGAGATGTTCCACATGTCAATTCTTCGACTCGTCTTTGTTTCTTTTTTCTTCTTTTTCCCGTCTCAAGCGGTCAAAGGGCATCTGCCACTTAGCGCCCTCCCGACTGTGATGGGATGTCACTTCTCCAAGCAGTGTGCTGTCCCGCATTGATGGAAAAATGAATAAATAATGAATGAACCGAGGGATCTTTGAGAACATAGCATGTCAATGTCAGAATTAAAATCTGTGTTTACTGAGGAGGCCATGTCTCAGAAAGTTTGCATGTTATGTGATGCACTGGCTGGTGAGATGTAAACATTTCTGGGGAAAAAAAAGACAAATGATAAAAAGTATAACACAAAAATGGGTGATTGAAAACCACAGCAAACACAACGGCCCCAGAGGTTTATATTATATCTATAAATGAGAGTAGTCTTACGTATGAATGCAAAACTAAAACTTGACAGGTATGAAGTCCAGCCCAGCTCATGTGAAGTGTGAAGATGTAGTTCAGTTCAGCCAAGTTACTCTTACTTCCTCCACATTCATTACTGTTGATTTAATTTGCTAAAGATACTTGGAGCCTATAAGTGTCAGTCACTGCTCTGTTGCTATGGCGATCAACCCTCCATCAGCATTGTAATCACAATGGAGAGCAGATTGAAGGGATGGTCCAGTGAAATAAAGATATCCATTTAGATATAATATATCAGTGTTTTTTTTTAAGTCTTTTTTTCTTTGTTGCTGCAGCTGTGTTTACATCCTGGTATGTTGGTTATTGATGAAAAGTCTCCTGCAAATCCTTGGCGAACAGAAATTTCTCGCTTCGCCATCGACTGAACGTTCGGTGGACGAGCCTTCCTTTTCCTTATTTCAGGCTTCTTTTTCCCAGTTTCATGAGGAGACAGCGTGTGCCTGCTCTGAATCTACAACTCTGATATCGGGAGGTTATCTGAGGGCAGCACAGACAAATTCAAACTGCGAAACTTCACTTCTGTCTTAGACGCTGTAGTTTCCACCCAACCTTGAGTGCTTCGCTTCTCAGCCGAGGTCAATTAGGAGAACATCACGGCAGCCACTTGTATGGCGGATTAATCTAGAAGGAAGTTCGTCGATTAGGAGAGGTGCTCTCAACCAACAGAGAACAGAGCACACTTAGAATTCACAGCTGGAGAGACGTGCGTACATGTGCTAATATGGGACACAGCTCTAATGACCACATTCTCATTCAGCTCATGCACACCGACGGGGGGAGGCACATAGAGTGTGTGTGTGTGTCTGCTCGAGTGTGAGCGTGCATTTTGCGCGTGTGCGCACGATCGAGGGCAAACACACCGTTGGGCGCGGATCGCGTGAGATGACGAGGTCACTGGGCCGAGCCTCTCAGCTTCACAGTTCAATTTGGATTTGCATAATCCTGACGTTAATTTCCACAGGGCGCGCTCATCCAACACATCTCGACAGGTGACGGGGGGCGAGACAGTTATCCCATGTTTTGTCTCCTCCGCCGGTGGAGCAGAGCGGGCGGACATGCGGGGAGAAGGAGAACATGGGGGAGGAGGTGGGGATCTGATCTGCAGTCGAGTCGAAAACGCAGTGAAATTCCCAGTTCACATAAAAATAATGTACGAGTCAATGAAGCTTTGAAAAGAAGAATAATATATAACGTGAAAGGACAAAAAAAACTGTAAAATGACAAACGCAAGGATTGAATTATTGAAGATTTGCTAAATAAATGACGCGTCGAGAACATCCCGACAAAGAAAGGTGTATGTTGAAAAATGGCATGATAATCACAGTGAACTGCTCTTTTATACCAGATTGGCTTCACGCATGAAGAACTGTGGCAACAGCATGTATATCCCACATGGTAACAGTCACATGAAAGCTGAATTGATGAATCAAATGAGAAATTCTAAGCGCACAAAAAGCTCTAATGGTAAATCCTTCTTTTTACAATAATATACAATTTTCTGTGTGTATAAAGTGCTGTATTACTAACTACAGTTGAGTTTTCTATCTTCCAATGATGCTTTGACCAGCTGTAGCATGTATCTTAGCAATAAAATCTTTACCAGCAACATCAGTAGCCCTTCAGTTTATCATTATTTCTATTCATTTACACACTACATTCAGATGTTTTGCCTGTCTTCACTAAAACAACTGACACATTATCGCTCCATTTCCCACCCTCTTTTCTCAGTTTAACACTTTCAGTCCTTTCTTAACACAGTTTTCCAGGAATTTAGAAAAAAAAAAAAAAAAAAAGGAAGTTTGGCTCTCTAAACCTCAAATAAGGCTTTCAGTTTCCTGGCAGGAATGTCGGATGCTTTCCGTCGCAGCCTGAGTTTGACCCAGTGACACATTTTCTGTCCCATCTGTCTGCGGCACCCAGAGGAGGCGAGACTCCCCGAACGCCGGGAGAGCCGTGTGTCTGCATCTCCATGTCGACTTAATGTTTGCTCAGCGAGCCACAGCCTGTCCCTGAATTATTCAGTCTTGTTCGTGCACACAATCTTACTTTGGCATCTCGGTGGCACCGAGTGTGGCACCATCAACCCCTGCTGTTAATTTGCACCAGTCATGTGGAATAAAAACAAATAAAAATCCAGATCTTTCAGATGCCCTTTTGTTCCGTGCATTATGATCTCTCATTTTCTTTAGGTGCTGCCTGTTTGACCCGTATCTGCTTATTTTCCTCCTCATTCTCCCGCATTATCTCCCCACATCTCTCTCCTTGCTTTTGCTCTTTCATGCATAAGTAAACGAGAAGTGGGGAAACACTTCTGCCGGCTCGCAAAGTTCTGCCTCTGAGCTTTTTAAAGATGCATAATTGAGCAGTCTGGAAAGTGAGATTCACCGGATGAAAGTCTGGTCGCAGTAGTGGCCGAACTGAAGCGGATCTGCATGTCTTTGTGGAATATTTGTTTGGAGCAGCGTGCTTTTGTGATAAGATAAGATTTAACTTTCTCTACTGAGCCCTTTGGGGAAATTTCCTTTTCTATTTCACCTATTCTGGGATTCGAACCAGGGAACCAAAGTCACAATTTCTGTGCCAGTATATTAGATAATGATGCATTACTGCAACTAACAACTAATTACTATTATAATAAGTTTCTGGAAAATTCCTCATTGCATGGTCTGAATGTCAGTATTTTATCAATATTTTTGCAGCTTTTTCACATCATTTGAGAAATGTTCTGCATTTAACTGGCCGTTAAAAACACCAGACCTTTAAAATGACTGATTATCGCAAAAAAGACCAAAATGTCATGAGTGCATTTCCATTTGACTCCCACCCAACTGATGCACCTTTTTGCTGAATTAATGAGGGACTCGGTCATCAGATTGACCTCCACACAGTGCTGAGAGCTCAGCTAATGGATCTGGGCAACACTATGTGCACATTTAATCCAAAAGTAGCTTGTCATTTTTTTAAAAAAAACTTTATTATTACCGACGACTAAAATACATTAGCTGGACAACACAGGTGATGACTGTACTCAGAGGTACCTCCCAGTTGTTGAGAAATGTAATTATATATCCTATCGATTTAGCTCAGGGAGCTGTGTGATGCCACAAAAACACAACTATTTTATATTTTAGCCCTTTCGTATAAATAAATGAACTAAATAGCTGGAATTAACATGAATGTATGTGGATGATATGCAGAATTCAAGAAGTTCTGACAGGTCAAACAGTTTGTCTCTGCTTCTCATAATAATGTGACACTGCATTTTGGCCGTTTGTTTTGGAAAAGTGTTTATGTTCTGCCAGTACGGTGAATCCCTTCCAAGTAGTGGATGATGCTTCAAGAAAAAACACATCAGTGAATAAACGGCTACAATAATCCTGTAAAATTAAATTGATTTTCCAGATTTTTTTTTTTTGTGATAAAATGAAATATGTTGCACCCAAGGTGAAAACTTCCAACTATTTCATTGACTGTCACGATAATAAGATTTTTCCTTCTTTTTTTTGTATTTGTCCATATTTTTCTTTTGGAGATTTTTGCCCTTCCTTTCTCTGTATCGGTGATCACTAACCAAAAAGTCGTTTGTAGCTCTCACCGAGTGCCGACTTGCACATGAAAAACAGTATGCAAATATGCAATATGCTCACTGACATGGGTCTCTGCATCAGAGCGATCATATGGCGTTCTGATCCGCCGCCCTTTGTACAGAGAAACCACTGCCTGGTGTGTTTTATAAATTATTCATTTAATCACAAATCGCGTGTTATTTACCTCCGGACTACAGCAAATACCGTTGCTCGATACAATACAAGCTCTTTGAGGATTATTGGAACGCGCTGAATCGATTAATCATTATGCCACTTGCAGAAAGCGAGAGGAAAGGAGGAGACGGCAGGAGAAGGGAGATAAAGAATCGAGGAAATGTGGGAGATAAAAAGTAAGGAGGAGAGATGTGCAAGCACACAAAGCGAGAAGACAAACACACTCAGTGATGTAGTAATTTCCAGTGATCCCCATTTCATGGTATCTATAGCCAACAGTCCTTATAATCTCACAATCCCCAGAAATCGGATGGATCAAAGTATCGCTCCATCAAACCCCGGTGCTATTCAGCAAGCCAGAGAAGAGATACAAGGCGGCTTAAGTGGTGAATCAGTGCATGTGGATGTGTATGGGTGTGGGCACTCTCTCATGTGGAGGTAGCATGATGCAGCAAAATGCTAAACACCTCCACAGATTCCTTCCTGCCTTCCCTGCTCCACTTTCTGCAGCTCTGCACCTTCTCTTTTCAAAACCGCTCTCTTTTCTGCCCTGCAACAGGGAAACTCAGGGCTGAGCAGTTTTTCCTGAATTTATTCAGCATCATGCCGGTGTCTGCTGAACTCTATTTATAGCCACGCTCGCTACTGTACAGAGAGCTGCCTGCACGGAAAACGTTCTGCATACGAGCACCTCAGTGCGCCCGTGGTTATAATCAATGCAACTGATGTGTGTATTTATGTGTGCACATTTGTATGCGTGAAAGCAAGTGTGTAGGTGTGTGTGCTCAACTTGGTCATACATAATGAAAAATTTCCAGGTCTTGTCTGAACTACCGCACAGTGATTGGTTGTAATTGATTAAATGGCTATTAGATGATAATCTACCATCGCGAATGCATTGTGGAGACTGATGCCTTGCTGCGTGTGCACGCGTGTGCCGGCGATTGCTCGGTATTGACATGCATATTTCAGCAAATATAATAGCCTGTAAACGGTTATACGTCTGTTAAATGCATGAGTCTGTGCCAGAAGAGGGTGTGTGTGTGTACACACACACAGGGCGGGCTGATGTATTTCTGTCCAATTAGCCAGTGACCCAATTCTCTCTGGCTGTCTCAGTCATTCTGTGGTTGTAATGGATTCACTTTATCATCATATCCCATCTCTCAGTCTACATTACACTGGAACGCCGCGCAATTTCACTTGCTCGTGACGTTCCTGTTGCCAAGGACGCTTCAATCAATATCTGTGGACGTGACTCCTGCACACACACATGCACACACACACAGTTGGATCACCGTGAATCTGGGATTTTTGTGCACAGCTGTTGGGGTTTGTGCTGATCCACTGATGCAGATGCATTTCCTTATTTTGAAGGTGCGACGGTGTACTCTCAAATGCTTCATTTCAAACGTGCACCGAGTGTGACGTCCAAATGGTCCACTTGTCCTGCTCTCACACTGCTTCAGTCATGTAGTGGCTGCACTTTAACGGCCAATTTTTCCCTTGAAACTATAGAGAGTAGCCACAACCTGCAAATAAATACGCTTTGTGCTGATGCAGGAGGCATAAAAAAAAACCCTGACCACGCACCGGCGTTTACATGGATGTTTTCCCAAGATATTCGCCGTGATTTTCCATTAAAATCAGGCCTGCATATTCAACACAGCTGCATTAACATAGCGGCCTGACGACGTGAATGCTGATTAAAGTGATCGGATTCATGTGGAGTTTTATTTGAACCAAATAATATTACCTGCATCATTAACATCATGTTTTTACTGTGATGTGCTCACACGACCAAACATCCAGTCAATGTTAAGATGGGTTTTATTCATTTTCTTGTGCGTTGTCCAGTTGTGTTTTTGCACTGAGTGAATGTTGTGAGCAAAGTTTCGACACTGCAACCCATTTTCGTGGACTCTGGTGGGATCGTAGAGAAGGTTACATCTTCACTGATCTGACGGCAATTTCAATTTGAAGACACGATCTGCTCTGATAGAAATGATGCGATTTTAATTGGATAGACTTATTATCAGCGCTACTGCAGCGAGAATTAGAATATATGGTCAGTGGCTGCTGTTTCTAATCGCTGCTCAGTACTATCAGATAAATTGATCTGCAGGAGTTAATGAACCACATCATGAAGTTCAAGCTTTTTTTTACTGAAAACACACATTTTAGTAGCTGAATGTAGAGTAAATAAGACTGATTCATTCTACATGCCAACATGACTCATAATTTGCTTCTTAACATGTTTCTGAGCGCCACATGTAATGTTAGAGGTAATAGCATGCCTTTCCTTCTTAATGTGTGAGAAGAAGCTGTTATCATTGTGAGACAGAGGGCAAAATATATCAATATCGCTGTTAAAAAGAGCTGATTCGAGAGAACATTTATCATAAAGACCTATAAAAATGCCTCCCTTCTGAATAAATACCTGCCTTACTTCCACTTACACGCTCCTTATCTGCCTCCAGGAAATAAGCCAGCTAAAAGCGAGCTGAAGTCAGCAGCACGTCCAGAGCAATCCTCGCTGACCTCTCCTCCGCACGACCACGCTGTCCCAAGATATTTTAAAACCAATGCATCAGTTAGATTTATTTCTCTACACAAAGTGTGGGCACGCGGCGCGGCGCTATCAGCTCGGATCTTAAACCTTGTTTGAAGTTATGGCAGGTGATGATTGATATTTATGTACATTCTGACTTTTGTGAGTCCGCCTCCTCCTCCTCGCACAACAAATGGTCCCGTGTCACTGAGATGGATGGCCGCTGAGTGCTGATTTTGGATGCTGGCCGTCCACACTGCCGTGCCACATTTCTGTGAAGTTTCAGCTGAGGACATTCATAGCTGGAGCCTCTTGTAGTTTCTATGGTTTCAAAAACTTTGTATGCATGGGTTTTTATTATTAGGTTTTATTTTTGGTTTGTTTTTCTTTCGAAGACACAAAACAAAGAAAAGAAGAACATTTAACTGCTCAGATCCGATGCTGCAAATGCAGTTTACGCCTCCCATTCCACTTGTGCGTGTGTTTGTGTGTGTGCACATGCAAGTGTTATCTGTTCACACACCTGTGTCAGCCACAGACTGCATGCTGCTGCCCCACTCTCCTGTTGCCATGGTGAACTTTCTTTGGCCTCCAGCGGGAGTGTGTGCATGTGTGCGTGTGTGTGTGTAGCTTCCTGTTCTGCTTTAAGCAAATGTGTGCTCATGCGTCTTCCCGTATACATAAAATGAGAGCGTGTGCACGTGTGCACGTGCACTTTGGACAGACGTGTTTATGCTCGGCGCGAGTGTGTGGCTGTCTTCATGCTGTGTGTCCGCTGAGATCAAGCACAGTCACACATGTGGAAGGAGGGCGTGATGACTCACAGGGACGGCGGGAGGAAGAGGTCCTCGTCCTCCTTTAGTCGAGCTGTTTGTCGTCCAGATGCCTCTCCTTGAACAAAACTCAGGAATAATTTGCAGGTCACATCCATGAGTGCATTTTCTATACTACATCCTGACCATCCACATACATGAGGGATTAAAATTATGCAATTAGAGCAAGAGTCCCTCTGTTTATTGCGTGTGGATGAAAAACAGTTTATTTCCTTTGTGGAGTTTACATGTTTTCCCCCTGTGTGCAGGAGTGCCGGTGTGTATATTCTCAGCGGCTTTGTGCTCACACTCAGGCTTTGTTTACACATTGTTTTGGAAATGGAAAACTTTTCTTTTTTTTCTTTTTCACATTTTATTCCTGTTTACATGAGCTGTCCACATTTGGATGAGCTAGTGAACTCGCTTCTGGGTAAACAGACGTCATTTTCAATATTTTCCATTCTCTACATGCGTTTAGCTCAGCCTGCTTTTCTGTTGCGACAAGTAACATTCGTGCAAAATATGAAAAATATTACAACATTATGACAAAAAAAAAAAAAACCCTGTAATTCAACTGGAACAACTGACTCTGGTGACATTTTTATGTTTGCTTTGTGTGACTAGAGGAAAACTGTGGAATACAAAACTAATGTTCTGCAATGTGCTCAAACCTCAAGCTTTCTGTAAATTTTCCCTCTTTTCCTCTTTCATTGCTGACTTTAGTGTACTATTTTCTTCTTCTCTTCATCACTCTGACTGGCCTCTTCCTCCAGACTCTTCCTCTCTGTTATTTATTCCGCCTGTCATCATCATTTCTATTTTCTTTTATCTGTGTAGTTTCTTGTCCTCTCCACTCCCCGGTGCTTCTTCCTCTTCATCCTCCCCTCTATATCTATACTTTTAACTGCCTCCTACTCATTTTTTTATCATCACTTCACCTGTGTTTTTCTATCTCTGACTTTATCCTGTTTTTATTCCAGCCGCACCCCCTGTTCCGTCTCCTTGGCTCTGCGTGGGCTCCGACTTCAGCACTCTGTTGCTAGGTTCACGGGACACACAGGTGTGTGTGTGTGTGTATGTGTGTGTGTTTAAAATAGTTGCGTGAGGGTAAACTGAATGCAAAGCGATGCAGACTTTTTTCAAACTCAGAAAAGAGAAAACACACAACGTTTGAACGCGCGTGTATATTATGCGCTTCTTGCAGATTTGCCAGACGGAATTTGGTTACAGGAGCAGGAATAAACATTTCTGCTTCAAAGCGTCAGTCGCGCTCCACCCAGCAACAGCGTGCGCTCTCGTGCACACTCTCTCACTCTGCTCCTTCGCCCTTCTCATCCCCCTGCCTCTCTTTCAACTCCCCCTTAACATGCTGCGCCTGGGAATACTGGAGATGGATCTGCATGCTCAGTGCAGGTATACTGGCATTAAAACACACACACACACACACACACACACACACACACACACACACACACACACACACACACACACTGACAGTCCCTCTGTTGTCGGTCTTTTTAGCAAATCTGGTGACGTTGCTTTCGCTCGTGTTGAATCTTCTGAAGAGTGATATTCAAAAAGAGACCTTTTGGTTACTATGGCGATGACAGCGGAGTGAATATGACAGGTTCTTCATGAAAAGCCAGATTGAGCACATCTCTGTGTAATTATACCTGGGCTGAGAGCTCACTTCAAATCCATGCACAAAAACACACACCTATGCACTTTTCTCTCTGTGCTCTGACCAGGTTAGTACACACACACACACACTCTAAAATATCCATGGCAAAATTCTAGGTACTGAGCTAGTAAAAGACGATTGACCTTTAATTAAAAATAGAAAGTACGAGCCTAAATCTTCTCTCTGAAACACTTAGCTGCTCTCTGAAAATTAAAATATATTCATGTCTAACACACAAACTCAAACTGAATTCATTCTTTCAAAAATAGACAGTTTTGATTAAAAATCAATCACGTCGGTTTTCGGCGTTTATTTTAGCAAATGAATTGAAGCCAGCAAGCAGCATCCCAAAACATTAAAATAATAATGCATTTCGATCAATTATTCACACAGAAGCGCTGGTAATCCAAAAATTGGATGATTTTGAGAAAGGATGTAAATATGAATTAATAATAGTTGCTAACAGGCCTCCCGATGATGCTCTTGTTTCACTCATGTCGGATCTTTTTGCTGTACATTTCTCTGCTTTAGCCCAGTCTACACTTCCCTGCTCCGACCAAAATCCCTTCCTATAATCATAATGTACCTCTGGAGGGCAAATTAATGGATTTTAATATAACAGTTAGTTTTTAAGGCCAAAATGTCACATATATGCTCTTAGATGTAGAGTTGTAGAGCTGCTTATGTTTGACACTCCTAATCTAAACCAAACCAAAACAAGGCGACTTCTCAGAAATGCAGTGTCACTTTTCTAATTCAAGCTAAATCCGCGAAACACATGAAGCCTTTTAACACGCCAGCCTTTCTGCCTTCAGCTGGCGGTGGCGACGAACCCAGTCTGTCAAGAGCTGAAACGATACTGGAGGAAGGTTGTCACTCCTCCATCACGGCAACTTGACATTTTCTGAGGGCATGCCTTATGTTCTGACAGACCAAACGTCGCGTTGTGTCTAGGTGGGACGCGGCACAAAGCAGGCACATACCAGACCGAGCAACCTTTCCACGCAGGCTTCCAGACATTCTGAGCACAATAGCCAAATGAGAAATGCCACAGTCCGTCACCCGGTGATGTAGGGTCGAGGAAATAACACGGCTCAACTTGTCATATCTGCCGGAATCCATCAGCAGCTCACACAAGGCGAGACCGTTTTTCCTTCTGAGGAAAAACCGCTGTTCGTATTTCAAAACCGTCTTTTCCCTTCATGAGATGACTCGTGAATCCAACAGCAGCCAGTTATTTTCCTCTGTTTTTTTGGCAGAGACAGATTTTGCTCGAGCAAAAAGTGAGCATTAATTATTAAAACCCTGCGAGTCAGAAGGCCTTCTGTTTACCTTGAAGAGCCACTTGGTAGAACAAAAACAGCAAAGCCCGACGGGCTGATTGGAGAGCTCTCGAGATGGGATGCCATCAATCTTGGAAAGCATCCTTGTAATTAAGTTGAGAATACTATGAACTTGAAGAAAAGCAGTGCTTTGTCTCCGACAGCATCCCCTCTAAACGCCCTCAGTGGGGGGCTCTGCTGTTTGTTCAGGAAGTGACTGGACAAGATCAGAGTAGCAGTGGGTTGAAAACAGAGGAACAAGGTAAAAGTGAAGCTTTCAAACCCCGAAAATTAAAATTTTGCTTGAAAATGAAAATGCATGCAATCATCACAATTTTACAAAGGGTTATATAGAGCTGATCAAAGATTTACCAAAACAAAAACTCACCTCACATTGCCGCACAACAGTTTAAAGGATCCATCGTTCACCTTCCTGAGTTAAAGTGATGGACCATCTGCGAGGACCATATGTCTCCACGCCTCCACCAGTCTAATGAGGGACGAATCTGAAGGTGCTGTCATCAAATTAGCATTAAGCACAAAGGAAGTGTGTGTGCGAGTGTGTGTGTGTGCATGCTCTGTTGAATATATTTAGTGTAGGCTTTAATATGTGCTTGGCCAACATGTACTGAAGTTTTCTGTTGAGGAACAAGCAGGCATTTCATATTTTCCTGAACACTGAAAACGTATGAATATATATTTCGATATCATTGAATGAGATTAAGTGAAACATCCATTGTGCTAAAGTGGTAACTGAACTCATTAGGACTATTAAAAAAAATCCTCGGCAAATAATTTTTGGTGTTTTGATGATAAGTCATTGTGTGGGTTGCTAAAAAATTACACACCTCTTCAGTGTTTTTCATTACCATATTTGCTCAATAGCAATTTGCATATCAGCCTCAGCTCGAGGAAAATGAATAAATGTGTGACTTAAAACAATCTAGTGGCAAACGTGCTCGTAGAATTCCAATTCTGAAAAAAAGCTTGGAACGAAGTGTGAAGTGTAATTAAAAACCTGGAGGCAATGATTTTCAATACTCATAAACTAAAGTTTACACACAGGGAACAGAAGGCTGGAAACGAAAGAGATATTAATTGAAAACAGCTATTGAAAAACTTTGAAACCGATGAGATGAATTGGCAATAAAGTCAGTAATGAAAAGAGCATTTTTAAAGAGGTAAAGTCTGCTTTACTTTCCAAAAAGGGGTTTTGAAGTCAACCTCTTTTAATATGGACACTCAATGTTGAAAGATGTGCACATATTCTAGAAACTACGCACAACTTTTAATTGTGATTTACTGCAAGGTTTTCTGAGTAATCACACTGTGAAACGTGACTTGATAATACATTCAGAAATTGTGTATCGTGCATTTTTATTGTGAAAGTACTGCATTATAAAAAGAAAAGCAAAATCATTTCATTTGTTTCACAATGATTACAACAGATGTGACACTTTTAATTGGAGCAGTATGTATATTTATTTATCTGTGCTACAGTGTTTTGGATGTCGTGGGGTAATTATCAAGTTTACTAAGGCGGGAATTTTCTTCAGGTGTTTCACCTGGAAGGAGAAAACCTGTCTGGAAAAATGAGTGTGACTTTAATGGAAACTGCGAGTTTTGCATGTTTATAAAGGAGAAAGGTGTTTAAATGGAAATTGGAACTCAGACTTTCATTCATCCAACACACCGACAGGCAGTGTGCCAGCTCAGTATCCTGGTTTAGTAAGTATTCACTGGGCCTCTGAAAGCAGTGTTCCCTTCAGCTGCAACACAGCCACAGGACATGAACCAAAACCACTGAATGCTCCAATTCATCGAATCCCAGACTGTACCAACACATGTATGGAGAGGAGTGTCATGAAATTCTATCATGAATTATATTAAAACTTCTAAGTTTATCATTGAAATGACTATTATCTTGGTTTCTATTTAAAAGACCTGCCTGCTATGTTCAGTTAATGCAGTCAAGAAGATAAACAGGTTTAATTATCTGTTGCTGACAAAATATTATCTAGTGTGATTATGCATCCTTTGTAAACCATCCATAGCAGATCCTGCAGCTGTATGTCCAGGAAGTTTGAGATGTACACCTCTAATTGATCGAGGTATGTCACACTGACTCCAGGCCAGTGCTGCTCAAAGCCTCTCCTGAATTTTTATTCAGAGCAAACGAGCAGCTACGTTTAAAACAAACCACACAGCTGTGTTAATGTGTGATAAAGTGATTGTCGGTGTTAATCAATAAATACATCGACGTGATGATTAACTTGCCCAGCCTCGTTTAGAACCAATCCTCCCATCCAGACAACTTAAGACAACAAACTGCCTCATTACAGTTGTACATCATTGCATTAGAAGCCTCTGGCCTCTTTGAAGTTCAGAGCTTTTGACCAATAAAAAGAAATAAAATCTCACATCAGAAAATTCAGACTCTGGCGCAGATAACCCAGGACTGTGGAGGAGTTCAGTAAAATTCAATTTTTTTTGATTCAGGTGTTACTCACTGCTTCACCTTTTTTAGAAATGGGCTTGTAACACTACAAAAGCACAGGAGGCGCACGATGTGGGATGCTTCCACATTCAGTTTCACCCTCTATTCCCAATCACAACGACCCACTAACACTGATTTGAGGTGTATTAAGATAATTATTCATCCCCATATGAAACCTGAAACTACAAAAACAGCCTTCGTAGTTCCCAGTAAAGCCTTTTGTGAGTCTTCTGGCGGTGCTTGTATGCTCCAGGCGTTCCTTTGAATAGCTGGTGGCTGCTGGAATCGACTTTGGCCATTTGTAGTCCCAGTGGGAGAAAAAAATCCTCACTGCAGCAGTGTGACCACCAAGCTTTCTGAAAAAAAAAAAAAAAAAAAAAGAGAGAGAAAGAGCAAGAACAAAACGGGAGGTGGAATGAAAGAACGAATAGACAAAAGTAGGAGCTAAAGACGGGGAATAGAGATATAAAAGCCAGAGAGGCTGGCGCAGAATAATGGAGAGTGAGAGGAGGCGTTGTGACACAGAGCAGGACTGTGGCGTGTCTGACTCCGCCCACTTTGACCTCGGCCGCACCTCGGCCATTCATCCATTCACGCTGACGCGCACACAGGACACAAGGCAGCACTCACAGGCTGGATAAAGCGTCCCACCACAACAAAAAAAAAAGAAACTGTTGTCCGGGGTCCAAGCTTAAAGTAAATGCCCCCAAACTTCCCTCAACTTCCTTCCCTGTTTTTGTTTCTTCTCTTTGTGTGTGCGTCGGTTTGTGTGTGTCACAGACTGAACAAGGCAGACTTTGATTCACAACATTGTGTGCTTGTGTGTAGGTGGGTGAGTTTGTTGGACGGACGTGTTTTCGCTGGTCCAGCTCGGACCCCTCGACGTACACAACGCCATCACGCCACTGAGGCAACACACACACTGCGACTTGTGTTCTCGATCACGTGACTGTGGAAGTGACTCCTTTTTTTCTGTCGATGAGAACAGCTGAGTGCAAATTCCCACTGAGAGCCACAAAAATTTATAAGATTCGAAATGTTTTCCATTCAGTCATTCACGTCCGTGTCAATGGCTGCTATTCAATAATTCCAGGGTTACACTTTGATAGAAGCTGAGGGTGAACTGGGAGCTTGAACCGTCATCCTTGGACTGATAGATGACCTTCTCCACTCAGCTGATCCATGCGGTTGTCATACTTCAAATTTCTCTTGAGTGTTTTGGCACTGGACCAAGATCAGCATCATCAGGCTTTTGGAGACCTCCATCTTCCCCTGGCCACATGCCGAAGTGCTGTTGAGCAACACATTGAATCCCAAATTACCCCAAATGGATGGTTGAGTCCCCACTGGTGTGTGTAAAGTGTGTAAAGTGCTTTGAGTATTATCTGAGATACAGAGAAAACACCATATAAAGTATGTGAATTACTATTTTACTGTGATGATCATTATTCATGTGATGACATGCTTAAAAAAAAAAAGGTTAGACTGTTAATTCTACTAGGGGTGTCCTCAGATATTCGACGATTCGATGATTCGTTCGAGGGGCCTGATTCGACGGCCAATCATATAGTCGAAGCATCGCAAAATATGGTTATTTAACGAGGACCATTCCATTACGGCTGTATGGGGGGCTGATTTTACATAGAATTGCTTGTTTTTTTCCAAATAGACATGATATAAAGCCTATTTGATATCCATTTTAGCCTATCAAATATACTGTGGAAAAATTTACTTAACGTGTACTTTTATTCAATATTCTGTCTATTTAGTGTTTGTGAATGAACCACCATGGTGAGTGGCACAATCCGATTTTGAGCAGAGCTCCGTCACAGAGCAGCATCTCGGTGGTGATTTGACTTAACTTTAAAAGGCTCACAGTGTTGGGAGAAAAACTTCAGAACAAGTCAAAGATGATCCAAAAGAAGCCAAATGCAAGTTGGGTCAGCAGCTCCTTTCTTATCATTCCACAACAACTATATATATGACTTTCCACCTTAAACAGCTAAGTAGCCAGATAATTGGGTGTATGAAAGATGTTTCTGTTATTCAGTTTCAATGTTGACTTTTATTTTGTTTAATTGCAATATTTTAGGTTATTATATATTTATATTTTTTTATTTATCTAAAAGGCTTATTCTATTTAATTTAGTGTTTGTTTTTGCATGGATGTTGCGCTGCGAAACGGACCCGACACAGCACAATTAAGCCTATTTCATTTAATTTGAGCAGATAATGTGAGAAATAGTTTAGCCAAAAAATTTGAGGTTATCTGCAGAGCTTATAGATATAAATAAATTACATGCTTTAGTTTAGCCCATTTGGTAGAAGTGGGTTTGGTTGTGGTTATTTGAACTATACTTCATGTGTTTGATGTTTAGAGTTACCGACACTTTGTTCCAGTCTGTGTTTCAGTTGTGTGTAGGAAAAAAGTAAGCGTTTTACCTCCCTGCGCTGTTTTTTTTTTTTTAACAGTGCAATCAGTGCCGGCTCTAAGCATAGGCGAACTAGACTATGTAAAGTCTTAATCGGGGACACCTCTAAATTCTACTTCCTGTTTCCATTTCAAATCGAAATCTCCAAATGCAGTGCACTATAGCTGATATGAAATGTTATTAAAAGACATCAGAACGGCTGCAGGAATTCCTCCATCAGTCCGTCGCATCATGTGCTCGGTTTGCTTTCAGCTCTTTCCCTCATGCTGCGATCAGACTTCAGTCAAACCACACCACAGTTTGTTTGGACGCAGATTCAAAACTCCTTCAAACAAACTTGGTTTTCTTCTTGAAGGCATCTTCCAAATAAATCTTCCACACATCAATGGCACATGGGTTTGTTTTGATTGCACCAAACTGGAATCAAATCAATTTTTTTCGACACCTGCTCTTCTATTTATTACCCAGCCTATGTAATTTTAGTCGGACTGCTGTTTGAGTTATGGACTTTACTTATCATTTTCAGGCGGCGTTCAGCACACAACGTTTTTATTTCATAGCTTTTGTGTGCATTCACGTCTGAAGACTGAATGGGAAAGCTATCTCGTCCTTGCAGTGAGACTGTGGCTGAATGGCTGCGGCCTGATTCGCTGTATCTTTACCTCAACCGCAGGGTTGTTAAGCGCGCTGTGCATCGAGTAACGCACGAGCCGTGCCGCATGTTGCCGCCGCCGCACCTTATATTTCATCCATCCTGCGGTCGCAACATGCAGAAAAACACCAGCAGCAGGGGGGGATATAGTGAATATAGTGAGTTTTGACCCATTTCCTCTCCCAGCCACACACACACACACACACACACACACACACACTCACACACACTTTAATCTCCCCTTTCTGTCCCTGACCGTGACCCCCACACACCCATCCACTCCTTTTCTCTTTCCTCAGTTAGTCTTCGGGCACAAACACTTCACACAGAGCCGTACAATGACAACTCTGTTATCGAGGGAAGCCCGTGGCTGCATTGTACTGCAGCGCTTTGTCTCTAACTATCATCGCACATCTTTCTCCCCCTCCGTCTCTCTGTGTGGCTCTCCCCTCTCCCGCTGCACTGTCGGCTGCAGGCGAGAGCCGCGCTGCTCCTCTGGGGCCCATAGCCAGAGAATTATGATGCTGAAATGCGGTGCTTTTGTGAAACTGTACAGAAAGGGATTTGAGGAGGCATATGTATTGTGAAATATTGTCCAAGAAGATTTTTTTTTTTTTTTTTATTATGTCTGAGATGTAAGAACTTGAGCAGTGTAGGCTTTTCAGGTTGGAGCCGCCTTGTTCGTGCCACTCTTCCTCACAATGGGTACTCTCTCTTCCGTCTTTCTTTTATTCCTTTGTTATCCAGCCCTCTGTCTTTGTATCTGTGTTCACATCAAAGTGGCAGACAATGAACTCTTTCTCTCCCTGCGTCTTCGTCCTCTTTTCTTCTCTGTGAATCAATGTTCCCGTCTGATCACATGGCTACACTCTGCGGCCTTCAGCTTGTTTGACGTCTGTCTGTTTACAGGAAAATAGTTGAACTAATAATTGCGTTATAGATTGAATTGTTATGCTACACATTGAAATGGTGCTGCTATATACACAGTATATAAAAATTCCAAGTATTTTGATAGGTGCTCTATAAGGGGTTGCAGATAAAAGTATGATAGCATTGATCATTTGTGGCAGAAGAACAATATCGAGCCTGTTTTTGATAATAAATACTGCAGTATGACTACAAAGGAGTCTTTTTGCTTGGTAACACAGCATTTCTTTAACAAAGGTTTAGACTCCTTTCTTAGATGATTAAATATACTCCCCACATACAAAAAGTCTCATTGCAGACCTTTTTAGTTCATGCAAGACTTAAAAAAAAAAAAAAAAAATCACCAAAGTGGAATTACTGTGGATTTTCGGCAGCGTCTGTGACTGGCAGCCCAGACTAATGAGGTATCTGGTTCCTTCACACTGCATGGGAGTTTTTACAAAGATTTTTTTATTTTTTATTTTTTTTTTGTTTAACTAAATGTCTGTGAACTGAACTTTTTGGTTGTGAGACAAAGAGCAGAAGGCAGTAAAGACTATGATATTCATGCTCTCGTGTTTGTTTAGTTTTGGACGAGTGCGTCTGCGTCTGCCATCGACTCGCTGGTGCCCCGAACAACCTGGCACAGATGCTCATTGTGCGTCTGCATGTGCAGAACTGATCGCGTTGCTTACCGGTCTGCGAACGGCCTTTATCTTAAGTCTATGTTATCTTTTCCAAGTCATCTTATTTATGTATCTCGACATCTATCTTCCTGCAGCAGCACAACGGGGTTTATGTTTTAGGTTCATTATGGGACACGAAATGCTTGTCTCTGGTTTTCTGACTGTGCACACATGTGTCTGACTGTGGCTTTTACATGGCTCAGTAAATCCCTGCAGTCTCGCTGTTCTGCTTTCCCCATGACAACAGTGACTCATTTTTTTTTTCTTCCTGTGGCTTACAGAGAAACACACATACACAATCCTTGTGTAAATAGCCGCCTTTTTTGTGTGTGCATCCTAGGACAAGTAAATAACCTTGTGCTCCAATAAACAATTCAAATGCAACAGTTCTGTCCTTGTACATAGATCTGAGCTCCAGATGTGTGTGTGCGCCCGTGCACATGCACGCGTGCATGCGAGTGTCAGGATTTGTGAATATATTTCAGTGTTACTCTGTCTGTTCGTCTGACATGTACATGAAGGGTTTCCAGTTTCAGCATCATCCATGTTTTGGGAATCTTAGAAGACTCAGAATAGCTTGAATATTCAATGTTGTTTAAATTTAGACAGAGCTCAATCGATTTTTGCCACACTAAACATTTAATTCATGTCTGCCATGAGCTGTATACATATTCTTCCACACAACACATGCACAGAGATACACAAAAACATTGAGGATTTTCTAATGCCCCATTTACATGACAACACTTTTTTTTGGCTCAGAAATTGTTCACATTTATACGGTACTATTTTGAAAATGAAATGGCAGAAATGCTTAAAAGGACGTCGTGTTTATGTTGGGCCGTGTTGGTGTCCTGTGACGGACCGGCAGCCTGTCCATGTTCTACCGTGTCTTCACCTGTAGTCGACCGGGATCGGCTCCAAATGAGAGAAGATGGATAAAAGGATGCTTCAATGGAAGTAATGGCCGCATCCAGCTCAAACTACAATAGAATTCACCTCGCGGTGTTGTCAGCTGTGGAAGAGAAACGGCCAGAAAATCAATTGGAGACGGCGCTGTGTGTAATTCCAACTCCTGGCTAGAAATTAACATATGCAATCGATAATTATAGTGAATTAAAATTTGGATGCAGCCCATGCTGTGCTGGCTGACCTTTCTGCCACTCGGGCTGGCGCGGACGCGGATGCACGGAGAGCGATGGAGACAGACGGAGGCTTGGCCCACAGGGAGGACGGAGACCGAGGTCGACCGGAGGGCGCACAGACGAAAAAAAAAAAATTGAGGGGGAGTGTGCAGCTGCATGGATGGCTGACTAACATCTCTGAATGTGTGGGCTCCATCTCTGCGTCCCGCTCACTATCTAGGTCACTGTGTTATATGTTCACGGGGGCAAGAAGTTACAAGCAGGTGGGATTATTCAGAGAGACATTCCTCATGTTTTTTTGATTTGATCAGATTATGTGGGTGAGATGACTCATTTTTGCATACTTCACATGCTCTATACCGTGCACACAAGTGAGCCCTTCACAGGACCGAGCGCCCACGCTCACATGTGCATCCTGCCTTCCTCTGCCACCATGCACACACACACACACACACACACACACTCACACACCCTACAAACACAACCCTACAATACTAGGTCAAGCTGTCCATATGTCATTAAAAATGGATGGCCGCTTTACTCGCCGGGCCGGTATATGTCCGCCTTTTGCTCTGAAGTACTTTTTATTGGGCTGCCGCCGAGGAAATATGAAAGTCCCTCACTCCCTGATCCATTCTGGGTGAGTCACAGCCAGGTATGAACAGGAGATTAGACTAATGTGTAGGTGTGAGTGAGCGTATGTGTGTGTGTGTGTGTGTGTGTGTGTGTGTGTGTGTGCGTGTGTGCGCAGGATAATGCTTTGAAGTGCAGGATGGCTGTGAGTGTGTGGATTACACTAATCTGTTCAAACGGCATGTTAAAGGTAGAGGGAGAGAACCTGAGAAATTAAACAGAGATGAAGGCTGAGCCTTTTAATGGAGTTTAAAAAAAAAATAAATAAAAAATTGGGCCAAGAGGGAAAAAAAAGATAAAAACATAGAAAATATGGGAGCTACAAAGGAGATTCATTAAACAGAAGAGGAGCAATATGTGGACATCAAACTCTGATAACTACTGTCATAAAGTGCCATTAGATACTAATGAATGTTTCACCTTTTCTGTGTTCACAAACCTTTTTTTGGGGGTCCTAATTGAGTCTGTCCTGGCATGGTATTTATGTAGATTCAGGTGAAAATGAACCTCTTTGTTACTGCTGTCATTTGAACCTGTTGAAGCTGAATTTGCTGCGCGCGGCGACGGCCTTTGTTTGCGTGTCAGCCACAGTGAACATCCAGCCGCTCACTAATATGTCGTTTATTCTCGTAATCTGCATGAAGTAGCTGCACGCTCGGCTCTCGCGCGCCGTCTTACCTGAGCATTGTGCTCACACACACACACACACACAGGCCCCGCAGTTTGGCCCCAGGTTTAATTTTGTTGTGGTGCCAGGCCTGGCAAGGCGGCGAGCTGGAGCGGCGGTCATCACGCCGGGGCGTCTGGCACCGAACAGACGGGGCGCTTTCTTCTTGAAGTGCCTCTGCGTGTTCCCGATTGTCCACATTATGTCGGTGAGACTGTGACAATGCATACAAAATCCACTTTTTTGTGTGTAATTTGCATCTTAATTATGATTAGAAATTTAATTGCGCCGTCGCCGTGTTTTTAAGCGGGTGTTGTTTATTTTCCATCCCACATCATTTCACATTTGGCTGCACAAGACTCAAAACCGTGATTATATTTGCTTGCTTGCACTTCACTGTCTAATATTATCGCAAAAAAAAAAAAAAAAAAAAAAAAAAGCAAATGTAATACCGCAGGAGTGGGAGAGGAGCAGGCTGTGAGAACAAGAAGCCTTGAAAATCTCAGTCTGGACCAAACTGTCTGCAGGCGCTGCAGAAGGGTCAGGCGTCCTTCAGCTAAATTTAAATCACACAGAGATGTATTCTGGTCGAAATCCAAATCGAGATGCAAAAACACGGAACACACTGGAGGTGGACATGAAGTATTGAGAGGCTGAAACTGAGACAAAATGATCGAAAGGCTTTTGGAAACAAATATGGATATCTTTCTTTTTCAGCCTGCTGTACTGAGACCCGTCCGTAAGATCTTAGCAGAAAAACAATAATTCATCATCATGACTTGGTATTGAAATCAATACCACAGATGATCAATGGCTCCCGCCTTTCACAACACTGGGAAACACATTTCTATCTTCTAACTTATAAACAGAAGGCAGCTGATATCTACTTGTTCAGCTCACTGATGCTCAAAATAATGCTTTAAAAACTCCATGTGAGCCTGAGATTCATGTTGAAGATGTGAAATCGTGTAAACTATTGACTCTAAATTCCCCAAGTGTATTTCTTTGGGTTCCAGACCTGCAGTGAACTGCTGATCACCCCATGAGGTCCCCTGGCTTTTCCTCATTTGTCCTCTGGAATGGGCTCCGGTTCCTGCGGGCGTAACTTGAATTGAGTTGGGGTAAGCAGAGCCAGACAGTCCACGGTGGCATGGAGTAATCTGATCTTCCACCACATGGGCCCTCCTCCAATGCCATTAGTTTAAACCAATTTACTGCTAGATTGATTGGATTTCTTTATATTTCATGGCTGAAAAATGATTGAAGTGTGCTCCCCGAGTGAGCGCTTCTGCCCTTTTGTAAGTTCGCTTCAGTCCTCAATATCTGGCAGGTTATTCAACAGATGTTATCACGATCCTGCCTGAGATCAGACCCTCATACTGACGAAGTCCTGGTTTCCCCACTGCGGTCACATCTGCAGCTGCTGACGGATAGTTTTCGTGTTTCTTAGATATAAATAGTCTAGATGTTATGATTATGATGAATACACCAAATCCTTCCAGTAGTTTAACTGTTGATTGATTTTAAGAATATATTTATACTCACAACAATTTTTTGTTTTTCCATTCTCCTCAAGAAGGTGCTATATGATATTAAACAGAATTAATGAGGTGGTCTAGCTGGGACTGAAACATTTCTAAAGAGCATGCATGATTTATTTTTTCACAGAGTGTTGTCTCTGCTGGACTTTGACTGTGAAAATTGCAGAGTCCGCCACGGTGAACTCGGGCAATCTCTCATAAAACTGAGGCGCAACAAAGCAGCAACACGAAAACCCGCACAGCCTGAAGCCGGCAGCGATTCGTTCTCCTCTCAGGTGCGCTCTGGCCTCATTCGGCGTGTCGTCAGCGCGTTTTCCGTCACTTTAAGGTCAGCCTCTGATACAGTGAAATGAAATTCAGCCTCTTCCACATTTCTTCCCATATCTGACCAGATTGAATAAAGCTATGTATGAATTCTTCATTATGAAACCAGTAGGTATGTTTACGGGCGCGCCATCGTAACCTTTCGTGACACACCTTGAGAAACATTCAGCTTGTCCCCCAACCCTGGAGCATGTGAAATGTCAGGCAGCGGCAACAGACTCAGGTACGGCGCTCACGTGCACGTGTGCACGCAGGCAGGCAGGCAGGCAGGCGGCCAGCAGTGCAGGAGAGCCAGGAAGGCAGAGGAGCTTTGTCCAAAGCGCTGACATTTTGGGGGGGGGAAAAGAATGTGAAATATTGGCTGACATTTGTGCTCGAGGAGTGTGTGAGCGCGCGTGCGCGCCCGTGTCCTTTGCGGACGTGCACGCACGAAGACAGTCATAAGGCGAAAAGCCTGGGAGCCTTGAGGATGAGAGAGAGGAAGACGATTCAGATGACTGGATTTCAGGGAGAAGCGTCCTCCTCCTGCACCGGGCCTGTCTTAAAGATGCAGCCGTCGTCCCACTTTGCCAACATGCTTTGGACAATTTAAGAGGCTGCTTGTCACGTTTGTGATCCTCATTTCGACATCCAGGCGACGCTAGAAGAACTTTCTGTATCTCAACAGTAATGCAGGATTTTGGGAGGAAGAACAGATTTCGAGTGTTTTGTAAAGGCTGGAGAACGGTGAATCCATGCAACGGGTCTGAAATGTTTTAATGAGGCAGAATCTGCCTTTGACCCTTTATTACAGTCTTTGACCTTTCATTGTTCATTAAAGGCTTGATATATGGTTGAATAATATAGGTCAAATATTCCACCAGGAAAGTGGAGAATGGGGAATCAGCTGTGTGCAACAGAAATATTTTCATAGTGTCTTTATATAGAAGAGGTGTCTCTACAGCAAATCATTGCAATTTGCACTATGGACATTTTTAGATTTCACACTTGATAAAGACTTCAGGGTAAAGATTTAACACAATGTACCCTAAAGGGGATGTTTTACAACCTTTTACTGTATAGTATGCGAAATATGAGGCCCAGTTTGCGTCACAATTTATCATATGAAAATACATGTGTTCATTTTAAAGTTTCTCATTTATGCAGCAATATTTTGAAAACAATACCAATTTAAACCGGTATCTCAGAAATGCTGCAGATGATCTGGGTTTTATGTTTGGCCATTAGTGGAAGGTCCGATATGGAATATATAATATTTACTGAAGCCACAGTGTGCATGTGCAGTCGAAACATTACAGAAAAATTGCTTTTTTTCTCCATTTCTATGGAGTCGGAGCATTTTTTTTAAAAATTCCATCCTGATAGCTGTTTTCAATAAGTTGCGTTATCAGTGGTTCTGAGCACCGTTGTCATGTAAATACACACACATGTTCCATGTTCACTTCAAAATGTTGTACTTCTGCCCAGCTTGATTTTTGTTTATGCTGCAATGCAACATCTGGAATAAGTTAGTTTGCAGACTGGAAACAAGAAGAGGGAAGTTAGTCTGATAACACTCAGAACTCGAGAAATACCAGAAACAACTCATTGAAGTAACATAATAGTAAAAGTATGGTTTCATTAACATAAAACTAATATGCTATGGACTTAATCCATGACAGTATCTATTAGAAAACCGAAGGCTATGAATATAAACGTTTCCTGATAAAAGTAACTAATGGTGCAGAGTTTTAAAACTGGCCTTGGGCCAGCGATGGCAATTATATTAAACGTTGTCGTAAGACATAGAATATTAAACTTGAACTGCTGCCTGGCATGAAGAAAAGTGAAATATGTGCTTTATGAGACGTCCTGATGTTCTGTTGTGGCTGAAGTTTGCAGAATAATTCAACAGCAGTAGACTAATTGGATTTAAATATTGAGTGATGAATTCATCTCTCAGAGTCCATTAGCCCAATTAGATTTCAAATGTAGAAATATATTGTCTATAATTTCATCCAACGAAGCATACAAAATTATAAAACAATTCAAGTTCAAAGAATATGAATGTGTATTGACTCTATTGTTGAAAATGGTCTCCTCAGTGTCTGGGACATCTAATTGGACTTATTATTTATTGGATTTCAACCATTCTTATTATATACCACTGTGAATACAGATAGAAATCTCATCTCTGGCCATTTCTCATAATACCTCGGATATTGAAGCTGACCAGTAAAAATCATTGTCATCATGACGTCCGCAACCTTCAGGAAATTGTGACGGCGCAAGGCAGAAGGAATTGATTCAACCTTTGGTGAATCATCCTTATAACCTGTGACCAATAAACGAAATCTGATACATTGCAAAAAAAGCCTTGCATGGTATTATTTTCACCTTCTTAGAAATGACACACGGACAGAAAGCCTGAACACGCTCCAGTCCGAGCAAACACCCCAAACACTCAGTATGATGATTTTTTCGTCATTTTAGTGGATTAAAAAGCACTTACCCAGATTGAAGCTGGATGTCGTTCTATGTCCCATGATGCATGACACCACGTATAGCACATTACAATACAGCACAGTGCTGCAGGGGTGCCGCAAGGCATTCTGGGATGTGTGTGAAAACAATAGGTTTTTTTTTTTTTCCATGTACCTGCAATGTGAAAAGCCTCAAGGTGATCTTCTGGACAAATGTATTATCATGTGACAAAGTAACTGAAAGACAACATTGGAGGGAAAAAAAAAACAGTGAAAGTCAGCCAGCTTAACAGTTAATTAAAAACTGTTAAACCCTGTAGGCTGTGCTGGAACCAAAACAGGGACGGCGGAGCGGGACAGTCAAGGGCAATCCAGTGCAAACCTCCAACCATGACTGCAGCATGAACTGTCGCTGGAAAGACGGGGGAAAGGAAAATAAAACCAGGACGCTGCTCGGTATTGTTGCGGGTTTTGCACGGCAGAATAACCCAGGGAGTCTGTCAGCTGCCTTGACGGCGTTACGGGATTTTTTTTTTTTTTTCCCTCGTACCTTTTTGGCAGGTTGGCCGTTCCTTAAGAGGTACCGTGCGCCAGAAAGGGAAACAACACAGCATGTGTGTGTGTCTGAAAGAGGAAGCACGGATGGAGAGCAGGAGAGTAAAGGGTCGGGAGATATGGAAGAACAACAGAGGGAAGTCTTGAGGGGAGGAGAAGGGAGGTGATGCCAAGCTACCCTGCTGTTTTCTCTCTGACTACAGGGCACAGATACATTTCCTGTCTGTACAGTTCTTTTTTTTTTAACACATAAACACATGCACGTGTGTGTGTGCACACGCACACACTTTGAACAGTAGCTCCACACAAGCTGCAGTAACCTGAATTACTGACTGTAAATGAACACAATGGGCGGATAGTGCCGCGTTTTCTTCTTAAAGTAAGGGTGGTGGTGAGTGAGTGAACACCAGTATGCAGTCTGTGTTATGAAGCATTTCAAGCGTCATGTCTGATACGCTGGGAGGTCTGCATTTCAGTTTTGAGTAACTGTAGTGTGCTCAGGGGGTTTCCTGGTGTAAGCAATAAATGCACAGTGTTGTGATGATATGTGTAATGTTGAAGAGCTGAGATGGCAAAATCTCTCTCTCTATATATATAATATATACATAAGCTGTTGACAAAGGTGGCTGAGCTCATTTTACGGCTTGATTGATTGATTGGAAATTTATGTCCTCCTTCACAGAATGTGATTAGGATGCAATAAAAAAAAAGTGGGTACAAGAAAAATAATTTAAAAAACATTTAAGTGATGAATTTGCTTAAGGTTTTCTTCTTACACCGTCTCTGAAGCATAGTTTTAAATCCCACAAGCATCCTTAAGTTGTTTCACTCTCATTTGCCATTATGTAAAATGAGATATACACAAAACCTTCCTTCCACTTTGCATTTGAAAGATCGTAATCCCTTGAGTGTGTGGGAACCACATTTTATTTTCCGTGGGATGAGCTGGCAGAAGTCCTTTAGAAAATTAAATTGAGCGTTCCTTGTAGTTGTGCATTTCGGTTGCTGTTTTATCGTATTGTATTTTTGACTGGTTATCGCATGATGAGTGTAATCTTCTAATGAGTCAACTAGCCTGCTAACTGGTTGAGTTGACCGTTTGCTGGGCAGTCAGTCCTGCGTCGATGTAAATTGGAATATTTTCAAGTGAAAATGGAAACATTTCAACCACTTAGGGATGCTGACTCCTTTGAGATGACAAGACGAGCCTCTAGGCCGTCATCATGAAGGATCTTTACTGTATATTATCTTATCTGGTCACTTGATCCATTTTCAATACACAGTATTAAATACAAACAGCCTGGCTCCAAATATTCAGACTCAGGGTTTTTTAAACTCTCAGATCTTCCTTCCTTCCTCATCCTCTCTCCAAGAATACAGTCGGTCCCTCCGTCAGCCGCCGTGTCCCCGGGAGGACTCGGCCCGCCACAGCTTGCAGCCGAGTGGAACAATCATGCAGTCACACCTCGGGAACAGAAGGGGCCCACTCCCTCTGTTAGAAACCCATCTTTCCAGTCGGAGGCGTCCTTGTGACGCAGCGGGTTGCAGCACAGATTGCATTTTCGCAAGGTTGAGGATTTGAATCTGGCCCTGTCTGGTTTGATTCCCTTCTTCTCTGACAACATAATGGCTGCACGGGAGTGGCGCCGGCGATGAAAGCCGAGGACGATCATTTCTTGGTTTAATGTGGTTTTTTTGAAGGAACTCTTTGGGCCTGGTGAACAAGAACATGCTAAATGACATTTAGAACCTGTTATTTAATCTGAAATGAGGCACATCCACAGTCCGGCAACGAGATATAGTGTATTTATTAGATTGAAAGACAAGATTTAATGATTGATGAACACATATTTGTTGTTTTTTCTATCTTTCAGTAGCAGTACAATCCCCATCATCTATTTCCCAGCTGTGTTAGCTGTAGATGTCTGTTTTTACAAAAGCCCAAACAACTGGCCTCCCCCTTATTACTGATTTGTCTCGCTTTAGTCATTCTGAATTTCAGGTCTTTTCCATCACCTCTCACCCCCTCAATCTCTCTTTTTACCCTCCTCTCTGTTCTCTTACCCCCAGTGAGCATGTGTCTGTGTGTGTGCGTGTGTGTGTGTGAAGAGAGTGAGAGAGGCGACAATGTGTTCAGCCTTTCAGCCAGTCTGAAGCCAATCAATGGGGGCTTATCAGGATGTGCTCTGCGGCTGTCTGCAGCCGAATCCAGAGGCAGATACGACTGAGCCGGGTCCGCCTGGGATACACTCAACAGGGGGTGGAAGGGGAAAGGCTTAACAAGTCCGCATGTGTGTGTGTGTGTGTGTGTGTGTGTATGCGAGAGGAGGAAATCCACGTGGATGCATCAGCTGGATGTTGCTGAGACGAATGGAAGGAAGAGCGATTATGTGTCTTTGTGTCAATCAGAAAAAACAGGGATTTTTTTTATGATCTGCAGTCTGTTTGTGTAGTTTGGATACCATGGTAGATGAGATCTGTGCTGTCACATTGAGTGTTACCACATTCAAGCTTCCCATTGTCAACCAGCGCACACCTTTTATAGGAAAAATAAAAGTGGAAAAACTCAATAAATTGGACAATATCCTTCCAGAAGCTACTTTCAGCTTGGTTGAATTGAGAGAAACACATCATTACTGTTGGTTTTTTTTTGGGTTTTTTTTTTTGGGGGGGGGGGGGGGAAGCTGCATTTTTTTAAAAAAAAGAAGAGTAATTTGGGTATATTCAAGCTCAAAAAGAAAGAAGTGGTGAATTCTCTCTGGAGTGAATAAATGTTTGTTCTGCTCTGGCTTTGACTCAACTAATTGTAAACCCAAGCCATATGTTGCAGTACCACACACACACACACACACACACACTCACACAGACACACGCACACACAGGCTTTCAGTTCCTGTATTTCCATCACAGTCCCTTCCTCCTGAAAACAAGAGCCGCCTGTTTCCCCTGCGACTTTGCCATCGCTATGGTAATCACCACGGCAACAAGTTACCTTAGTGACTTTTTTGTTGTTTTGTTTGTCTCGCCCAATCGCCACGGCTTCCCGCTGCTAATTTCCCCGTGCCGATTGAGGCAGATTGCCTGAGGCAATCACGGACGGCGGCAGGAAGAGACCATTTCTTATCCGTGCTGCTGATTTACCATCCAGATACACTTTATTACGAATCCAAATAATCACTTCAAGTAGATTCACCTCTTGATGAGAAGTCAGGTTTTTGGCGGCGTGGCGGCTCCCCCGGCATACTAACGACCAGAGGAGACTAATTGGGATTTCAATTAGGTTCCTGCTGCACCGAATGGCTCCTCCTCTCTGTGTAATTAAAACCTCCAACTGGGCAGTAATTGGAGGAGATGGATGGGTGGAGGGGTGGAAGTGGGGCGATATGAAGGGCTAGGAGGCAGGAAATAACGGGGGCAGGATGGACGGGGCGAGGATTGGAACTGAGGAAGAGATAAAGGAAAAGATAAAAACAAGTCTTGAGTGTGGATAGATGGGATGGTTGATCCCTGAGGAAATTTTCAGCAGCTCAACTGAAACACAAAAATAAAGAAGAGATTTATGATTCTATCTAAAATCCATCAAATATACACAATTAAAGCAGGATTACACAAATGTAAGTAACTTACGGTAAATCCATTGAAGGTAACGCTATATATTAAGTTAATAATGATATACACACATACATATCCAGACAGAAATCTGAGAAAAAATGTCAATGTCAGTACTTTAGAGGACACAAAGGTGCAATATGGGGCAAATGAAGAGGTGATGCTGTGGACAGAGGATGCTGGGGGAGGATGGAGGAAGGACACCATGAAGGGAAGAGGGCAATTCACTTGGATTCAAAAGGCAGAGTTGGAATGGGGGAAGAGGACACGGAGCAGAAAGATCACTAGACTCTAATGATCACTGTGCAGGATTCAGTGTGTTCATAAAAGTGTGTGTGTGTGTGTGGGTGGGTGAAAGGAGGGTGGGGTTACCATGGCAATAAGTGGCGCTCGTTAGAGACAGTCCGTCAAGCGGTGAACAGCGGGTGTCCGTCTGGGGCCCGCAGACATCCACAAATACCTTTCAATCAATCTGTAATTGGTGGCAGACTCGTTATTAGTGCTACCTGCGCTCGTCTGTTTCTCGGAACCCAATAACGGCGGAGTAATGAAAGGTAGAGGCGGAGGAGGGGAGACGCTTTGATGGACACACCTTTTCCTGACGTGTGATGTCTCATTACAGAGGAACAAGAGGCGCACTGGGAATCCACTCGGCGTGTGTGTTCAGAAGAGCAAAAAGTGCAACAGGTAAAAACCCTTTCACAAGTGCATATGAGCATGTTTTTTTTTTTTTTTAATTCATGGAGAAACAAGTCTGAAGTAGGTTTTTACAATATAGCTTTGATATGTTTCGAGGGTATTCACCCTCGAAACATATCAAAGCTATGTTGTAAAAAGCCTACTTGCTTGAAAAGAATAAAGCAAAATCCTCACGAGGATACAGTATGAAGTCTTGTATTCAAAGATGTACTCACTTGCCCATAAAGATCATCAGTGATCTAACTGTAGTTGTGGTACAAATAACAATAACGTAGCCAATGGTAATCCTTTTAGCTCATGAAATCTTCAAATCCCCCTCCCTCCACGTGCACGCCATAAAAAGAACCAACACAAAACACACACAACGAGCCTTGTTCCAACGGGTCCTGCTGACTGACGTGGAAGTGGTTGAAGCAGAGTGGCTGCCGCAAATATCACACACTCACGTTATAGAATGCGAAACCGTGGGCATAAATAAAGTCTGCTCTTTGGTTGCTAGTGATTGTGTGTATGTGTGTGTGTGTGTGTGTGCACTCAAACATACATGTGGGAAAAAGAACCACATCCATGTATCCAACCTTCACAATGTTGCATCTAAATGAAGTCATTAGGCTGGATGCATGCAACGCATTAATATGGAAATCAGTTTACCCTCCAAAGAATTATTTCACATTGGACGTAGTATAATGGAGAAAAAAAGTAAAAAAAAAAGAAAAAAAAAAAGATAGATCCTGAAGTCTATTTAGCTGTGTCAGGCTCAGGGTCTTGTTATTGTGCCTTTCTCTCGCACCTGTCATAGCTTTTGCTGCAGCTCGAATATAAAGGAGACATTGTTATTGCTAACGCTTGTGCTTCACCTATTATAACAAGTCAACACGTCTGCACTGTGTAAGGACCTGTCACACACTTTTACAGCTCAGGTCCAGTGTCATTGCACCCCAGCAACAAGGTGTAATGTATTGTAAAATATGAAATGTTTAATAACATTATTCGTTTTCTGGAAAGTGATTTTTTAATATTGGGTTTAATTGGACACATTTAAGCTCATTTTGCTGTTCACAGTGCAATATTCATCAAACAATATCTGAGGACATGCCAAATGAGCAGTTTTTATATATGCTATATGTGCTGTGCTGCTGTATTTAATCATCAAACCACCTCATCTGTAGCTTATCTCTATCATGAAACACAGCAGTTTGTTTTGGCTCTCTGAGAGATCTTCACGGAACAACTTCAATCGACACAGAAAAGAGAGAGAAGTTTAGATTGACACAATAATACCTCTTCTTTGGCAACCGAATCCTGTTATTTTGTCTGTGTTCGAGTGGGTGAACTTGTTATTTTCACTGAACTGCCCCTGACTGGTCCTGTTATTTGATTCACCTCAGCAGTAAAGCAAACAGGAGATCCTCTTATTTCAAGATGAGATGTTTATTAATATCTGATCATTATTACCTGATCTGTTTCAGGGAACCATGGCAACAAATCGAAGTCTTAAAACAAACTAACACCAATATAATACCCAGCAGTGTGTGTTAACAGTTTCTCCACATAATACAAGTGCAATTAAAGTTGCTCCAAACCTCACAAGCCATTAAAGACTCATAAAGTGTAATGTATTGCCTGCACAGCATTTTTTTTAATTCCTGAGATACATTAAATTTAATTAATTTAAGTGCAGGCAGCACCTAAGCTATAATTAAACTATTCTGAGACCAACACCCCGAACACACGTGCACATAAAGCACGTGCACTTCAGCGATCGGTAGCAGTGTTTCACATATGATGCATGAACTAACAGCAGAAAGTCATTCTCATGTTGTTTTGTCATCTTGAAAGACAAAGATGATGGGTGATTTTTCTAGATTTGTAGGATGAACAATAGGAATTGTCGTTCCCTTGAAGTGACAGCAGCATCATTGATTTAGTAATGACTAACCGGCACAACGTTGGTGTTGATGGAGCCTCTCCATATGTCAGCAAAAACTCTATTTTTCAGGCGACAGCACCAAATGACCGAGCATAATTTCCGACCTTCCATGTATTCCAGCTCCAGCTCCCAATCTGATCGAGATGCAGTGTCTTAAACAATGAACACGGCACTTTGTCAGAGCGTGAATTTTTATATTAAGGCTCAAAGGGCAAGATGACTGTGCAGAGTAAAGTAATTACTTCTCAGAGATGAGTTTGTGTTTTCTGACAGCATTGATAATTGTAACTCCTGGGATTCGGATCTTGTGTGTGAACTGCGCTCTGTAATCTGGGTGTTCTCCCATCCATGCAGGACTCTTTCTCTCTTTCTTTCTTTCGGTGGATGCTGCAGGAAGGAACCGAACAGCAGCGCGTCACACAACAGCTGGGCAGGAGCAAACATTTGCGCATGATTAGAAGACTCTTTGGAAATTACAGAGTCAGCAGTGACAGAGCTGTCTCTAAGTCTGCCACTTAAGAGGAAGTGAGGCTTACTGTTTGTGCGAGACGTTTCCTTCCACCACCAGCTGTGCGGCTTTCGCTTTGATATGGTGAAGCTGCAGTGGGGAGAGCGCCGGCGTTTAATATACAGACCGTTTTAACACATCAGCCCGTCCGCCCACCGAATTGGCATCCTCTGCACAATTCTTTTTATTTGTCTTCAAGCCTTCATTGATTTCTCTAGAGATTCGTCTAATTGTGAGACGCGCACAGCCCGGCTGCTTCGGATGTAAACAATATTATTACTGTGGCGCAAGATCACGAGATAAACAATTAGATTTTATAGCAACAGTGCAGTGTCAGCAGCTGACATTCCCATTAAAGAGTGCAGATTGTTCCAACAATTAAATAAAATCTTTAAGTTACTCGACTGATCCCTTTTGGATAGATTATTTTCCCTGTAAAAGCTATAAAGTTAACCACCAGACCATAACAAACCTCTAATACCTTGGTGAAGCAAGACTTTGCATGTTCTTTTGCAGCCTCATTGTTTAGTTTAAAATCTACAGTAAATTAAAACGTCTTTGCAACATGATTGAAGACTACATTTTAATAAAATTACAAGTAAAGAAAGGAAAACTTAACTTTGAACTATTTTAAAAAGTCAACATTTTAAGAAAATTGTATCTTTTTACAATGAAACGGTTGTGATTATGGATGTGCTCAGCAATCTTTTCATCTCTGAGATAAAGTGGTTATGGGATCATAAATAATTAGAGTATCAAGTGGTGACAGGTGGTGTGGCGCCGACTCCATCAGGTGGACTCACACTGCCAAGAGGCCTGCTTCATAGCAGCTGAAGCACAGGTGTTATTTATAACATTCATGATGGCTGACATCCATTTAGGTATGTCAGTAAACCGCGCCATTGGAAAAGCTTGTGAAGCCTTCAGTTCAATTTGATTTCGGTTTATAGCGGCTCACATTAAAAAAAACAATCCAATGAGACCACCTGACCGCCACAGCCAAAACTTTATTGATTCAGCCAGAATGAAACTGGACTGTCTTTCACTTGTAAGAGGATTTCATCAATCTTTCCTTTTGTCTTCAGGGACTTTGTGTATAACCTAGAGAGCCTCTGACATAAAACCTGGGGATCCAGCAGGAGGTTTTTCCCTCTGATCTCCTAATCTTGAATAGAACAGCCTAATTGGAGCTAAACCCAGACAAAGCTCTCGTGGTGCCAACCACGTCTGGGCGAAACGAGGATAATCTGCAGCGGGAATGAGCATTTTTCCAGGTAGTTTATTTCGGTCCGGCTTGTCCAGCGCCTCCCCAACAGCTCCGCTGCTGTTTGCGGTCCAGAGTGAGGCAGCTGGCTCAAACATCAAGCCTGATTGCTCCCTCCGAGATGGAAGTGAATTGTTGCAACGAGACAGGATATTACGTTGTGCTCTTGTTCATGGGCGAGGGAAAGATTGAAAGCCCTACGGAAGATGTTATACTGTACCTAAGTGATGAAAAAGAGAGCTAAATTGAGGATTCACCAGTGTATTTACATCCAGCTCTCCCTATGGCTGTGGACATAAGCTTTGGGAAGTTTTGCGGGGTTATTTTTCCTCTGCTGGGGGACTGATCGTATCCCTCCGAGACCCGGAGGAGGCTCAAACATCAATAAAACCCTGCTGAGATTTAGCCTCATATGTTTTTAGGCTACATTCTGAGCAGCCCCCATGCATAATACCATCTCATTTGCATCTTTGTTTTCGCTTTCTGTAGCGGGGATGTTTTCTGAGCAGCACTCATCACAGGATAAACGTGTTTAACACGAACTGAGAACATTTCCTGCTCAAGCACAATAGTCATATGGGAGCACAATGTCTGGATGGTTTACTGTTATAATGTAGTTCTTTACATTACGTTGTCTGCGTGGTAAATAGCTTTACTTTTTGAAATGCTGGAGTCAGAAAGTGTGCTGTGATTTGTTGAAGAATTTCAGCTTCAATTAGCTTCAAGAGGTTTTCCTTTTCAGAAGATACCTCCGTCTTGAAGTGGTATTCCCCTTTCAAAGCTACGTCACAGAAATCCATCAAATCTGTTCTAATTAGACTTTTAGTTTGGTTTCTACAAAATACATTTAAAATACATTATTTCATCCAATGTACAGTGCTGTGCAAATATTTCAGGCCTGTGTAAAATGTGGCCAATAGGAAGGTGTTTTATTTTCTATTGTTTAGCAATCATAAACCTATAGTCAGTGTAAATCCAGACTGAGCTACTTTCAGAAGGACAAAGAGTCATGGAAGTGATTGCGCAGCCCCCGCTGGACCCTGATCTTAACATTCTGTGAACCCATCCACAGCCACTGGTGATCAGTTCTCAAAGACCTTTGAAATTAAACTTCTGTGCAAGTTTCTTCTAAATCCTGAATGTAAATCTGCCGGGAGGCGCTGATGCTGTAGCGCTAAATATTAATGTCTCTTCTGCCAAAATCTCCAAAGTTACCATCAGATCTTCTGAGATCTTCTAAGATCCCAGCAGCAGCAAGCAGAATTTTGAGTGCATGCAACCAGCAAAGTCATATCGCCGTAATAACACAGTGATCGGCAAAGTCTTCAATGCTTAAAGCTTCGGAGGGAGTTTGATTGCTTAGGAAAATGTGAACATCTCTGAGGCCTGGACAGTCTTTTTGATTGGAAGTGACTGTTGGTTCACGTTCCCCTCAGGCCCTTTTTTTTTTTTTTAGCATTTAGGTGTTTGTTGATGTTTTTCCACTTGATGTTACTACTTACAAGCAGTACCTCCCATCGTACTCTGCCTTGCCCGTCACCCTAGTCTATATAATACTGCTCAGTATCGAGCAATCTATTTCACAGTGTAGATGTAGACAAAAGAAAAACAGTGAAGATGAATTTCATAAAAACATACGCTGCAACTTCACTTGAATCTTGTGTGTGTGGATGTGCTGACCAGCAGTTCAAACTTGGCCCTAGAGAAGGAGGAGGAGGAGGGAAAAGAAAAGGGTTTTGAAGTGAAACAGATCCCTGTTAGTTCAGTACTTTTAGTTTCATCTTGAAGCTCTGAGAGAGAAAGAGACGAGAGAGACTGTTACAAATTGCTCGACTGAAACAAAGTGTGGATACACTTCATCTGAGCTTGAGACATGAAAAACAACAGAAAATGTATATATGTGTGCATACACTATATAATATATATATTTTTTGTCTGTTAGAGTGTGTACGAGTACCTTTTGGGTTTTGGGCTGAAGGTCCATCACTTCAGTAAACATGCATGCATGCACACAGGCCCATGCACACTTGGGAAAACGTGATGCGGAGATCCTTCATTGAGCGCGTCTCGAGCTCAGCCAAGCATCCACTTCTCCCAGTGACCTAGAAATGAGTGGCAAGGCAAACAAAAGCCCGCTCGTCTCCGTCAGGTTTCTGAACGCTGTCATCATGCAAGTAGTGAGCATCTTTAAGAAACAGGCCTGTGTTTTGGAACAGGAACACGGAGCAATCTCAAACTGCCACCGACACTTTCTGCAACATTTAAACCCCCCCCCGAATGTCAGAATCCACTGAAGACTTTTAAGTTAAAAGGAAAAAGGTTGAGAATGCCTCCATCTCCGTGTCAGCCGGTTCTCTTCACGTTGAATGAAACTACTGCATTCACAAGAAAGAGTTCAAAGCTTTGCACTTTCAGAGAAGGCTGTGGATCTGGACACTTATTATGTTCAAGCTAACACAGAGATGTGCTTTACAGCTTTCTGTATTCCTGCTGTAAAGTGGGTTTGTCTTCAAAAGAATCTGAACAGTCCTCACCTTGAAAATAATATTGAGTGCAGTGAAGTGAGACCGATGCATAACATACAGCCAGTAAGCTTTATTATTTTTGTGTTTAAGTTGATATTGGACCGCTCTCATATGTCAAACTTGGTTATGAGGTTTCGGTTTGGTTGGAGCCTTCTTAAAATGCTGTACTCTGCAAACACAGCCATCGATATTGCATTTTTTTAATCCATCCGTCTATCCATGAACAATATGTCTGGATTTCATGTAAAATAAAGGCTGTCGACTCAACACACTCATGTTTTCTCTTTGACAACTTCCACAATATATAAGAAATTTACACATATATATATATAATTTATTATGAGCTTTATCACACTAAGTACTGCATAAAGCGAGCATTGAGCCGTATTAAATATCATTTATTGCCATGAGACAGGCTGGTGAGTGTTGAATGGTATCCATAGCAACAGGAGTAACCAGATGCCCCAGAAAAACTTCAGTGTCTGTGCACACAAAAGTAAATCGTTGCCTCATCAATACTTACTTTGTCAATAACAGCAGGAGGAGGTTCTGCTATACATTTTCGATCCAGACTTTTCAGAGATTTGATACCAAGTTTATTCACTGTTAAAGTCAGAGTCTGCAATGCATTAGCAGAATTAAATTCATCGCAAAATAAATCATAATATCCTAAATTATATTTTTTTCTCTAAGCCAAGTGAGGGTAGTACAGTAGGGAAGGGTCTATTTTTGCAGTTGTAAGTGGTTTTATAATGTTGGATCCAGGCTGTATTGACAGTAAAAACGTATTTAGTTGAACAAAGGACTGAATCAGCACTGAGAGTCCGCGGCGCAGTACAGCATGCCCTCAGTGTCACCCGCGTTAACTTACATCCAAACGACATGTCGACTCACAAAGCCTGGAAATGGATCGGAGATGAGGTTTCGACCCACTGAGTCACATCTTGGCCGTCTTATCCATAAACATGGCCGACCGGGAGTGCGTGTGACCTAATCTGTCTTTGCGCGGGTGCTCAGCTGTGTAAGGGCGTTTCTGCTCTGCACGCTAAAGACGGATGCTTTCAGAGGCTCCTCCAATGATTTGCATGAAATTTCTTCCAAATTGGGAATCAATGTGCGAGTGCGAATGTTATGTTTTTGATTTTTCTTTTAATGTGACATGTTGTGACAGTCATTCACTTTGCAGTCTGATGTCCTATTCTAACCTTTAGTGAGTCAGATATTCTCCTTTATTAGAAGCTTTTAAATGTCAGGAGTCTATCTTTTTGCACAGCTGGTGACATTAACCTGCGTCTCTGTTCATTATGTTCATCGATGCAGTCATGATAATGATAATAATAAACGTTGTGACAGCAATGCAGCGTCTTTGTAATGAGTATTTTAATTTATCACACCATCCTTCAATCAAATGACCTTGGAATGACCATTGCGTTTCATTAAAAGGAAAAGAGCTCCACTTTACCGACAGATGATTCAGTGGACGGGAGAAATTCACACTCCAAATTTCCAGCATTTGCCAAGAGTTACGTGATACATACAAGCCACGAAATAGGATTCCCTCCCAGAGATTCCGCTTCCATCCTCGGACACATGCGGCGAAGCTCGGATATCTGCAGGGAACTTACCACACTCCTCTTTCACTTTGAAAAAGACTTTCTGGGGTGGTTCAGACATCTGATAAGAAACGTCTTCAGAAACCCCCCTCCGGAAGCATTTGAGGCAAAATACCAGGCTGTGTATTGTGTCTGTGCCGGCAATGCCTTGGGATCAGCGAGCAGGAAGTGGAGAACGTAACCCAGAGAACGGCCGCGGGAGTTTTCTGTCATCCCACTATGGGAGGTAAACACGAGGCGAGTTTTCCACTGCTCCTCGGTTTTCATGAAAACACATTGTGCAATTGGGAAGTGTTCCTCAGTGAGTTTTGTTAGCAGATCAGCTTCGTTGCGTGTGCGCATATGAAATCGAGTTTTCTAAAGTTTTGGTCCGAGTGTTTCTCACAGTGACCAAATGAACAGTGCCTCTTCATTTATTTTCTGCCTGGCGTTTCTATTCTCAGAGCAATTTTCTTGGCGAATTTGTATGCATGAGGCCGGTGACGAACAGTCATCCAACGCTATCTCGCTGTTGCATGTTAAAAAAAAGGCCACAAACCCGTGAGGATTCAAACGAAAACTCGCCTTAATATAGACTTAGCAACCACATACAACTCAGCAACTTGTTTCAGACTAAATCCCATTCTACCCACTCTTCAAAAAAGTGAAATATTTATCTTGTCTTTTCCACAACGCTGAACAGTAGTTGACTTGTGTTGCTAAATTATGTATTTATTCAACACCAGCGGACACGTTTCTCTTTTTTCTGCCCAGTTGGATCAAACTGCTGCCATTAAAATGTATGAGAGGGAAGGATGGGGCTCTGAGAAAATGAGCTCGCAATGGATGGAGCGCAGAGCCGGAGAGGTAAAGGAGAGGGGAAAGGGAGGCTTCGAGGGAAATGGAGAAGAAGAGCGATGGACGATGGATTTTATTGAGCAGTTCCCAGTAGACAAATTCAATATACATCGGCAATTTAAAAATATTCTCAAAATGAAAATCTCACTTGGCAAATAGTGGAATATAATATTGGTTTAAAGCTCCAGCTCCTCTGTCAGGGTGTGTGTGCGTGCGCGTGCACGTGCATTGGGTCACGCATGTGGATGTTGTCGGCGATTAACTGTTGTCATGACCTCATGTTTCTGGAAACACTGCATTCATGAAGCCTGCAAAGCACTGCATATGGAGCGATCTCTGAGCGGAAACGTCTGCAAACAGATCTGATAAACATGAAATTCAGAATATTTTGTTGTGTCAATTCCCATAATCCATGGACTGATAGATATGTTTATTCTAATTATTTTATTTATTTCATGTTTTGTTGATGTCACAATTTTAAAGATAAAGGGTCCCTTTGGAAATGTCAAAATCGTGTTTGAATCACAATTCCCCCTCCCCTGTAAAAAAAAAAAAAAAAAATGTTTTACAGAGTCCCTGAAAATGCGACTTTTTGAAAACGGCTCCCAAGGTGGAAGTTTTGTAAAATGCTCTGACTCTGTCGCCGCGCTCCTACTGCGCATGTGCACCTTGGCTGTCGTACATAGTTGTTCTACACGTTTTCAGCATTTCTGTCTAATCGGACAACATTTTTAAAATTCTAAATGCTAAACTTTTCAGAAGTGAAAACGTAAAAACTATGTCTTCTTGCTGGAAATGTCATCTAAACAGAGCCTCAGCCTGTATGTCGGACTCTATGAATATTATTTTATAAATAAACTGTACAAATCGGTGTACATGCTACTTATATGCATCAATCTGTAATAAACGATTTGTGAATTGTTGGATTTTTTCAGTAGTAAATATACAACAGACTGAAAGAAATGGAAGAAAATTACAAAATTAAAAAAAAGGGAATGTGACTGGTTAGTTACTGTAGCAACCATTCATAAAGCACAGCCAAATAAACGTTAGCTCAGCCAGATTGCTTGGCCAGAGCTGCGTTTTTTTTAATGAATGCCCAGTTACTCTTGGAAAAACAGAAAGGTGTGAGTGTGTCTGAACAGGCCCCAAAACTCCTCAGATGCAGTAAAAGCCACAGATGAACAAAACTCCTCAACAGCAAATCACAATTTTGAGTTTATGTGGAATAACATTTGCAAAAAAGAAAAAAAAAAATGGAATCAAAGGCTACGTCAAAAAGAAGGAAACCTCAGAATCAAAGAGCCCTCTGAAGTATTCACCTTATCCACCTTATCCAGCTCTGTGCACACCGAGGTCTGGAAGTCAAGTTCTTCACAACTGAACGCACCATTGAAGATGCCCCTGGAACTGCTCCACTTTGTAAAAACCGCGACTCCCTCCTCGGATTGCACCTTATCTCAGGAAAAGATTTAAGTCAAGCCAGCAGGAGGTAGTGGGCAGTGATATTTTTTTCCCCTAATATCCGAAAAAACAGATGTAGAAAATTTTGAGGACAACGCAACTACCTTCAACAAATGAACCCAAGTATGAGCAGTAACAACAGAGAGGCCAACGAAATGTGTCTTACAGCTGTCCTTTGAGGTTTGGGAATTGTAACTGTACTCCTGCACATGCTGTGAATGTCAAAAGAAAGCCAAGAATCCATATTTCTGAGCCTGGAATAGAAACACAGACTGAAAAAACATTTGAAACTGATTCTGAAAAAAAAAAAAAAAAAAAAAAAAAAAAATCAGCATCAGAACTTCTGTTGGTGTTTGATCATGAAACGACTTTCTACAATCAGAAGCTTGAATGGCTGGGAGGGGTTGGGGGGTGCAATTGAAGACAATCGCATAATGAAAGAACAAAAAGCCAGACAAACAGCCAGACGCACTCAGGCAGCGCTGCAGACACTTTGGTGAGTATGTTGCTGATTGAGGCTGATTGAGCGTGAGCAAGTGCACTGGCAGGAGGCCAGCTGTTTGGGGGGGAAATTACCAAGATGAGTGGCACATCGCCTGTCAGCTTTTCTGGGACAAGATTCCCCCCCCCCCCCCCCCCCCCCTCCTGTAACGGTACTCTCTCTCCACCAATCTCCCCGTCTCTTCTCAGACATGCATGCAGCGTTTCCTCTGTGACAAGAGGAAGGTGATGGATGGAGATAGGGAGACAATGCGTAAAAGCCTGAAATGTGCCGCGTTTCAAAGTGAACACTCCTTCGTTTCTCATCAAACGGTTCCTAATTGGACTTTCTCATCTTCCGTCTGTTCAGATAAGTGACAGGTAGTTGGCGGATTTGATTCAAAGAGCCAAATGAGCCACTTTTTTTTGGACAGAAATAGACTAAAAATAGGACAATTTCAGCAGTATTTGAACTTATTGGTATGAAGTTCCAAGTTTTTAACTCATTTCAGTAACTTGTGTGTCGTTTTTCCTTCTTGAATGTTTGTGGAGCTAAATTCGAAGACATCTGCTGTTCTCTTCAGCTTCTCTTTCAACACCACCTTTCATCCTTTACTCTCTATCTTGAAGTGAGAGCTGCATAAAGAGAGGGAATGAGAGAGGCCACCTCCTCACCGCAGTGGGAGGGAGCAGCGTCTTGGGCGAGATGCGGATGTGGAAGCTCTCTGGCAGCTAATTCTGTTAGCGCAGGCATCAACAGTTCTCTTCTTATTGCAATCAGAGCCAGGAACGTACGTCGGCCTGCTGTCGTCATCGTTGTATAACACTTTGGACGCAACAGACAAAGAAGACAGAGAGCGAAAGAGAGAGAGAGAGAGGGTGTGTAGGATGTGTTGGGAGAAGATAGCACAGTGATACATCACTGATGAATATTTTAAATGGCCCCCCTGATATGTGAGAGAGAAGAAAAATGAAGACACTCTCGCTGTAGTGTGACTGTAGAGGAGGGAGCTTAAAGGAATCGGGGCATAAATGAGACTTACCTCCAAAGAGGACATTATTTCTTTGTATTGTTTCACATTTCCAGAGAAAATCTCGCTTTCCTTTCTGTCGTAAAGGTTGTGTAGTTATGGCATTCGGCTTTGTCTTACGCTGCAGAATGATCTTTTTTTTGACACTAATGAGCCGTAGCATCATTACCAGCTGCTTAGCATTTTGTCGAATCACTCTTTCAGACTAAACAGCCTTCACTCGTCTGGACAAGGACTCTGTCGAGGTGTGCTGTGGTTTCTGTTTGCAGGAGATCCTTCATGTCTTTGAGTTTTGAGTGGACTTCCATGAATCAGACTAGTTAGAATAAAATAGAATAGAAAAGAGTTTTTTCATCCAAGAGGGAAATTCTTTCCAGCTTTGTGCTACATTCATTAATAGAATGTTAAAATATAGACTAAGTAAGAATAAAATATGAACTAGTGATTATTAGTATGCATAAGTCTTAACAGTGTGTATTACATGAATGGAGAATGACATTGATACTCAAAAGCACAAAAAAACAAACAAACACTCTTTAGTGATAGAGTTTGATGGCCACAGGAAGAACATTAGTAAATGGCTGAGACACAGAAAACTGTCGTTTTCTTGTTTGGCCACTAGTGACTACTTTTGCTCGTTTTTGTAATGAAACCACACACACGTGTGTGCAGAGAAACATATGATTAAAGTATTAATCAAAGAGGGTGAAAGACATCGTTCAGGATGGCCTTCAGGTCGGACAGTATCCTCATCCCTGACACCAGCCGTACGCAAAGTTTGTCCATCTTATCCCACAGGTGCTCGATTAGATCGAGCTCTGGAACATTTCGAGGTTGAGCCAACATTTCAAACTGATTGTGTTATTGGAACTGTTTCTGAGACATTTTTCTTGCTGAAGGAGACCGATCCTATCAGAGTGCACTGTGTCCACGAAACACTGTGTAAACACAGTTTAGAAAAATGGTTCATATCAAGCTAACATCCACCTATACTCATAGATTTATTTATTTTTGTTGCAGATGAACGTCGTGCACCTGGAGTTACCTCCCCCAGCTTCTCTTCTTCCCACAATGCATCCTGGGGCCATGTTCTCCAGGTAAGCCTCACATAACGTGAAAGGAATGAGCTCAGGCCCGCTTCTTCTATTACCCTGTGCTGCAGCTCGAATGTTGGATTGCAGGAGCTGCTGTGCAGCTACATGTGTATCAGGGTGAGCAGAAGTAGTTAATCTATTAGATCAGACCATGAAGGCCAGTCTTCGCTTCCCACGAGCATCAGTGAGCCTCAGCTATCTCTCACCATGCTGCTTGTTCACCACTTTTCCTAATTTCCCATCAGTACGTCCGTATTGAAAATCCTCTTTCGATCATGAGGTGGAATATTCTATTTACGCCAGAGATAAAGCCAAAGAGAACAGTTTTTCTTCAGTCTGATCTTTGTAATTTTTTTAATCGGTGGAATCTCAGTCCATTTTCTAAAAACAGAGCAAGTCTTTGCATAATGACGTGCAGCTGCAACGCATGCTGCCATGGCTGTTGCAGCACAGCTGTAATTACTAGTTATCTACTTATAGTCATTAACACTGGTGAGCAACACTTCTGCACTTTGCACAGGCAACTGCCGTCTGCTCACTAAACTGAAATTTAAAATACGTGGTGTTTTTATAAATCGAATTTATTGCGGTCATCTAATTGATTATGTTTGGCTCTATGGTAAGATATTGTTTCGTCTCATGCTCAAGATCCAGTGCAGGCCTTTTCAAACATGGGGCCTGAGCCGGGTATTTGTGAGTGATGCATTTCTTTTCTCAAAAAGTTTAATTAGAAATGTCTAATATTAGAATCATTCATCCTCCCAGACTGAAATATTCAGGGTCTATGAATAGGGAACGGTTCATTCTTCTCCTCTATGATGCCACAAAGCTCAATTTCTTAAAAACGCCATTGTGTCGCTGGGATCTCAAAAAATCATGCAGATTAAAGTGAAAACGGCCTTTCAGTGTCAAACTATCCTTCAACACAGTGAAGCTCAAACAAGTGGCAATAATACTAAAAATGTCTAACCTGCAACCCTTTTGGATTTGTGTTCATTTCGACTGCAATCACTGGTTTTCAAGAACTGCCTCAAGAAACAGTTCTCATACCTGAATCTATTATGGTGCATTGTGGGGAATTGTGTGATTCGCTGCTATTTGAAGTTTGACCCATGCACGTTAGAAGTCGGGATCTTTCAGCCTCTCGCTGCTTTGATAATAGCCGACCCGTCTCTCCCAATCCTCTCTGCTTTGTTGAAAACTAATATTACATTGCTGCAGAATCCCTTTAACAGCAATTATATCCATGGCAACAACCCGTTGGCATCAAGGCAAGAGGCTGGATTAATTTCTGCTTTGTATAGGAGAGTACTTTGGATTATAACGAGTTGTGCTTTAGTGAAGGAAAAGAATGAAATATTGAGGATGGCAGAAAACACGCCCTCGAGTTTACCTTCAGACTAGCAGAAACACACACATTCATACAATGAATCAACCACACAGAGGTAGTACATTTAGGATTTTAATATACAGTTTTCAAGATAAAGTTCTTTGATAAACAAAGGGATGTTTTTGGCTATATAAAAAGCTATTTAGAAACCAGTGACTAGACTTAAGAGAGACAATAGTGGTCGTGTGCTTACGTCAGGTATCAAATACAGACACATTTTGCTCAGAGTGAAGAAGAAATACTCACAAAGTTCAGGATAAACGTCTCACTGACTGATTTACAAGAATCACTTCATCAATAAGTTTCAACCACGGCACTACACACTGAGCCATTTATGAGCTATACTTCCAGAAATATGCAGAAAAAAAGTCAAGTTCAGAGGTCAGTTTACATGGAAGGTCCATCGAAAACCATGAGATGCATGTATGTAAAAGAACTGCTTGTTCTTCTTTCTTTCAGTTACAAAAACGAAAAAAAAAAAAACAAAACAAAACAAAACAAAACAAAACCAGGAGGCTATCAAAGCTAAGCTCCCCAGACAGACACACACAAGGGCCCAGAGCATCCTGATGATGATGTTATAAAGAGTTGTCAAACTGGCTGCAGGGCTTTGTTTCACATTCCTTCCTATTTCCTCTATTAACTTGAAGAACTGCAGGCCGCAGCGACTGGAGGCTACGTCCAAGTGGATCTCGGAGCTCATAAACTGGAATTCATTACAGCCAAAGGCTCACAGCTGGCCTGCGTTTTGTCACAATATTCCTCCTCCGGTTGTGATGGAGCTCAAGGTAAACTGACCTCCGTTATGAGAGAGAGAGGAAGAGAGAGACACCGAGAGAGGGAGTGCTACTACCACAAGAGCACAGGAGACCGACGGACAGAGAGAGAGGGAGAGAGAGAGAGAGAGAGAGGGAGAGAAGGTGTTTGGCAGTGCAGAATCATATGCAAAAGAGTCATCGCAATATACATTATACCGATGAGCATCACACCTGGGTCATCACCAAGTTCTGCTGTCTTGGTTCTTGATATTTAAATAAATTACTGAGGTTTCACAAAGAAAAACATTGATTCATTTTGGTCAACATAAGAAGCCCATCCCATCGCAGATGCTAGGTTTAAAACAGCCCCCCCCCCCAACCGAAGACCGCAATTGTTGAGGCAATTCAGTGTTTTGTGTGACATCGTGGTTGGAACCTTGTTTTGACCCAGGTCTGATTAGTAGGGTTAGGAAAAACAGATTTACAGAACAATACACTTGGAAATTCATACACTGTGAAACACTTTTCATTGGTTCCCCTTAAAAGCTCAAGTAATGAAACTGTGAGAGATATTTTTTTCTCCTTTTTCACGGTGAAGCTGACTTCTTGTTAGGCCCCGCCCTCCTCGGTTACATACTGTTACCATGCAGGTTGAACTGTGGCCATCAGATTGTGCAGGATTAAGATTTTTGTTTAAATTCAAATTAAAAACTGTCTCTTACTGATAGAGGGCCAATGTGTTGCAGTGGATGACATTGTTGCCTTTTGACAAAAGGTTCTTTGGACCCAAAGTGCCTTCAATACATGCAGATGAACCATTTCCCCTGTGCCAGATCACAGAAACATGTTTTCAAGGTAAATTAGTGACCTTAAATTGTAGATATAAGTGTGATTGTCTTTCTGTGTTACGCCTATGATTGACTGGAGAATTGTTAAGATCCACTGCTTGCCTTGTGGATAAAGTTATTGCCCTCTTTGGCCATACCATCTATTGCTGTTCATTTATTACATCTGGAATTTAGTTTTTGTTCAGTCCTCCAAGGCGGGTAATTATTAGATGTGTGAGATTTTTAAAAATGTAGCTTTGCAACAATAATATCTATAAAAAAAAAAGAGAAATCAAATTAATAAAACGTGGTTTAAAGTCAGCCTTTTTCATTCAAAAAACAACTCCACCTCCCCAAGTTTATTAAGTAAATTCTTACCATGGTCTCACTACACTGGAGTATAAACTTTGTGTCCTTTTTGGTTGTTTTTGTACTTCTTTAGGATTATCCGATATCTTTGAGAGTATCTGTGGAGGGGGCTTAGCAAGTAGTCAGTCAGTTGAGTTCTTGCATGAAAGTTTGTTTTACAGTTCAGAAGCTGTAAATAATAAACCTGTGCATGACAAACAAAAATAAAACAACTCCTCTGTGTGTATTATTGGTACAAATATATAATTCATCTTGTTTGTTTTGTTTTTTTTTACAAGCTTCCAGCAGTTCTCTAATATTTACAATTAATTATGCAGTTTTGGCACTTTTTCAATTAAACCAATATTGTAGATTATCATTTTATATAACATTATTAATCATCAGTGAATATATTTCTGTACCAACATAATAAAGTATGGAAATGAGATTTTATTGCATCTTCTGAACTGCAGAAAATTACTGACCCGGTAAACAAGAGGATTACTGTTCTGTGAAAATCTTCATTTGATTTCTCCAAAAACCATGTATGTGGTCGCTGAGAAAACTTTCCTTTTCCTACTGCTGTTTCTGTAGTCGTGACCCAAAACAAAGCAGCAGCTTAATTCCTTGTGATTCTAAGTTGAACCTCTGGATTTGTTGTTTACAGCGCATTCATCATAAGAGCACCAAAGAAAGTGTACAATATATATATACAGCCCGAAGTGTAAGGCGTAACATGATACAACAGTGTAGTGCAGATACTTGTTCTCTCAGTCCAGTCCACGCTGAGTCCATCCCTTTTAATTATAATCCACTGTGTTATGTCCCATCGCTTTCCGCTCCATTCATATTCACTCCGTTCAATTTAATCTGTAGTGGCTCATCCGATTCCATTCCGCTTCATTCCATCCTAATTTGATTTCAATTAGTTCACTTCAGACCTTTTAAATCCACTTATGTCCGTGTTTGTTGTACTCTGAGACCAGCCCAGTTATGTCCGATTCATCTGAGGGTTTTTTTGTTTTTGTTTTTTTTTTTTGCAATGTACAGTTCACGTGTTGTTCTGTGCACTGGGATTCTCCCGTGCAATTTCCTCTTGTTTTCCTTCTGCAAACTGTCTGAGACATCCGGCACGAGATTAATTATCAAGAGCCTTGTTCCGGTATGTGCACTTCAGTATAACCTGTACATTTACAGCTGCTGTGATCTGTAAACTGAGTTGTGTACTTGGATAGGCAGTGGCAGCCTACGTATTGAGCTGGATGTTGTATCTGAGTTATTGTAAAAGGTGCACTCTGTGATTAAGTCGATATAATTGACACATTTGAAAGGTGATTGGCTTTGATTATTTCTCCCTTTGGCTCCATGGTACAAGTATCGATCAAATATATAAATAATAACGAAGGCCAAAAACATTTATTATGAGTATTGATGACCTGCACTTCAAGACAAGAGGTTCCCTGTCCAGTCATTGTACAAATAATGCAATGTATTTTTGATTAGAATCTAAGTCTCTTGAGAAAATCCCAATCTTAGAATCGAAATAATTACAACATGTTTGCTGGGGCTTATAATTTGATCATTTATTCATTTATTTTTTTAACCGACTTACCCAAATCTGCTGCATTGTTTCCAGAGGCAGGAGCCTTGTGTGTCTTTTTGCGCTCGCAGTCAGATTTTAGAGCTGCGATAAATCACTATTTTGCAATCATTGTGAACCAATTCCTACAAAATACTTCAAAGGTTTCTGGAAAACCACAATGGCATAAAAGGATTTCTGAGTTTCTCGTCAGGAACCAGGCGTCAATGATGTTAAAGGCCATTTAAATCGCCCAAAGATATTCGGACATGCAAGGCCAACAGAGAGGGGGTGTGTGAGTCTGTTTCAGGCAGGATTGCTAAAAATAGGTACTGACCCTGTTTTGAGAGCACCCAAGGGCACGAGTGAAGATAAGGTTTTGATTTTTGTTCAGCTGCTGTGTAAAAGAAGTTGTGTTGAGGACGTAGGACCATTGGTGGACGGTGAATATTCAGTGTTCGGCTTCCTTTATGCACCCTAAGTGGACCAGGTAAGGCAAATCTCTCCGAGCCGAGTCTGAGAAATACCAGCCGCAGGCCGATAACAGGCCAGCCAGATCTCCTTCCCTGATGAGGAACGTGAGTTTTAGCAGTTGGAGCCAGCGGGGGTGTAGTTACTCAGCTCCCTGCGGATGGTGCTGAACGGCGACAGCTCCAGCTCGGTGGTGCACTCGTGCTCGTTGTCGTCGCTGGCCGTGGCCGAGGAGGGAGCGTGGTTACAGCAGCAGCAGCAGCAGCAGCAGTCCAGGAAGGCCCTGCCCAGCGGGCGGCACAGGAGGAGCAGCAGCGCCGGCGTCACGGCCGCCCGGCAGAAGAGCAGCAGCTGGGAGAGGAGGTGGAGGACCGACATGGTGCGCTCGGGAACTCCGGCCGCCATGTACGCGGAGACGATGTTGCAGATGTTCTCGGGCACCACGCACGCGCCGTAGACGATCGCCAGCGCCACCACGGTGCAGTTCATCTGGCTCTCCAACCGGATCTGCTTCTTGTTGCTGCGGACGCTGGCCTGCTCGGCGCGGCGGATTTTCCGCGCCGTCACCAGCGAGCAGCCGATGGTGAAGAGGGTGGGGAGGCAGAAATAGCAGCCGAAGCACCACCACAGCCGAGCGCCCTCGTACGTCAGGCCCAGCACGTAGAGCATGTCGGGGAGCGAGGTCGATATCCTGATAATGCAGCGTTCAACCGGCGGCTCGTCGGGGATCCCCGTGTCCTCCGCCACCAGCTGCCGGATGAGGAGCTCCGGCAGGGCCAGGAGGAGGGCGCCGATCCAGATGACCGCCAGCTTGGCGGTGGTGGACGTGCAGTTCTCGATCATCTCGTAGTACATCTGGACGTTGGTGGCCGCCCGGAAGCGATCAATGCACAGAGCGCACAGGGTGAAGGTTGTAACACCCAAGGAGGCCACCTGAGCAAAGAGACAAAGACAAGTTCTTGTAACATCGATTTCAATTAAGTCTTTTCTTGTCACTGCCTACCTGAGACGAACTAATCCTGCAGTGGCTTTATTCAAGTGAATCCTGCTTTCCCTGCATCGACAGACCTCTTGCAAGTAGAACAACGGAGGAAAACGACTCGAGTTAAACTTAAAAGTAGCTTTGAGCAAATGACGATTTAGAATCATGGCAACAGACAGACGCTGCATGAAATTCAGTCACTGCAGACGCTCTGAAATGTTTATAATCTAATTTATCTGTGAGGTGTTAGTTATGTTTCCCAATATTGGATTCTTCTACACCAGTGCAAATAACTGCCTTGACATCAGCAAACAACATACAAAAGTATTACTAGCATGCAGGTGCATGTGACACTCAATGGATATCTTGGTGGTACTATTATCAGTCTGTAGTGTCGCTAAACATGTGAAAAAGATATTAAAGCAGTAAAATGAAAGACAGGGTGGATTAAAAGCTGTTATCACAACTTTCAATGCACTGAATGTACTTTCACACTATTTATTCAATGACAATAACACTAATTACCGAACTCCTAAACATGTCTGTTTTCCTCACAGAGTCTTTGTGTCACAGCTAATTCCTCGCATCGCCGCCACGTTTATGGTATAAAATGTCTACAAATGTTCAGTGAGTGCACACATTTTCTCAGCATCTGAGAGCATCTGCAGGATTAGCTGTCATTTTGGCAGAGTAGGCGCCCTGCTAGCTGTTCCTCTGCAGCTGGAGTGGATGTATGTGTGTGTGTGTGTGTGTGTGTGTGTGTGTGCGTGTGTTCAACCCTCTCCTTACATGAACCAGTCCCTTCCAGCTCCGACCCGTTCTCTCCTCCTCCATCCTGTCTCACTCACCTTGTTTACCTTTATTCCCTCTCACTCCTGTCTTCCTCCCCTCCCTTTATCCTCTCCTTCTCTTCGTCCATCCCTCGTTCATTTCCTCCCTTCATATCAAATTTAATTACGCTGCAACAGCCAGTTTCCCAGATGGCCCCAGTGAGCCTGGGCTTTAGAGCTGTAAACACACACTTCCTGGACAGATATAGATGTACACACACTGCAAGATGTTCAGGTGTGTGTGAAGGCACCACAAACACACATACGAACACACACACTTGGAGGTTGTAACCTGTCTAATGAAGGGCGACCATACGGAACTGAATATGTGTATAAACAGACATGGGTTGGAGCAGTAGCTCAACTCAGCAGGTAAAACGGTGAACATATATGAGTGTGTTTGATTTATTGTTGGAATCACGTCACAACACGTCGCAGTAAGTCAACTTGTCACTCTTGGGCCGTTCCGGGCTGATGTACGAGGTCGGAAGCCTCGCGTGAAGTGCATACGTTTCCACCCAATACTGAACTCCTCCAGGCACAATTTTTCACTGTGTTTACAGTTCACGATTAGCAGGCTTCCTCTGTTTTAACTCGTTTATTTTTCTCACTGCTGATCTGGAACTTCTGGATTTGAAACGAAGCAGCTGTTCCTGTTCCAGTTCGTCTTTCAGTTTGAGAACTTTGATTTCAGCCAAACTATGATGTTTTAATATAATTTGAAGTTCCTGGTTTAAAAGTAATTATTCGTTATTTTAAAGTGTCACTTTGGCTCTGTTTACATGATGTTGTTTTAAAGTTGTGCGTTTACACAGCAGTATTTTGAAAGTGATGTCCATTTATACTAAATAATCAGAAATGCTGAAAACAATGTAGCTATGACAGGCCGGGAGTTGGTGCTGCTGTTTCTTTAAATAATAACTTGTGAGCATTCTGGGCTCACTTATAGAATAAGTGCTATAAAATCACACTCTTTTAACTGTAAGACCAGAATCCAATGATTATGCTTAATTCAAGATGAGATGATTTATATTAGTGATTCATTCACCTTCTTCATCAGATTGAGGTGATTTTTTTTTTATATGATTCAAACTCAACTGTGCCTTGCAGATGTTGTTTTTTTAGGGCTTTAATTATGATATAATGTCTTTGAAGTTTTGTTCACCCTCGATTTGTGACGGCACTGAAGCTCAAGTATGAATCTTTTCAGCCTCGAGCTAAAATACAAGTAAAGAAAGTGAGCTTGCTACGTGTTTTTTTTTGAAGGATAAGTCATTTTATGACTCACATTCTCTTAAATTGCAGTCCATTTTCTCTGCTGTAGAAAAGCTCCAAAGCTACATGTCAGGCAAGAGCAGAAAGGTGGTTTTAAAGCTTTGAACGCCAAGATCGAATCTTATTTTTCTATGCTTAACTGGCCCAACAACCATTGAAAACAAGGTAGTTTTTCTGTATTTAAATAGTTAATGAAGTGTCATATCAAGCGCCACGTGTGACCCACTTATGACAAACACACACCCGGCGGACGCGGACAGGTGCTTGTGCATTGGTGAATATTTCATGGCTTGAACAACAGGACTGGAGTGGCTTGAAAGGATGTCATGGAGGACCGGGGAAGCCGGCTTTGATCAGCGTGTCGGGGTGGAGAGCGAGGGCAGGACGAACAGGCGGAACTTTGTACCGGAGTGGAGATGAGAGAGAGCCCAGGAGTCAAGGCTGGTGTGGGGATGAGGCCGTGTGTGTGTGTGTGTGTGTGTGTGTGTGTGTGTGTGTGTGTGTGTGTGTGTGTGTGTGTGTTGGTGCAAATGGAGGGGAGGGGAATCGGGTGCAGGAGACACGGAGGGAAGAAGATAAGACGGAGTGAGAGTAAGAACAGTGAGGAGATAAATCACCGAGGCTGAAACAGTGGAAAGTGACAGGGGGGAGTGAAATGAGTCATGGCATCTTCTGAATGATTAACAATGTAAATGTGGCTTTCTTCCCGACACCGGCCTTGACCCTGTCATGTTCACTTCACCTGCAGGCGAGAAGACCGGACGGTTAGCCTCCAGGCTGGAAATTATACTTATCATGAGAACCAGGAGCCCCGAAGCAAACAAGATAGTTTCATTTTCTGGAACATAGCGGTTAACCTGTGGTGGCCGGCATAGAGATACAAATATTTTCTTCCCAAACAGTAGAAGACGTACGTTTACAACTTCGTATCTACTATTTAATGTCGAGTTTGGACTGTAGAAGCGCAGAATTAAAGAAAAAAACAATCCTGAGAATATCTGCCATCCATATGTTTTTTTTTTTCATCCTGGCAATCGAGCCGCACAGCAGGTGAGAGATATTCTCCCCTGACGCTGTTTTTTAATAACAGCCCATTAACTTGCTGATTAAAGGTCCTGTGAGCCGCTGGCACAATGACTCGCGTTATTAATTGGGTCTTAACAAGAACTGGTGGCGCACGTTTGACCAGAACAGCGACTGCTTCCTCTGTCTCGGGTAATGGCCGTTATCGGGTGATGAATGGGCCGACGTCCGAGCGCAACAACACAGCAACACAACCACACACATACAGTCTTGTGGCGATGAGGCGGGGCAGACAAAGGGTTACTCCAGCTGGAGTGCTTTTTTTTTTTTTTTCTTTTTTCCAGGCCGAGCGTGTGACCCAGTGCAGGCTCCAGCAGACCATAACTCTAACCGGAGAGACCCCAGCTCTGACAGCAGCCATCCGTCAGATGGGCTGCAGGGCCGGGGGAGACGGAGCGGCGATGAGGGTTAGGAGGCAAGCCCATTTATGTGCATGTGACTGCATTTATGTAGAAATATTGAATTTATTGTTGACTTGTGTGTGTGTGTGTGTGTGTGTGTGTCGGGGGGTTCCTGGCAGACAGGCCAGATCTCTCCTCATGAACTGACAGATTCCTCTCTACTGACAGACATAAAACTTTATTATGATATAATTGAATTCTATTGTTAGTTATTTGTGGTTTAGAAGATGATGAACACATCTTTAAAAAGCTTTCAACCAGTCATGATATCAGTGGAAGAATGTATGCTAGCGTATTCTGTGACAAAGGTTTTCGAAACTAGCAACAAAGTTTAATTGGAAAGCCCTTAGAGCTATTTTTCTCAATTTTTTCTGAAATTAAATGGATAATCCGACAATTTTACACTGATATATCATTAACTTCTCATGTCAGATCGGTTGTTGGCTCTTGTGTACACTCATACACAAAGACCTGTAGCCCTCAGTCGTAAAAACAATGATATTTTATTCCTTTGAATAAACTGACAGCAACAGCGTTTCTTTCCAAAGCTTTCCATCTCCGTCTCTGACAGCGCGTCTGCGGCACTTTTCTTCTGCTCAATAAATTCCTCTTCCATTAAATTATATCCTGACCTGTGGCACATTTCCCCCGGACGTTAAAACATTTATTCCGCTCTCAGCCGACAGTGGCTGCTGGAAAAGTCCAATTCCAGGTCATTGATTCCTGCCTGGGAGTGTTAACGTTTAAAACAATACAAAACACGACAGGGTTGATATTCATTTCAGTTTCCGACAGTAAACAAGTCATCGCTTGACCTGATCTGATCTAAAACTGATGTGCCTTTCTTTATCTTTTCTAGTACGTTAGGGTAATCGTCCATTGAATGTCCCACATTTACATGGATGATTATCAATTTGTCTAATTGTATCCAACAGCAATCCCCATCAACGGCTTTGTGCAGTGGCATGATCATGTCTCTATATAAACACAATATCTACTGATCCATGGGAAAGGAGATGACTGAATGGACTCGCCATTATGAATTATGCAGAGCTGCTAATTATTACATAGCATGAATAATTGACATATACATTCCAATTAAATATCATTGTCTTGACTAATAGACAGCCTGAGAACGCAGACAGACAAACTTGTGTTTTGTATTAGTGTACTTTCTTCAGTGCATTCAGCACACGGGGACAATTCTGTCTGTGAGTGTGCACAAATGCTTTTATACTGTGTATGAGTGTATGCGCGTGCGCGTGTGTGTGTGTCTTCCCCCTGAGGCTTGTTTCTAATCACAGATAGCTGATGCAGAGAGAGGGGAGGGGGTGATAGAGGGGGAACAGCCGCGGGCAGTGATCAGTAGAGAGAAGGCCATCCCACCCATCTGGAGGATCAGCACAGCCTACTGACTTTGTGCAAGCGTGCACGCGCCCGTGCATGAGTGTGTGTGTGTGTTTACAGGCTAGATAGTGAGCCAGATATGACAAAAAGACAAACAGACATGGGCATGGATGCATTCAACTGTATATAGTGCAAGAATCGACCTATTTCCTTGGATAGAAGGAGGCTGTGTCTCCTCAGCTGCCATGCACGCTTTCTGATGGTAATTATTTTTTGGTTCATCGGGGAAGTTATCATAATGTAACATACAAACAAAAATAATGAAGGTGAAATTACATCTGGGCTCTTCTGGACTGATAAAATAGTCCATATTTCTGGACTTCATGCAGCAATACACAGCAACTGAATTTATGCCTCTGATTTAGTCACTTGAAAGTGTGTGTGTGCGTGTGTGTATTGCCGTGCATGTCCGTGTGTGTAGCTGTGCACGCGAATTGAACGTGAAAGTGTCAACCTGATGTATGTCCTGCCATTACCGCCAATTTCGACACTATACTTGGGCCTACCTCTGGCCCCTCTGCAGCTTTTCTTCCTCTCTCCATCCTCCAGCTCCTTCCTCTTACCAATCTATTGCTCGCCCTCTCTCTTTTTTCAGTCTTTTTTCCTGCTCTGCTACAACAGCCTCCCTCCCTCTGTGTCTGTTCTGACCACAACTATTGCACGTCACAGACAGCATGGAATCAAGTATGCACAAAGTATGGGACGATACAGAAGATGCGTCTATACGATTTTTAAAGAATGATGATAGCTGAAGATGCAGGTATTAACCCGTCCATTCATCTTCTGTGTCATTGTGCTGCAGCCAGTGCAGGCTGACTGTGGATGAAGGCGGGGCTACACCCTGGACACGGTGCCAGTCTATCACAGGGCTAACACACAATCACACCAATTGTGGCAAGAGACTACCAGAAAAAAAAAAAAATCCACACAGAAAGGCTCCCAAGCCTAGACATAAACCAGGCGACCTCAACGTGAAACCAAATGACAGTGTTTACATTTTTGCTCCTCTTTAAATTACAAAAGCTTTACTCTGATGGGGAATTAGAGGAATTTCTTCAGTACTGTTGGTATCAATCGATGCACCGTCTCTCTGTAGAGCAAGTGCGTACTTAATGGTGATGCTGTCATTGGATCTGCCAGCGCAGCCTTAATGACGACGCATCTTCAGAGAGTTGCTGGATTTACGTCCCATGATGACGACGGCCAATTAGCCGCAGGGCCAGGTTAGAAAATAGAGTGTGAACGCAGTCAGATCTGTGTGCTAATAGGTCATTAGGGTTATCGCTCGCGTGTGTAGTTTCACAATGACTGCTTGAATCTTTGTCGCAAACCTCTTGAGCGCACTTCAGATGCGGAAGTGGTTTGGTCTATAAACATGTCTTGTAAATACATGAGTAAAAAACATTGTCAGAAGCTAAGCTACAAAACATATCATGTTAAAAAGATACAAACCCTCCAGTCAATCTTAAATCTTGCACTAGCTTCTGCAGATGATGAATCATAAGCATCTTATTATTCAGGGTTAATGAGCCCGAAAGTTTTGTGGAGTCTCGGTGTCACAGCAGCGAAGTCTTGAATGAACCTTGACAAATGACTCATTTTTCCTTCTGGCTTATAAAGTGCTTACTGCACTGGTTTATTTGTTATTTCAGCCTAGTTTCAAGTTTCACCGTAATCATCTGCCAGGTGCATAAACCCAATTATTGCCCATTAGTCTTGCCTGAATTTGCTGCTCGGCGCATCGCTGCCAGGAGGGGTTGTCTGCAGCGACACATCCTCAAGTAGGAGCACATCTGAAATAATCCGGGCAGGCTGTGGCTCTCCTTTTGATTTTTCACAGCATTCTCGCAATTTTTCCATCATGTTTGCTCACATATCGCACAGGCAATTGCTTTCTCTTTGAGGTTTGGAAAATTCCACACTCCACTAAACACTGAATAAAACAAGATTTACTGAAGGCAGCACCGTGGGATGCTCCTCTCTCCGCAGACCCTCATGCATTATCGATGTCATCTTTTGATTGTGCATACACACCTAAAAGTAGAGTTTCATGTTTGTGTAACGGTGTTTGTGTTGCGTTGCATGTGTGACTACCGTGTGCGTCTTTGCTGCAAATGCTAATGTCCCCCGTGACTTAATTTGGGTTAAGTGAAGAATGAAGTCACTCCGTGGGGGTGAGGGTGCATGTGTGCCTGTGTGTTTCCGTGAATGTTCCACAGGGAGACAAGGGAGCCCTGGGCTGCATTACTCACGGCCTGTTTTGGCACATGCATGCGCGCACACACACATACACACACACTGCAGGCACTATTAAAAGAGACAGGGCCCTGTGCACATGTCCCAGCAGATATGGACTATAAAATGCACTTGGACATGAAACAAACGCACACAGGCAGGCCGTTTCGCTCTTTCTCTGGATTAAAAATAGCCACACATTTCATTCTCCAGAAGTGTGTTTGTCGGGTTATTAAATAACATCGCGTGGTCCCGTGGTAGCTCATATGCAATAACACAGGTTGGAGGTCTGTTTCTGTCTGATCCCCCAATAATTAAGACGTATAGACTTGCAAGGTGTTGGCAACATACTGTGCAAATGAGCGACAGCAAATGAGATCACCTTACTTCTACATCGCATAATGAATGTGATCAGTGGGGTGCACGTGATGCACAATATAATTCAATATGGAAGAGCTTCCCAATCTGGAGTCTAGCAACCTCTTGGGAGGGGGCACCAGAGATCACATCAGTGCCAGAGGCAGAGAAAATTAGATTTGCACATGTCAAACCAACCTTTAATAAGACACTTGTATCTGGTTCTAGTCTCTGGCTTTGATGTGGAGGGGTCCTGCCGGTTGTCGGTAAGAGTGGGAGTGTCCATCAGCGTGTCTCTACTGTAATGTTTTGTTAAATCAGAGGTTGGAGATTGGGGTTTGCAGCCTTTCTGTGCGAGGAAAACAGGCTTGGAGTTACTGCTATACAGTATCAAACATTTCTGTGACATATTCCAGAATATCTCGATCGATAAATAGATGTGTGAGCTGGAACTAGAGGGCCTGTTGCTTTGCACTGTCACTTCGACAAAGAATATCTCAAACTCCATCTCAGTGACGGGTGATAAAGAGCTGACTGACAGAAGGCAACCTCAAAGCACGTGTAATTTATATTTGTCTTGTTCTGGGCTTTTTCTTTCAGAATATTCACTGATTACCAGCAGAGAATATCGCTGGATGTTTAGATCTGCTTTGCACTAAACACCTGCTGGTAGTGGCAGCATTTTCTTAATGTTTTAAAGCCTCAGCATCTTCTAATCTCATCAAAGACAATTCCAACTCTCCCTGAAGGCAACATGAGGATAATAGCAGCAGTCACTTCATTAGGAGAAAGCCCTCCCAGTCTGGAGGGTCCGCAGGGTGAAGTTGTAGTCGAGTGCTCGCCACCTAAAGGTGGAGAGAGCCAGACTCCCTTTCTATATATATATCACCCTCTCTTGCTTTCTTCCCTTTGCTGCGGCACATCGCTCACTTCTTGATGAGTTCTTTGCTGCCACTTCAAACAGCTTTTAATACACTTGTTCTCTCCCCTTCATTGTCCTTCGCTTAGACAGGTAGTCACAGTGTCCATTTAAAACGACTTAAGACTCCCAAGCTTGAAGCCGCCGGATCACACAATAGACATTCACCTTGTGGGTGAATTTGACACTGGTGTAATTGCAGTGAGCACACAAAGGGAAGGCATCAACAGCGAGTAAGTGGCCTATCTGACTCCTTTCTACTCCTCTTAGAATTTGTTGTGTAGCAGACAAACAAAATGAAGAGAAACAAAGGCTGCATGTGTGTGTTTGTGTGTTATGATTGTGTGCAGTGCATTTTTTTTCTTATCTGTAGCATCTTTAGATAATGAAAGCAACAGGCGTCACTGTTATTTTCAAGGCAGGATGATTGTAAGCTATTGTCAAACATCCTGGTGTGTCTGACATGCCTGTGGGGCAAGGTGAGCCTCTGCAGCGGCAGCAGGTGTCTAAAGGACAAACAGAGCTCCATTGTTATTGGCTGAGGCCATTTCCTATAGCTGACCGTGTTTATGTTGTGACCTGTCATAGCTTTAAAGTGGAGCATTCATTCTCAGTGTGCGCCGGCACAAAGAATCCTGTCTGAAAGATAATCTGTCTTGTCACTCTGGAGGTGTGATCGCATTCTGACAAGATGCGTGATTCATAAATGACACCGATTCACCCTCTTTAAGCGTATGTCATCCCTGCAGAATCCAATGCAACGCGCATTGTCTGAGTGCGTGCTCGGTTTCATCTGAAAATAGCAGAAAAGGCAGGATGAAATTACCTCCACGTAGGGCACCACTTTGCAGGTGAACTCTCCCAGCAGCCAAGACTTGGTCAGCTCGTGGAAAACCACCATGGGCAGGCAGAAGAGGATGAGCACAAAATCCCAGACAGCTAAATTGGCCAGTAGAGAGTTGGAGATGCTTTTCATGTAGTAATTTTGGCACACGATGCACAGGATGGCGATGTTGCCCGCGATCCCCACGAGGAAAATCACCCCGGAGACGCAGGTGATGGCGTAGGCGCCGTAAGTTTCGCTCGTCACGGGGTAAAAGGGGTTCTTGATCTCGTCCCCGAAATCCTGCGAGCTCGGAGGGGTGATCGGTGTGGCGTCCCACGGATTCTCCTCCCTGAAAGTGAAGAGGTCGGGCCTCCTGGTGAAGAGGTCAAAGGGCATGTCGGTGGAGGTGAGGGCCACCGGCTTGGGGATGGGTTCCCAGGGCGACTCGTGGGGTTGAGCCAAACCCACCGAGCTTTTGTTGAGCCGGTTTCTCCCCCTCTTCCAGGCTTTCTTCTGCTCGTCTTTTGTGCCTCTCTTGTGCCTGTCGGCCTCCTCGGGCCCCCCTCCTTCGTCCCCCCTTGCCATTGAAGAGAGCTTATCCACATTGTAGTGTCCACCTGCTGGCGTCCCCGTACTACTGAAGCCGCCATTCAACTTTATCCTCTTATTATGGTGGCGCGTCGGGTCCCAGTGTGGGGCGGCGTTGGGATCCTCCATGGGTGTCACAGTCCTATTGAAGTCGCGTTTGTTGTGTCCGATTCGCCTGGTTTCTCCCGCAATCACCCTCTTCCAGGGGTGAGTGGAGTTGAGGGTCCCTCTGATAATTGCCAGCTGCGCCTGCCGCTCCGCCGAGGACGCACCTGTGGCGTAACCCGGCGAGAGCGCACGGTCCCGGGCTTTGTTTTGATGGCTCGACCCGTGCAAAGTCCTGCCCGAGTACGCGCTGCTGTTGCTGTCCTCTTTAGTCCGAACTTCTCCATCGTTTCTCAGAGAAAATACCACATGTGCGTGAGCCAGTAACACAAATAACGTCCGTGGCGGCAGAATCTGCATGATCCAGGAATTATTGGAGGCAGTTTTTAATCCTCACCGGCGCATCCTCCGTTCACAGCGTGGAGAAACTCTTCTTTTTTTTCCCCCTCCCTTCAGTCAACACCCATGTTGCAGCACTGGGTCGTCCACAAAACAGCTACATTCGTGAGCCCCGCAAACTTGAAAGTAATCTCCCGGAGTGCTGCTGTGCACCGCGCGCCGCAGCTGCAGCGATCCGCTCCGCGCCGCCGCCTTCTCCCCTGTCAAAGTCCCGGCATCAGTGAGCAGGACAGAGGATCAGTGTCCCGATCCAGACAGGAGGAAGCGAGCAATCATAGAGAAATGATTGTTGCATCTTCACGCACACACGCACGCAGACTGCGCAGCATCCAGTTTGCAGCTGTGCGTTAAAGCTCCCCCTCCAAAAAAAAAAAAAAAAGCAGCAGATCCCGGTGCGTGTTGGTGCGTTACTTCATTGGGCTGGGTCGGCAGCAGCAGCGTCAATGCGGTGCAGTCCTGGTAAGGCTCACCAGGCGGTGATGCACGGCAGTGGAGAGGAGAGAGAGAGAGTGTGTGGAAGAGGAGGGGTGGAAATCGGTCGCTTCTCTCTCCGTGTCTGTCTCCAATGTCTTCCCTCCTTCGCTCTCTCCCAGGACCGCGCGCTGCAAGAAAATGGACTCCCCTGGCGGCTAACCCCGATCTGTCACTCCTCATCCATCATGGAGCATCCAGCAGCCCCGGAGCAGACTACGGCTGCAGCCCCCCGGCAGACAAGCCTGCCTGCCACGCCCGACAAGACGCGCTAATAAATATATTACCCACGTTTTAATTTTTACGCAAAGGCGGCGCTGTGATGTCCGCGCACACGCAGCGCCAAGCAGACGCTGTCCGGTCCCAGTTATCAAACAGCCAAAAGCAGGAAAATTGTCATTGTGGAAAGATGCTTGCACTTATTTAAAAGAAAGAAAGAAAAAAAAAACTTAGTTTAATCTAAATTCACTGCAGGCGTTTCAACCCGCCTGTCTTCAGCAGCACCTCTTCTGACAGTGATCTTCATCTGCTGTCCCAGCCCATCTTCACAGCCTGGAGCAGATATGGGGATCGATTGTGGCTTGTTTTACTGCTGCATGCATCAATACCCCACACACACCTGAAGCCATTCAGCAGGCATCAGCTGGCACTTTTCTGTAATTCTAAACTTTATCAAGAGGGTTTCAGGGGTACAGTAACTATGAAATGCTGTAAGATGGTGTTATCCAAGCCTGGTTGTGAAGAACCGCTACCCTGTGTGCTTTATATTTTATTCATGTTTTATCAACCACTGCAAAACACTGATAACAAACCATTCATTTGTAAGCAGCCAAAACGTGCAGGACAGCGTCGCCCCGGGGTGGAGATAGACTTTATGTGTCTTTTACATGCAGCTGTCAGGGAAAGTTTTTGAGTTTTCAGCCGTAAGCAACTATCACTATTCTCCAGCAGGAATGCTGCTGCAGTATTTGAACTAATAGGAACATTTAAAATGACAAACTGACGGGTCAGAATAATCGATACCTGTATGCAACAGGCAGAAGTTTCTGCTTTATTCAAGGATATGTGGTGAATAAGATTAAATACAAAGATAAAAAAAAAAAAGCAAGAACAGACGCCCACAACTTATGACTAAGTGTGTCCAAGAAGCTTAGTCAATAATTCAAGAGACTCTCAGGTCTAAATGAAATGAGTGTATTATGTCTCAAGTGCTTGAGGTGCTGTAAATGGACTCACGCTGGAGGAGACTCAGACCACACAGTGCGGCCTTGTGGGAAACTCCAGAACACACTCAGACACGTGGATGTAACAGGCGCTTTCACACATTTTTAGGAAGGGAAGTCTGTGCACACACACAGGGGTTATGAAAACCTGCAAATATTGATACATATCTGTACACATATTTACTTGTATGCTTGTACGAGAATTTTCTTTCTCCAAACATGTCTGTCGGGAGGCGGGACCGTGAGTTGGCAGACGCAGCAGACGGCGAGCCGGTGACCTTCTACATCAAATAACCGACTGGAGCCAATTCCAGCCAGGGGAGCGAGCATGTACGGACACACACATGGCCAGTTCATATAACGGGGTGGAAACACTGACCAGAGATAACATGAACACTTTGTGCCAACTTTTTCTTCCGACCTTGACTTGACTTTGAGATTTTGGATGCAACGAATGTTTTGAGAGACGTCTGTCTGTCTCTGCTTTCGGCTCAGAACCCCACGGGCTGGGAAAGATGGAAAGATGGCTGTTTGATCATTACCTTGGCACAGCTGAGTTAAATAGTTTGCGTATCAGACCCGATGGGAGTCACGCGGTTCACTCAGAGGAAGATTATACTTGTTTCCCTTCCACTTTTCCAAAAGGTCACACATTAGTGCACTTGAATTAATCAAAAGCAATTAATCAAGCTGAATATATCAGCATCTATCAGGCTTCATAAGTTAAAGACTTCACATTATGTTTGCTATGTGACCTTGAAAATACCACCAAGGCAACTTGCAGAACCGTTTTAATCAGCTGGAAGGCACAGGGCAACACTTCACATGTAATTATCATGTCTATTGTGCACGTCGGTCCGCTGAGACTCTGCAAGTTGGCGTGTGTGGGTGGAGATAAAGAAGAGAGGTTCTCTCACAGATGTAGTCATGCATGGAAACACTCAATGGCGCCGACACCGAGGGACATTAAAGGGCACATGCCAAGCGTGTACACACATGAAAGACAAATAAAGGAGTGCGCGCATACACAGCGGGGAACCCACTCACACTCTACACACACATACACACACAATGCGAAGCGAAGACTTGAGTTTAGTAGGGCATGAAGTCGGCGGAAGATCCCGCCAAAGAGGAAGACATGAAGATTTCATGGCTTTCTCCGTGTGTGTGTGCTGTGCGGGGAATAAATTATACACAATTACTGCACACATGCGAGCACCAAAAGTGGACCAAAGTGATTGGAGTGAAATTGAAAGACACCACAGTCTCCCCCTACACACACACACTCATGTCTTCACATATGCTAAACAAAACAGACAACAGGCCCAGAGACGAGCCTTCGGAGCACAGACACTCCAATGAATTATAGAAGCATTCGGTTTGATTTAGTCTGATTACAGAGCACAAGTTCCAGGGGGTAAACACTCGTCATACTTACACACTCATCTGAATTATTCACTCCTCCGCATCCCTGCGGTTTTGTCTGGAAAACTTATTCCTTCAAATAAATCAGAGGAGGAGTGAAAATTTTTATTAGTGTGTTCGCCTGTAGCTGCAATTTAGAAGATCATGCTGCTGTGAAATTGTCTACATAATCTACAGCTTATAGAGAGTCTGAGGTTTTCACTGAGATTCCAGGCGAAGACGAGAGAATAGTCATTTTTCACTTCCTTACCTTGAAGGCACATTATTTACACCGATGATTCATGTCTGCGTCGAAATTACACATCTGTCACTTGTTTAACTGTTGAGCATTGAGAGGCTGATATCATTGCGTCTGTTGTCGAACACAAAGAAGGATTGTCAGTATCTATAGAGCTGTTGTTTGGCCTTAAGTTTGCTTACATAATGTCAATATCAAAGTCTAACTAAATTGACTCATCCTCATCAAGAGGCCTTCAATGATTTCTTCACAGTTGTAGTCCAGATTAACTCACAAGTGTATTTATAGCGCAATGCTGCCACCTAATGGTGCTAAAAGGAACAGAGAAACGCGTTAATTAAGATGGAAACAGTGAATAATTTCAAAACTCACATTAAGCCTCTTTTGTGAAAAATGCCATAGAATTCTATGTCACAGTCTCCAAGAACCCCAAGCTCCAAATGATTCTGTTTCTGTTTCGTTGGTCTCAGTCATATCCTGTCTCTGCCTTCCTCTATTTAATTTAGTCTTATTTAAATCATTCTTTTGTTTTTGTCTCTTCCAATTTTCTTTTGTCCACATTTCTTCCAAAATCCTCTGCTGCTACTTTTTGTTTTTGCCATATCTTTGTCCTTTCTTTATCTCCCAGACACTCTCTTTTCCTGAGGCAAGGGGGCAGACAAATTATTGTGGCAGTCTTTCAATCTTTTCTCCTTTTTTTGGTGCATTTATCTTCATATTTTTCTCTCTGTTATTAAATTTCACTCAACTTTTCCTCTCGCTTTTTGCGCTCTGACTCTTACTTTTTCTCTGAACCATCATGCTTCAAGTATAATTAATCACTGAAAGGTTGTCTCATTGAGAAATCGGAGAAAAAAAGTCAACAAGCAGAGAGGGAGAATTGCTCTTTGAAAAAAATACAAACGTTTCTCCACAGGTTCTACACCTTTTTGCGCAAGATAAACGCAGATTGACACCACTGACAGACAAATTGTCCACTCAGAGCTGGTAGCTCCAGGATATCCTCTGTTTGCAGAGATTGCCACATTAGCTAAAGGCTGCAGGATGATTGCAGTGAATGACCCTTGAACAGAGAGGATTACGCTACATTCTCTTCCCCATGCGACCCATCCTGGTGTGCTGCGGGTAAACGAGTGTTGCACAGAGACATTTCACTCTCTGAATTTGGCATTTAAGTAACCAACAATAGAAACATCCCAGAAGAGGGATGAGAGATGAAACATGCATGCATTTCATACATATGCTATTAATTTAAATGAGTAAAAACTGTTTGGATGAGCTTCACCGATATTCAGCTTTCACCAGATACTCACTGGTGAAAGGTGTTACTGCTTGGAAAGTGTGAGCATTAATAGTTGATGTGTTTCTAGAGTATATTGTATAAAGAGTAAAAAGAAATGGACTGAGAGCACAACCCAGCGCAACGATGCCAGCTCCAGGATTTGACAGTGTGTTAACATTTACTGCTTGAGGTGTGTTATAGGAAACTGCTGAGAACTTTAAAGTGCCTCAAGGAGCTTAATCATGTGATGCCACCGGACGGCACTGAAAGCAGAGTAGAAATCAATGGTAAGTGGTCCGTTATAGGGACTGTCGAAGCGTTGTGTAAGTGGATGCAGGAGGCAGGCCACTGCATCATCTGGGCCTCTTTTGTTCTCTTGTAAACACGCTGGAGGGTTTCCAGGAGTTTCGTGACAGGTGGTTGAATTATGTTTAAAACTGCTTTCAATTAGATGATAAGTTGTTTTTCTGGAGCTTTTATCTCCATCTCATCGAAGGGAGAATAGAGACACTTCCTGGTCGGCTCAGTCGGAGATGCAGCTCCAACGTAAATATGTGTTGGAAACTAAACTCAGTTGGTGCAACAGACTAACATTAAAGCAGTGAATTGACATTGTGGCACAAAAATGGCATGATTCATTTTGGACATACGATGGAAAAAAAAATTGTTTTTTTCCTTAGTTAACTTGCAACCATTCACTGTTTACAGTGTCCCGTTCTACCCCGAACCTGCCTCCCTGCATTGACTTTTGCCCTGCCATTGCTGCTGTGATGATCACTACAGCCACTAGGGGTCAGCAGAGTTATCACCACCTGGCTCCAGTTAATGCCAGTGAATTTAGAAGAATTTCCATTTACTTGTTCTGATAACTTTGGAATAAACTGTTTTTTTTCCCAAATATAATTCACCTGCCCTGGCTTCCTGGGCACTGGATCCCAGCTGACGATGACGGAAGTCATGGTACAACTTTACAAACTGCAGATCAAAGCAACACCTCCTGTATTTATCATATTTGTAAAACTACACTATTATTATCATGACTATTTAAATAAAGTGAATAAAATTTCATTATTGTATCTTTATTATGAAACACGATGCACACAGGTACATACGGATACACTCCGTCATTGTGCACGCCTGTTTTTCCCTCACGCTGCAGACACCTGGTGCCTTTCCTGAATGAATTTAACATTTTTCTCCGCATTGAAGTTTTCCAGATGGGACACTTCATCCACCTCCGGTCACCAAAGAGCACAACACACACCTGCTGTACTTCCTTTTTGCTCTTTCTTCCTGCTTGCTCCACCACCTGCTGCCCGGCCTGACACCACAGAAGCACGAAGCATGGCTCTGCTTGTATGACCGAGCAATTAAAAATAAATTAGAGCTGACCCTGTTTGATTCAAGTTGAATAAATATTGCTGCACACAAATAACTTTTTAAGTCTGAAAAAAATATATATATTTTTTCCTTTTAGGAAAAATGCGTGTGCACACATTTCTGCATACCTGTGCTGGATATTATAATAGTATTTAATATATGCAGTTCCTCTTCTTGTCAGCAGAAGTCACTGTAGGAGAGAGAGAGAGAGAGAGAGAGAGAGAGAGAGAGAGAGAGAGAGAGAGAGTAATATTCCAACTGTGTGTCCATTTTTGTGTGCATGTCTTAGTTTTCAGCTTGTTTGTGCCTAATAACTTTCAGTATTTTCCTCCTGCGTGTGTGTTTCTGTGTGTGTGCACACACTGTTAGGTCTAAGGTTATCCACTTAGTAGTGATGCTGGAGGAGAGGTTAAGAGGTTGCGGGATACGTGTTATCAGTGAGCCCCCCTCGGTAATGCTGCATGTGTGTGAGCATCATTACTCGGTTTGGTATATCGCTCATTTTTGGGCCAAAAAATATAACTTTTCGAGCTTATTAAGTCCAAAATGTAACAATCTTCACATGACAAAAATGCATTTTTACAGCTGGGTTGAATGAAGGTGAGACGATTAGATGTAACGATTAAGTGTAATGTCGTTATGTAACATCACCCCACAGATAGGATTGTCTGTGCGTGCAGGCATTTGTTTTTCCTCATTACCTGTATTTGTGTTGCTTTAGCAATGGGAATCTACAAATAAGCAGCACACTGGGTTTTTTTTTTCAACACTCAGGGGCTCATCTACTTGCATAATAGATATCTTGTCAGTCTATCCAAGATTTGCAGCTCCCAATCTGTCATTTTTGATAGCTAGCCACTGTTTCTGTCAAGTTTTATATCAAGCCTGCTAGCTATTCACATCGAGAGCAAATTTTGATGGGACGAAAGAACAGGAAGGCCAGTATTATTAGCCTCAATAAAACTCAGTAGAATACGATCCTCTGTAAATCATCTGGCTGAAGTTACTACGGCGGAGGGTGAGATAATCAACACGTTACATTGCCGCATTAAAATAATGGGATAGTCGAAAGAAAAGAAAAAAAAATGTATTGATAAGTGGCGTCAAATGAAAAATGTGAAGCAAACAGAGAGGCGGAACAGTGCAGCTTGAGGAGACTGTGGTTCACTGTGGCCCTGTTTGCTGCTTCATTAAACCTGCCCCCAAAGGGCCGCTCTTCCTCTACAAGTGTGTTCACAAACATGCGCATACGCAGTGTTAAAGCCTGCTGTTTGGCTGGTAGAGCCGTCTATTTCTCTGGTACAGTGTGCGTGTGTGTGTGTGTGTGTGTGTTTGGTGGATGGGTATACTCAGAGTGGGCGCACGTCAGTGCACATTTCTGTGTTTCCCTGTGTGTGTGTGCAGTAGGTGCTGACTCCACAGCTCATTACAGACCACCAGGGAGTCCTGTGGCCTCCGACGAGCACGGAGGAGGAAAGAAGTCTGAGACCCAGACGTGAAGAAAGACTCCGAGATGGAGAAGCCGACTCGCTGCGGGTCCCGCTGGGCACGGCGTCTACCGCCTGACAGGCTCAAATCGCTGACCCCGCGTTTCCTCCACATCCTCAATCCATGTGGCGCCGGCTTTAAGGGGCAGTTAGCATACATTCTGAATATCACCCCCACACTGGAACTCCTCTGAATGGAAGCCATTAATCGGTTTTCACTGCCTAACGCTTAGCAATTCTTTCTGTGATATTAGTTTTACTCAGATGGAATTTTCCATCCTGATTTATAGTGAAGCCTAACCATAAAGCATTTAAGTTTTGAATAATGTCACTTTCTCGCACTGGGTGGGAGCAGAGAGTCGGTGCTCTGCAGAGTTTAAGCTGTTTGGTGCAAAGTTAAGAACTTCACAACTCATCTCTCCTGTTGTAAGAAAAGAGGAAGAGTGACTCACTACACCATCTTGTGGTATAAAGTGGTGTTGCAAACCTAAATAGGAAGCTAACTAACAGGTTGTGTAACTTCAGTGGAATTCTATGAAACATTTCCTTAATCTAGATTTATTTTTTTGTTTTTTCAAAGAAAATTTTAAATTAGGCAATGGCTGAATCAAGAATATAAGTGTTTAAAAGCCTGACTAAAATTTTTACAGTGAGATAAATAATGTAAAAGAACAAAGAAAACCAGCTCAGAGGCAAAGTGCAAGTAAGAAAAGATGTTTTCCAACAGTGAAAAATACGAGCAGCAGCATCTCAGTGTTTAATGCAGCAACTGATTCATGTATATTTGACTTTCTGTCTTTACAAAGATGACATTATTGGGTAAAACAGACACATTTGCATTAATTTTGCGTCATTATTTTTTAGGTGGTCATTTACTGGGACATTTAGCAGCTACAGGCAGAAAGAGCTTCATGTTGTTAGCTAAGGTCAGAGATGAAAAATAGTACAGTAAATTGACATTTAATAATAATATAGTGTTTTAAAAAAGTGATATCTTGTATTAAATTAAGAAGCTGTGACTCTGCGTGTTCCAATTATCAGATATTTAATCTTTAGCGGTCCTTCAAGGACTCTTTCCTCAGAGAATGACACAGTCGTTGCCAAATCACCTGAAAAAAAAAAACCTGCTGAAAATCATAATTAAGTTTTAACCGTCTTTCATATCTGATCTCTGTGAGTGTTACACATGGCTCACCTCATGTAATTATTACAATGACAGCAACAACTGTGAGACCTTGAATTTGACCAGCTGCTAACAAGGGAGACACTGCTAAAGACAGAGTTTGAAGCTTTACACCTTTCAGACTCATCTCATGCACCTTTTATGAGGTCTTCGGGAACTGATTATGCAGCAAACGCAAAGGTGGCGCGAGTATCAATCCCTGCAGATTCAATCAAAGATATGAGCCTTTCTTTGTTTCTGGATCTTGATGCACCTTCATGTCATTAAAGAAAATGAACAATAAATCTATAATGCATCTGTATTTCCATTTCAACATGCCTACTATACATGAACTGCAACAGATGATGTTTCCATGAAGTGAGCATTCATGCTCTGCATGTCAACATATTCGGAGTATTGGAGTGTATTTCGCTTTGCTGAGAAATTACTTCATTTCAAAGAAGTCAGGAAATGATCAAAAACAATAAACTTTCAATACAAATGAAAGAGTACTGTTAGACATGGTATCGTCACAGTGTCAAATAATGTTCTTGAATATATTGCAGGTGAAAACTGTGTGAATTTCAACCACAAAAATCAACAATCTAACATTCTCGCAGTTAATATAAGAAAAACAAAGAGCAAACAGAGGTGTGGAGTAACTTAACTTGAACTTTATCGACTTAAGCTACCATGGCTGATGTGTATTAACAAAAATAACAACACAAAAGAAGAGATCCGTCACGCACATTTAGTGCTTTTTGAGATTCCAACAGTCGTTTCAGGTTCCTTGACTTTTCTTCTTTCGCGTCTGATTGCTGCTACATTTTAATAAAACCTGAAATAATTGGACAAATATTTCTTGTTTGTCTTTTTCTTACGGCCTTGTCCAGTAAGGAGTCACTACGGTGGCCTCCTGTGTCCAAAAACACACTGCAGACACTGCAGTTTAATTTATTTTCACTTCGCAATGTCCAAATGATTAAATAAAAGAGACATTTCACCTACATGAGCATTCTGTAGTGCTGCCGCCTAAACCTAAATTATCACCTACTGGGTGAAACTCTGAGCAAATGTTTACAAGATTACGTGCACTGTTACATTATCAAGCATAACGCCAAACTCAGACCCACTTCTGGGCTTCACTTGGGGCTCGGGGGGGGATGATGAGGATCAAGGAGACAGGTTGAAGAAGGTCTTTTAAGCCTTGAGGCAAACTTGGTGAATGAGGTGAAATCTGAAGACCGCAGAAGCAGACAGTTTAGAGACGCTTTGAGCCGACCGGGGTGTCGAGGGATTCGCTCCATTTAGTGTCGGGGGCTATTTATTTATACTGTAGTGGACAAATTGCCTCAGGTCTGGATATGAGTAGCTAAAAAAAATATGCACTTACAGTTTTACAAGGTTCTTAAGCAGCAAGAGTGGGATTTTGAAAGACCACCGCGGTCTTACTGCAGCCGTTTGAGGAAAGTAGAAGGGAAAACTAAACCAAACCGAAGCTCCCGGAGTTGTAAACTAACAGAAATTCCACTTTTATCAACAATATTTGGAACCACTTCTGCTGTTTTTCCACAAATGGCACCTTTAAATTATACTCCTAAAACCGTGTTTGTCTGCGACCGTCAACACCGCTCACTGAAAGAAGCTGGTGTTAATTTCCGACAGATTAAAAAAATGATTGCCAGCTTGAGCAATCGAGTAAAGTGAAACCCCCGCGATGCTCTGATTTTCCACGAGACGTAAAATTCATAATATGTAGTTGATGTTAAGTGTTGATAATTCAAGATTTTCAAAAGATGATGGAGCGACAAGAAAACATCTCGCTGCTTCAAACATGTCACAACAGCCAACAGCGTCCCGGGGGTATGCTTACATGTGCGTGTAGCAGAAGTCGCATTATTTCAGTGTGTTTTCTTTGTGATGCACGGCACGTACAGGAAACAGTGTTTGGGAGCAAAAGATGTAGAACAGAGCGGTAATTTCATCTGCTTTTCAGCCCACATCACATTATTAAAATATGTGTTCGCGCAGAGAAATGAGGACGACGTCGCTGATATTAAAGTTGGAGGAAAATAACAACGGGACTGAGAGCCCACCGATGAAATGACACAGTGAGATAAAGAGCGGGGAAACAGAACTGAGTGTGGATCCGTATCAGACTCGCAGGAGCTGACCTCTTGACTCCTGCTTTGAGGTTTTAAAAGACTACAATCAGGCCTTTGCGAAGCGGTCTGAAGTTTTCATTCATACTTAGACGGAAGGCTGAAAATGTTCATCATGTCTCCAGCCGGAGATGGAAGCGCCGTAATAAACGCTCTAAAATCCTCCCATTATTCCATCAGAGACAGCTGCTTCTGCAATGAAGCCAACAAACAAACAAGCATAATTCAACCAGCCAGCCTGTGTGCATTGAGTGGGAGTAAACAAAAAAACAAACCAAAAACAAACAAAAAAAAAACTCAAATAATTATTGTCTGGGAAAAAAATAATGAAGTACCACACTTACACCTAAACAGCCTCATTTACACTCATTTATCAGGAAGCACTTCAGGACATGAACAGTTGAGAGCTCCTCTGTGTGTGTGTGTGTAGCGTGTGTCTATTGTAAATTTACACACTTTGTGGATGAGGAAGCGCTTCTGTCACGGTTTTTTTTTTTTTTTTTTATGACAAAGTCAAACATTAAAGCAGCAATAAGCAGAGCGGAGCTCAGAATTAGGGTGCTAACAGTGGACGAGAGTGATGATGGCGCTGCAGATAAATCCAGGGACATGCCACATAAAGAGGAATAAACGCCTTTACGGCCACGCTCGGGGCTCATCTGATAATAATAACACCAAAGTAGATATCTGGAATAAAACCGTAGGAAGGAAAAGAGGAGATACAGAGAGGAAACCAGAAGAGAAGGAGTTAATATAAGAAAAACAACAATTAAAGACTGACAGGGAGAGATTAATTATGCAGTAGTGTGAATAGAGGGCAGGAGGAAACCAATCCGAGGGAAGAAGATGCCAGACTGATACAAGCTCCACTTATCTCCCGAGTGACCTTCTCTACCTGGTCTCAGCTCTGCGGAGGAGAACAAGGGAGTGAAAGCGAAGGCAGGGGACGAACGCTGGAGGTGTTGTGGGGGGGGATAAGACAAAAACAGAATAGGAGAGTAGCCGGTCTGTAAATAAAACATACAGCAAGGCTAAAAACAGACACGGAGGAGGAAAATAAGTGAATGAGAGCAGACGAGGGGAAGGAGGATGAAACAAGTTGATCTTGACTTTCCAGGTGAGAGGTGATGATGATTGCTTTCTTCGCTTTATTGTTCTATTCAGGATGGCCAGATCAGGAGCAGGCACTTCATTTTGAGCAGCTCTGCCATATTAAAATCCTGTTTCAGAGCATCAAATAACCTGGGCAGAAAATCCAACACTTGAGAATTGGAATTCTGAAAAATGGTTTGACATTGAATATTAGTGCGAAATAATTCCAAAAGTACCCATCCGTCTTACATATATCAATTTCTTGAAGTCTATTTCAGGGGTACGCCATGAGGAAGCTATCAGTCAATCACAGCGCACAAGGAGAAGGTGCAAACTAAAATCTGAACACATCCACTGCTCCAATTAATGGAAACCACCAAGATAAAAAGGAAGTAAAATTTCATTTGGGTAAATGGCGAGTTCATAGTATCACCTACAACTTTCAGAGTCATCGTCCTCAGTCACATTACGTACAGTTGATCACTCTGCCAGTAAAAGCAATCATCCCTAATCTATCTTTTAGCTTTTCATCAATCAGTCGCCCAGTTGGAAGACAGGAAAGCAGTCAGTGGACCCTTCACGTGTTAGCCTGTCAGAACGATGCTGCGGGAAAGCAATTTTTTTGCTGCCAAACACATCAACGAGCGCCTCAAAAGAACATGTTGGATGTGTCAGCATGTTTGAGTGCAGCAAGGGGGGGTGGGGGTGGGGGGGGGGGAGAAGAAAGGGGCACATGCAACACACAATTTAAGATGTAGCACGAGGTAGGAGTCGTGAATGGATAAGCGCACATTTGCGTTTTCACACAGTTGTGCACATGACAGCATAAACAGTGAGATGTGATGAGTGAACAAAAGGCATTCAGGAGGAAAAAAAGAATTATATTCAGATCATACAGATTAAAATTGGATGTATTTTTAGATGAGCTGTGGACACACGTGCATTCTAATGCGGTGACTTTAAAAACAAAGATCCCAAGGTAGAAGACCAATTATTTACCTCATACAAAATGCTTGCGGGAGGCTGTTGATCGCGTAAACACACCTCTCCAACCTGTCAGTGTCTCTCCAGGATGAGTTTATGATCTTTTGGCAGTCTTAAAAGACGGAGGAGGAGGAGGTGTTGCCTTGTGAGACTCGCAGGCAAGACAAGTGTAAATTTTCAGCCGTATCCAAACAATTCCCACAACTCCAGTGATTGCTTCATCTGCTTCGCCCCTCTCAACGCCGCACGCCAGCAAATGCCTGCTACACATGTCAGTCTTTAGCTCCTTTTGGTGCGTCTTCAATCATAAGTTGTTGCCTTTCTTGAATCTGTTCAAAAATCAAGCCACGGGAGGATATTTTTGACATGCAAGAGTCAGTGTCCTAAAGCAAACTCGGCTGCCGCAGATCTAATAGGCGCGGCAGACAGGAGCGCCTGGAAGACAGTCAGAAATAATAGTTACTGACTTGGAGTTTTATTTTTCCTCCGTTCTTGCAGCGCGAACCTGCCCAACATGTGTCAGTGGAGATCTTTCGCGCCTCAGCCTTCACCCCAACAGCCAGCTGATTTCCAAAGCTGTTCCCAATTTCCCCGTTGGCTCCTTTCAATACAACGCCCTCAGGTAGCAATCTCTCCTTGAAAGATTTTTATATATATATATATATATTTCCCCTCCACTTGAATTGTTACAGTCATCTCTCTTTTAAGTCGACTTCTTTGTGTTCGCTTGACCTCAGCTCTGCTGTTGCACTTTCACTCGTGCCTCTCTGGATTGACTTCATGCTTCCAACCTTCTGAGCAGCATCCGGCCCACTTCTCCCGCTCTGTGCTCGCGCTGCTCAAGGCGCTGACATTGGCGCGCTGTTCTGAATAAATGCGGCGAAAGCAACGACGTAGGTGCCGATGCCAAGCTATTAGTTGAATCGGCGAAGAAAAACAGAAAAAAATATGCTGGGAACACTGCAGCTCCGCACTGCTTCTGAAACATTGAGAGATTAAATGGGGATTGCTCTGATGAAATCACAGTAGTCGATGTAACATATCACAAAGACCCCAGCCAAGAGATGACAGATGCACCATGCAACAAACAAAAACACAATGAAGGTTTTCCAATTTCAAGAGGTTTATTTGTCATTAACGATTTTTACAGCATGTACTTTTGTATGAAAGGCAGACCCTCGTAATATCCTGCTTTTTATAAAGAGATATAGTCTCTCCACAGCAGTTAGCTGCCCCCTGAAGGAAACGCAAATGTCTTCCACTGCATTAAGTGGGCGTTTTTATGCATACATTAACTTATTATTGATAATATAGATAGTGGAGCCAAACCTCGATTTAATAGGTTTATACAGCCTTAATAAGGATATTGTAGTCCTCCGTCTGTGTTATTTCTTGCTGTAGCCTACACATATAAAAGTTGTTGTTTTTTTGTTTTATTTGTCTGGATGAATATTTTATATGCACTGTATTGACATTAGCTGCTGTTCATCTTGAAATATTCACTTGTTTGAATAAATATTTTGGAGAATTTCAACTCAGTCTGGCATTTTGATCCGGTTTGAGAATTTAGAGTCGGGAGGGCCCCTGGGATTTTTTTTTTTTTGTTTGTTAGCGTTCTTTTGAGTTTGGGAACGGCTTCACACATATCTGAAACTTAATACAGTTTTAACCAACTAGGTCTTTTTTTCTTCCAGCCTCTTTCGTCGATCTGTCTCCCCTCCATCCCCAGATTTATTTGTATCTTTTCTTTGTTCTCCTGGCTTATTATCTGTGCTTCCCTCCCCTCTCTTTGTTTCATCCTCTCTCCAGTATCTGCGGCCATTCTCCAAGTTCTCTCATTATCCCCCTCTATCTTCGTCGATCTATCTCCCTTTGCTTTGGCCGCAGTCCTGTTTGCCCCCCCCCCCCTTCTCTCTCTGTCAGATCACTGATCTCTCCGTGCCGCAGCCGGAGGAAATCAGCATCTGGCGAGGCTGCTTCCTACCAGAGCTTGACATCAATTACAAAAACACGGCAGCCCACACCGATCAAAAGACAAATAATTTTCACTTGAGTCACCGTTGGAGGGTGTGAGGCTACAAACCATTCAGGGTGTTTTAATGATGAATTGCAAATGACAAAACCTGATTTTCAGGCTATACCTTTTTGAAGTTGGGCCACGAATCCACCTTAAGCAAATTCTAAGGGGTCCGAGAGACTCCTGATGAAGACAGCAGAGATTATGCAGATTGCTTTGCAGATATGGAGGAGTATTCCTTTGTTGCCGATTGCAGTGGACAGCGATCAGTGAGGTGATGGATGCTCGGTCAACTTACCTCTGACACACGGCTTCCTCTGCACTGCCTGCTCACCTGACCGCATGCATAAACATGTGATATATGGAGATATTAGCAATCCAGCCACACGCATCAACTATTGTGACATGAGTCCAGCAGCAGAGCTCTGCCTGCAGGTTTGCAGACGTTCCGTTAAACTTGGTGCTGACACCCACTCCTTAAACCATATCACTTTACATTTTGTCATCTGCCTCACAACAGCATCAAAGGATATATGTTGCTTTCAAATATTAATTAGCAGAAAAGACTAGTGCACTTTTTTTTTTTTAAATCCTCTCAATTCACACACATTCATATAAAAGTTTGAATACCTGAATGTACTTCAGCTGCAGGTAACCTTCAGTCTTGCTGCTGCATTGCAGAGGCTTTTGAAAAGCTTGTTGAACACATGTTCTGTTTTCTGTCCGCATACAGAAGGGAATGATGTTTAAATGTATAGAATGCAAACAGATGTCCGGAGGTGTGGGGAGCCTTGACAGGCGTGCCAGTGTCACATTCTGAAGCCAGGAAGCCGAGAGCGCCGCACTGAAAAAGAAAACAACATAAAGATACAAAGAAAGAAAAAAAATGGAGAGTCAGAAATTTTGTAGAAATTTAGAAAGTAAGTAAAAAAAGAAAAAAAAAAGAAAAAAAGAAAGAAAGAAATTTAGAAAGTAAGACTTGTAAATATATAAAATAGTGCCTAAAATAACCGGGGATCAGATGGGAGCTGGTGAAGCTTTTATGCTGACGGAACATTAACATGCAGTAGATTTTTCACGATAGAGAGGTCAGGCGTGAGAGCAGGGAGACGTAAACACAGGGAAGAGAGGAGGCCTGAAATCCGACCTTGGCGTTCAATACATTGCCACCTGAGGGATTTTTTCCTTTATGTCCATCCATTTATGGCTCTTTGTGCTATAGATTGTAGACTTGGATGCTACGTGTTTTCTGTTACACTCCCGGTGTTATGATTTAGGCTTTTCCCTGTTCTGATGATTAGATTTCCTCTGTTTTCTCTCATGGCTCCTATGTTTTATATATGATTTCATGTTTTGGTTTTATGAATCGATGTCTGTGTTTTCGTGTTCCCTCATCTCAAATGTCTTGTTACTCGTGTTGCTCTGCTTTTTTTCAGTTTCAGACACTCCAAACTTTCTATTTCCACCTGTTTGTGTATTTTAATTATTGCCTAAATTCATCAATATACTTTCCACGTAGAGTGAGTGAGTGAGCTCAACCATCAGCAGCATTTGACAATGTAAAAGGATGTTTTCTCTTTCTGCTGGATTTTGATCTTATAAATTCTATGTGTAAATCTCACAGATTGATGTCAAATTGACAGAGTAATTCATGTCTCTGCCCTTTGGAATGACAGTGAAATTGCAGTTTTTTAGAGTTTCACACACAGAAAGCAGACTGCAAGTAAATCCAACAGGGATTAGATAAAAACGGACTGACAGACACAGGCGGTTTTGCAATCGCACCAAAAATCTGGTTCAGCTGGATCATTTTGAACTGGTCCTCCTCTGAGAATGGAGTGTCAGTAGAATGAGCAGACAGGTTTGAAGCTCCACAATAAAAGCGAACAAGACAGCGAGAGAAAGAGCAAAGGGATGAGGTGAAGGATAGCCAGCATAAAGTGCAGGGGAAAAAAACAAAAAAACAAAAAACAAATTGGACTCCAGTGATGATAAGGCATGAAAGAAGAGGGAGGATTAGAGCAGGAACAGAGATGATGGCTCGTAACATCTGGTACTGGCTGTGAAGTGGTTTTCTAAAAGGTCAGATCCATGCTAGAGCATTTAGGGATAAGTGGCTGGAGCTGGTTTCAGGTCTTTACTGCCTGCAGGTGCTTTCGAGGTGTTTGTCTTCCAATATTTAATCCGGGCTGCCGCCGAGACAATGGAGCAATGTCACTAAATGAGCATATGAGTTTTATCACACATTACCGTTTGTCATTCCTCACAAAGGGCTGCACAATAGACGTGAGGAGGGAAGTGTTGCCGGTGGCGTGACTGACTCAAATCCCCCCGAGAATAAGGCTGCGTGCGACTTTGATGTATGCAAATTGGGTGTAAGTAGCCATCACGCTGACGCCCGTTCCAGCTCTCCTTTGAGCTCTGCCTCTCACCTGAGGAAAGGAGGAGTCATTACTGGAATGATACACGCCGTCCTTTCGGGTAATGGCTCATCAGGAACGCGTCGGGAGTCTCGCCGCAGCTCGTGTCACTGAATTGAACACATGCACGTTGTTTTTGTGTGTTCATGGATGATGCCAACGGCAGCGTCCGTGTCTTTTCCTCTTGTTAGAGTTTTAAAGAAATGGGTCAAACTTCTAGAAAGTGAGAGATCAACTACTTTATGACAGCATTTCCTGAAGTTTACAGATACACCTGCAGTCCAGGAGATGCTGTAAACAAAACAGCGTCGTGTGACTTGTTCGCGCCACGAGCAGTAAAATCAATCCTGCCTCTGTCAGCGGCTCAATGAGATGGCATGAGTGGTGTTATTGGGTTCAACGCGATCGGATGGATTAACCTCATTGCCAGTGCGATTGTGCGGCTGCCAAGAGCCGTAAAGTGGTAATTAAGCAGCGTTAAATGGATGTGCCATTTTCTACACATCAGCGCCAGTATCGGACCGCACATTTTTCCATTACGACCGGAGTAGCATTTAGCAACAACAGAAGCAACAACTTGTTGATTTAATACAGCTGGAGGACAAATCACAATCACCATGAGTGAAGGGAAAGTGATGATTATTGTTTTGGGCGGCTAATTTCCCCCGGTTGTGTGTTCGGAGCTTGAACACACATTCTGGTGCGAGTTTAGATTTATTGCGTCTTTTGCCAGCCCTGACTTTTCCTAGGAAGGTTCAAATCACGGGTCATTTTCAGGTGCTACGCATAAACTATGTCTCGCCTGTGATTTAGTAAGTGAGTATAAGTGACTGTTTCACACGGTGTTATTTTTTATATCCTCTTCCTCAAGGATGAACATAAAGATTAATGAATTGTGGGGTTAGTTAAGATCCACAGATATCTATTCATGCTCGTCCTCTGCCAATTTAGAAGCTCCAGATAGCATCATATACTCATTTTTTTGGCCTGTGAAAGGAATATGATGCAAGTGTTTGATGTCATTATCATCTAATTCAGAATCTAGAATCTAGTTTTTTTACTTTCAATCATTCTCACCCTGAGCGGAACGCAGGAAGCTTTCATAAGACATACTTAGTCATTTATTACATTTACAGAGTCTGTGCTGGATTATGTAATCCAAGATACATTTCAATATTCAATCCAAGATAATCCAAGTGAAGATTAGAGGCTTTGACATCAGCATCATTAGAAAAAATGTAGCAGTGTGATATCATGTTGGATCTCAAACAGAAAAACGTGCTTTGAATTGTGGGCAGAGTCGAAACCTTCCTGACTGCTTTACTGTGTGTGTGTGTGTGTGTGCGTGTGTGTGTATATATACACGTTTGTGCTTGCACCTCTGAGGGAAAGATGAAAAGGAAGGTGTTACCCTATCACGTTGCAGTTTCGTGACCATATGACATTTAGGACAGGAAAGATTATCAGTGGCTTTGGGCTATGTACACACACACACACACACACACACCCCAAGCACAGGGAAAAACTACATCAAATGTGTGAGACTGTGTTTGAACTGTGTTGTGTTGGTATTGTGAGCGAGTCAGAAGAAAACCATGATGTTACAAATCTTTCCTGGAATGTTGAAACTGTTTTCAGAGAAAATGCTTTAAATCATTCAACTGTACTTTCAAAAAGCACTGCACCCTTAGATGTAAAAAAAAAAAAAAAAAAAAAAAAAAAAAAGAAAGAAAAGAAAAGAAAAGAAACCGACCCTTGGATCTCTCTGGAAAAGAAAAGTCATTAAAAAGAAGAAGAAGAAAAAAAAAAGAATGATGGAGTAAACACGGTAAAATGTCTGAGACAATCAGAACATCGGTCTCAGCCATGATATCTGAACTGGTTTCAATCCCACATCTTAATAATACAAAGACAGAAATTCAATACACAACTAGAAAAAAGAAAAATCAATTGTTACCTGTTGCTAATTATGTTGCATTGAAACCAAAAGGTTTGTGTGTGTTAAAAGGTTGCAAAAAAAAAAAAAAAAAGGCATGCTTATGACATATTAATACTTTGCACATGTTCAGAGTAAATAAACCAGTAAATGTTATTTACCAGTCCAGCACACTTGAGATGGAATTGCACTGTGTGTGGCTCCTGGAGTGAAACGACTTTGATACCCCTGATCTAGCAGATAGAGAAACACGTGTGCATGCACAAGCGTGTGCACTTGTCGATTCCAGCGGTTATTTGTGTGTTAAACATGTCAGGCTGTTTCCTGATATCAGTGAAGCTGCACATGCATTTGCCTTATCTCTGCAGGTTCGTTGAATCAGGGCTCCTCGAGGATCTCTGGATCCAGATTGGCACTATGCTTCACACAAACATCTTTCTTCTGTATTTCAAAAAAAAAAAAAAAAAAAAGTTTTAGAAATCACAAAAAGAAAAGTCACCAGAATGACTCACTGTCTTTGCAATTTAGAGATAAAACTTTTCTTCCCTGTGACGAAGGACTGTGAAACAAAATGCAATAATGGAAGAATTGATGACAGGAAGGGTAAAAAAAAAAAAGAAAGGGGTGGGAAGGAAATAAACTGATTGTGAAACTGGAGTAGTGATTAACTTCTTATCAGTGTTTGGGAGAGGCAGGAGGGAAAAATATATAGAGGGCATTTTCATTTTGATTGAATTTACAACAACATACAGGAAACAATTCTATTAAAGTGCAGAGGAGAGAAAAGGGCTGGAGGCTGGAGAAAGCCCAGCTCGGAGGAGAGCTTTGTTTGTTTCATCATATGAATTTATTAATTACCTTTAAAATGCAACTTTCTGTGAATGTAGAGGCAGCACGAAGGGCTGAAATAATAATGGGGTTGACTCATTCTAGCAGAATACCTGTTTCTGTGTGAAAACCACTAGTGTGTGTGTGTGAGACGCTGTGCAGCTGGACAAAAAAAAAAATCTGGTGTTGTTAAAGTGAAAAATGTGGGCGTGTGCGCGAGTGGGTTAGTGTGTGGTCCGGCGGGGGCAATAACCATTGATTTCCCTTTTTGTTTCAGACCGGCCGGGGTTGTCAGGCCCACTCGTCAGATCAATAATTTCAGCACGTTATTGAGCTCGTACAGTAACTGACCAGTGAGCAAATGAGCCAGTCGTTCTCCGTGTGCACGTGTCTGCTGAGCGGGAGGCGAAATGTGAAATCTGAAAGTGAATTTTGTGACTCTCTGAACAGTCAATGCTGTAATTAAAATCTCAGAAATGTGCTTTTGTTGATAATTTTCGTTTTTTTTCATTTGCATTTGAACTGTTTCCATTAGATAGTCGTGATTTTAATCGTAAAACAGATGTACACACAGTGTCTGGATTGAATTTGCAGGCAGCTCCACAGTGGGTAATGATGGCAGTGTAAGCTCAGCCTTGGTGGCTGCGCACGGCTCGACACCAGTCCTCGTGCTGCACACGCCCTCCAGCTTCAAACGCGGGCTTGATGACAAAAAATAACGCGTTTTCACTTGAAACGCTGTCATGTAAATGGGATTTGAAAGTATAAAGTGCTTTCTCAGTCTTTTCCTTTTCATGGGAAAACTGGCTTATCTCCAGGCTTCTATCTCTCTTGCTCGGTGAAGTAACGACGCAGATATGACAGACTGATACGTTGTTTTTGCATGAGCCCCGTTTTTCACATGTGCTCTCCATGTGTTCATAATCGCGACCAGTCTATTATGCCTTCACTGATAAATCCTCGGCGCTGTCGGAGCCTCGGGGAGCCGGGAATGAGACGGAGAGATAAATGATAGGAGAACAAAGATTAGGAGGACGAGATCGGGTGAGCAACACACAGGAAATGAGACAACGGGAATGGGAGCCACGCTTTGGAGGTAGGAGTTTGAAAGCTGGATGGATGTGGAGACGTGGATGCTGGGGATATTGGCTGAGAGGGGTGACGGCGAGGTGGCAGATGACAGAACGGGATTACGGGAACCTTGGTGTTTGTTTGGATGAACCACAGAAAGATGTTGAAATCCTGAAGTAGAGGTGTGTGTGTGTGTGTGTGTCATGAGGATGAATGCCAAAAGTTGCAAAAGTGTCTCCACAGTTAGAGAAGTTGATGCACAGTTGCTGACAGACTTGTTACAAACGAGTAGCTGCATCTTCCTGCAGCTAACTGACGCAGCTTCGGCTGAATCTTGTGTTGACTGCTCAGCATTACAACGTGCACGAATTCCAACGAATTCCTCTAAAAAGTAACGGATTCATTCCGTCTGCATCAAGCTAATCCACTACCCTCTGAGGAAGAAACGAACAGCAGCCAAATACTCATTTCCTGCACAGGTATTTGGCCAATGTCACTTTCCCTAATGACTCTTGGCTGCAAATTCCCCTTATTGGATTTCAAATAAGATAATGAGGTTACTTTAAAGTTTAAATAGGCGACTTAGCATCCAAGATGAAGCTGTAAAATACCAATCCCCACAATATATAGCCTACAGGAGGTTCACATGTATATAAACCAATTTAGTCAATAGAAAGGGATTATTCAAATGACCCAGAGGAGAGTGGATGAGTGTGGGTTTAGTGCCACTCGCCAGGGAGGGGTTTCTTCTGCCTTGTAACTCATCTGCTGCAGTCAGCCGCTGTTACCTGACCCGGGCAACAGATGGTGCTGTGGATCTTCAGCTGCCACTCACTGTAAACCTTGGCATTAAAAAAATCAGCAGATGTGAGTTGGTGAGTTGGAGCGCCATCAGATGATTGAGTTTACAGACAAAAGCGGGCTTACATTTAGAAGCGGCGCAACCGAGACACTGTATTACGTAACGGCGACATCCCCTGCCTCCCTTTGTACTGCCACGTCAAGATGGGAGTGTTGTTTCCGTGCAGGCTTGAGTAGAGGGGCGGTGTGTATGAGGGTTCTCTGTGCCAAGCTTAGAAGAAAAAAAATGTAGGTTTTTGGATACTTTGACACACTCAGTCCTTCTGTCAGCACCCCCTCCTATTTTACTCTTTCTATATTCAAGTGAGAGATGCCGACTCTTCCTCTCCACGTTCCCCCACTGTCTGTCATATCCATTTTCAAGCCTTTCTCTTGCTCCTCCACTCTCCCATGCTGCTTCCAGCTCCACGATTCTTGCTGTTTCTGCTTGCTTTACTCTTTTCTTCTGATTCCTGCTATTCAGGAATAATCATTTCGGCTCAGGAATGTCTATGGCAAACTACATATTCATCTCAGCTAAAAATATGTTGAACAGCGGTGTGCACATCAAGGGATGTTTGCACACCATGGAAACACATTCAGGGGCTCTTCTTTTCTTTTCTGTATCGTTTCTAACCCATATTGATTTCATTTCCTAAGACTAAGAATTGCACAATATAATTTATCTGACAGTCAAGTCACCAAGTTCAGTGTTTTCTCAAGTTTCTTTTTCTTGTCTCTTGCAGTTCCGTGACCTTGGTGCATGGTGTGTGAATATGGTGCGGCTGCCGCGCAGATATTATATTTAATGTGTGAAGAAGAAGAAGAAATAATATTATCTTTGGCTCATATTCAAAATGCTATATAAGATTCTAACTATATTCAGTAAATGGGTATAATACAATCCTTATTGTTCTGGCATGTTGCCTTTGGTGTGTGTCCTTCAAGAAGAAAGTCGATTTATTCCTCATGCCAATCCATTAATAATGGATCGTAAATGTCACAGAGTCATGGGAAAAGCCACAAATGACTGAGTTCAAAGAATATCAGACTCCCCATTCATACACTGCTCCCCTGACACTTCTCCTCAAGGCTTTCTCAACACACTGATTTGTTCAATTTTGGTCTCTGTATTCCGCTCAGGTGTCCGCTTCAAGTAAAACTCGGCATGGAGACGACAGTAAATCCAGCGGAGGATACAATATCACATCCTCTAACTTCTGTTCATAGAGACAAAGGTTTTTTTCAGCATTTTAATGATGATAATAATCACAGCGAAACAATCTGAAAGCAGCAATTAATACTGTTTCACGAGGGACTTCTTTGTTTCACACACAAACACACACACACACACTGTGACCCAGTCTAGCGCCATTCTCCATGCATATAATTCATTGTGGCAGACTGTACAGAGAGAGAGAGAGAGAGAGAGAGAGAGAGAGAGAGAGAGAGAAACCTGGACTGAAAGAGGGAGGAATCTCACCCTGTCACAATGCAGGTGTCACAGGTGTTCCCGTGATAAAGGCGCTCGGCTGTAGGGTCGATATGCACACCGTTAAGCACATATGTGGCAACTCCGCAGGAGCTGTTCGAGTTGGCGGAAGGACACCGCTGGATGACGTGGAGGGAAGCCACTTTAAGAAACGGTCACACAAAGAAAGCAGCTGTTTCTCCAGGTACACTAGACATACAGTATGAGTCTTTTTTGCCTCAAGGTACCTTCATCTTTGTGGCTTGATGACATCCGTGTCAGCTTCATATGATAAACCCACTGCTTCTTCCTTTCATATCTCCCTGCAGCTTCAGTCAGTTACTACAATCACAGCAACAGTGTTAATCGTCTGATCTCAGCTGTACTGTATTTTTACCAAACAATTGTTGCCAGTTGTACATAATGTGGTCATTATCTAATTAAAAACACTAATTAAACTCATTAACACACACACACACACACACACACACACACACACAAGGGTTCACCCTGATGCAAAAGTCACATGCCTGCCAACAATAAACGACCATCCAGGGGGGTCCGTCAGCTGAGACTGGCCCCAGCATAAACACTATCGGGAGTTAAATTGTGCCTACAGATTATTTATGCGGCCACCAAGTGGGTGCAACAATCAGTAGTAGCAGAACTTCCTGGAGTTTGCCAACTGACTTTTAAAAGTGTAGAAATAGAATGAATCCTATTAAAATAAAGTTATTTTCACTTTTATTTTTACTCTGTCCAGTTTTTTTTTCGAGCATAAATGTGCCTGCTGCTGAAGCGTTACACAAGCATGAGCAAACATTCCTCATTATTTTCATAAATATTGGTGAGAAATCACTCCAAAGCTGTATTCTTCCCTCTCACCCTTCCTCAGAATCCTCTCACACCAATTTCCTGCTCATTGTTATCTGAGGTGTCCTCTCCATTGTCGGTGTGGCTTTTGCTTACTCATCCTTACCTTGTTTACATAGCTTCACCTCCGCTCTCGTGTTGCATTTGTCTTTTTCTTATCTCACCCTCCTCCTTCTTGCTCTCTGATAGATTTTTCTTTCTTTCCTTCTCCTCTGTCACTCACACCCATTTTTTCCCCTTTAGCAAAATAAAAAAAAAAAACTTCAGACAAATGACTGCAGGGAAAATGGAAGGAACAATTCCACTTCAATCACAATATTCGATATCCAATCACAATATCCGGCAAGATCCGGTCTCCTCTCAAAAGTCGTGTCGTGAGCTGGCATTTTCTAAAACATGACGAACATTTCAGCTCGTGAAGGACAAACTGAATGGCAACGAGTTTATTGGAATAAGTTCTAATCCGAATATCAGAGCAAGTTGTTGGTCATTCTTTAGTGTTTGAGTTTTTGCCTGATAACATTGTTGGATAAAGGTGCCGTCAGCAGGCAAATTTATTTCTCTGAATGGAAACAAAACAGAAGAGGAAGTTAGATTCCACCGTGAGACAGGTCAGATTTAACAACCCATGCTGCCTGAAGGCGCTGTTAGGTTTTTCCCATTTTCCAGCTTCTGCATGGCATCAGTAGAATCTTGGAGGGATTCTGTTAAAAGTCCAATTCCTGTGGAGCCTGTCCATCTGTCCATATGAATGTCTACATACTCGCTGTTGTTGATGTTTATAGCGAATTACTCTATGCATTCATCTCTTCATTACAAAGACAATTAACAACGCCCACTAGAGACCCAGTATGAAAACTAAAACACCTTCGGCATTTCTATTGTTTTCTATCGAGCAGGCCTTTCTTTGCATGTTGTCCCTGTGGGTTTTCTGTGTTCCAGTTTTCAAAAACATGCAACAGGCAAATTAATGGCTCTGAACTGAGCCATCCAGGGTTTAAGCTGCCTTCGTCAGCTTGGATCGGATTCATTCATCTAAGATTAGATTAATCTAAAGTAATTAGATCATGTAAATGACGTGGTGTGTACCACAGCCTTGACCCAAAAACATCTGGGTCACAAAATCAATATTGCTGTATTAGTTACTGTGAGGAGAACTGAAACCTCTTCTAGGTGTTTGTGTAGATTTGATAGCAACACAACACTCACAGTAACAGTGTGGTACACTGCCTCAGTGCATGTTTACACTACAAATATCCATAAACATTGAATATACAACATACTACCGTCAAATCTGTCTGCACTCCTTCAACAAGAAAGCAATCACACCTTACAGTCACATCACAAAGTGGTCGAATCACAAAGTGGTCGAAACACACAATCACTTGAACAAAAAAAATAAGCAAACTGTCACATGCATGCTTCATTTGTACAATACAGACTGAGAAAAATAACTGCACGCGCTTTCATGTAATTACAAGCAGAGTCACGTTGCTCTGCAACCAGAATTGTGACATGCTGGAACAAAACTGGAGTCTTTCATGAAGCGTAGTGCCGGGGCTCAGTAAACATGATGACATGAGATCCAAACCCTCAGGGGAATACATGTGCCCTTGTATTCCACACAGAAGGCTCGCTGTAGATGAACAGACAGATGTTGTGTGTTTCTGTGTGCGATTTTGAGTGACTGTGTGTGTGTAAGCTTGTGTGGGCAAATACAGTAAGTCTGTTTCCCTGCCTGGTTCTCCCTGAACTGACTATGGGTGTCCATGCATAATGAAAAGACACGACGAAAGCAGCGATTGTGCTGTTCAAAGATGTTTGTTCATTTCATATTTATGAGATCTGGATTATAGAGGAAACGTGGAAATGATGGGAAACTAAACGACGGTGATGGATGTGAGCGGTATCTCTAACTCGCTTTGGGTTCGTTTTTCCCGCAAGACACAGAAGAATCACAAAATGAAGAACTTGTTTGCTCAGTAGATCCCTTGTTGAATGAGCGAGTCAGTCTTGTAGCCTCTAGCAAGCAAAATATCACACACAAAAAAAAAAAATCCTCCCGAATCTGCATTTGCTGCCATAAATGGCGCGCCCACCTCGTTGCTAGTCAACAGCTACTGGAGGGAAGCACAGCGGTGACACAGAGAAAGTCAGAAGGTTTTAATTTACTGATACTGATGAAAATTAACTCCGGTTTGACTTCAGTGTAATCAACCGAGCTAAATGGTTGCTCTGAGGCAAAATGTAAATAATAGACAAATCTCGCGTCCCACAGCTGATAATGCTTTAAAACCCTGAGCTGCCTGTTTCAGTTAAAGTTCACAAGGTTTGCTGCACAGTGAAGTGGCACAAAAAAACCTCCCACTATTTTTTTTTTTTTTTTTTTTGAGAAGCAGCTGTGGCTCAGTTGATACAACTGGTGGTCTTAAAACCGTTTGGTTGTTGGTTATATTGCCCAACCTACCCAGTCAATGTGTTGAGTTTGATATGCAGGTTTCTTCCCATGATGTGTGGGCACCTTGCTTGGCAGCCCTCACTATTGGTGTGTGAGTGAGTGTTTGAATGTGACGGACGGCTCATGCGGCTGCACAGCAGCATGCCGGTTACTGCTCTCGCCTCGCAGCGAGTCTCCAGTTCAGCTCCGGGCTTAAGGGCTTTTCTCTGCGCAGTTTGTTCCTCCCTTGGGTTTCCCCCCAGTATTCTGGCTTCTGTTTGCAGCCCAGGGACATTTTAAGCGAATTGACGTTTCTAAACTGGCCATTGACGTAAAAAAAAAAAAAAAAGTGTGTTTGTCTGCCTCTGTGTGTTTGCCCTGAGATGGACTGGCGACCCCTCGGGTGTACCTTGACTCGGCTGGGATTGACTCCAGGCCTTTGTGATCCTAAATTGGACAGAGTAGTAGAGAAGTGGTCAATCCATGCATCCATTTATCTTCTATATTGCTATATCCTGCTTAGAATCAAGAAAGGATGGAGCCAATCTGAGCTCACTGCACAAACACAAACATTAGGAAAGATTTTAATTGGTGTAATTTTATGTTTTTCACTAGCAGGGGAGAGGTGGGGAGAACATTTTCTATATTTAACTGACAGAGCAGTTTCTCTGAGAAGCCTGATTTGAACTTGTATATTTGCACTGTGAGGGAATGGAAACATCTCTTTTTTACATAACCCCACTTTGTCAAATCATACTGTACACTAAATCATATTTTCACATTCTCCGGCTGTCTGCATTAATCTTTATTCGCCCAGTCAGGAGCTGAAATTCTATTCTGTATATATTGGAGTGAGCACATGCGTGTAAAAACCCTCACAGCGTGAGCATCCATTGTGTTTATCACTACATTCAGGTCCCAGACAATGGTTGTTTTTGCACGAGCAGGAAGGCTGAGGATAAATAATCACTATCCCTATATTAGCTGTGCTTACACTAAACCCTGGCAGCTACAGAAGCCAAGTTAACAATGCACAACAACAAATTAGGCCCGAGCTGAGCAGATAATCTGTCCCCCTATGTGGAGACGGCCTCAGTAATTGATTGCGTTTGGCCTTGTATAGACTTACCAACAGGGGGCAACTTTACCTAAACTCAGTGTAGCTGTGATGTAAATTAAACAGGAGAAGAAGTGATGAAGAGCAACCAAGAGGTGCCACTGGCATCTACTGGTGCTGTAAAACATATGAAAGGTTAATTTATGATTTATCATTTGCATTGATCTTGCAATGAATTTAAAGTTCGATTAAAAAAAAAAAAAAGTTTTACATAGCTTTCAGCTCTTCTTACTTAACTGAGTTATAGCCTGAGGTGTAGGGGAAGACAGGCGTCCCATGATTCCTGCAGTTTCCAGAGTGTCAAAGTGTGTCACTGCGTTTGAGAACAACTCTGCACTTTGCAACGGAGAGCCCGTGTCAAGGAGCTTGAATGTTATTCACATGCCACCACTTGACATGAAAAAGGTTAATAAGCGGCTCAATGATCCTTGTTTTGTTTACATATCTGTCATCGTCTAATTGACTTCCATTTAGCCCCAAAACACGTGGCCTTATGTGAAACAGATAACATTTAAACTTCTCACAAAAGAAGGGACACGGTGAATGAGGGGAGCAGCTCTTGCTAATTGCTTTCCAACAATACAGAGAGTCGCATTTTGCTCTTTCCCTGAGCATCAGTTCAACACTAACTGCAAATGAAGGGAGTCTGCTGAGGCTCGAGCCGCAGTAACGCTTAACGAAGTTCAGCTAATTGTTCTGTTTTCTCTGTAAGCTCAGTTTGCTGCAAGAATATTCGAGGGACTTTTTCCTCACAAAAACAACAACAACAAAAACAAAAACAATGAACAACTCAATTTCTTGATGAAAAGATGATTAAATGTTTCACAACGTAGTCATACAATTTATGACTCCACAAATAATTCTAACATCTAAATATACTGAATAGCACACACACACGCACGCGCAGTGAGTTTGTATATGTATCAATGAGTGTATTTCAAGTAGATGAGCATTGTACAGTATATATTGACCTTGTGTTGTTTTTTTACTTCTCACTTCATTTCCTGCTGTCATTACTGCACCATTCTATTCCATTAGCTCAGTTTATAAATATCTCTGAGTGACTGTTCACTCTGCTTCTGCAACACTGCAATTTCTCACTTCTAGGAGTAATAAAAGTACACCTAATCTAAGTCTAATCTGAGTAGACTGTCATTCCGAGCATAAAGCTACTGGCTGACCATAAAAATGTCTTAATTTGCTGTAAAATATCAAAGAAAACTGTGTGTGTGTGTGTGTGTGTGTGTGTGTGTGTGTGTGTGTGTGTGTGTGTGTGTGTGTGTGTGTGTGTGTGTGTGTCTGTTTCTGCACTTTCCATTCAGATTATTGTATCATGGCATCATAGCACAATGCAAGCCAATCATCAGCTTCTTCGAGTGGTCTTGAATAAAGGTCCATCGGTGGCCTCCACTGTTACGTCCAAACACATTTGAAAATAAAATGAGCACTTGTTTTTCAAACCACAAAGAACTCAATCACTGATGATTGTAAATGCTTCTGTTATATTTGAGTGACCTATGCAGCCTCCTTTGATAAATAGCCGGAAATGACACATATGAAGTCGTATTCTATAAGCTCTGAATTGTTCTTGACAGCACAGCATGATTTCATTGTGTTCCACGTTGAACAGGAGTGTTTTCATGTTTCCATGTTTTCTTTTGCATTTGACATTATACTGTACTAGAAGCATCTGGTTGAGATGTAGTTCCATCCAGATCATAGAGTAATTGGACTGTCATAGTGTAAGTCAGGCTCCTTATGACCCATAATGTCAATGTTTACCCATGTTGCGACCTTGTGCACAAGAAATGATGAAAGAGGCTAATTTCAGTGGTGTGGACGGCCACAGTGATGCATGGCATCATTTTTAGCTCGCTCCTAGATGCTCTCGGGACATCCTGTGCATCGCGAAAGGTCAGTTCAAAAAGGTCACATGGTGATGGAATACACAAATATCCATAAATATGAGTGTGTATGAGTGAGTATGAGGGAGATTTTATGACCGTAGGCAAGAGAAAAAGATCATATATCTGGATATTTTAAAATGAAAAATGTATGACAGCTCCCTAGGAGTGTTTAGTCTACTTATTTGTCAAAACAATCATAATCTGTATTTTATGGAGACTAATTTGCTTCCACCGTATTTTAAGAGTGTAAACAAAAGGCAAACTTTTTCCATTCACACCATATTGTGCCTCTGATTTACTGATATCTTGGTTATACTTGTAATACTGAACTTTGACCCCAAAACCCAGAGAAATCCCAGAACACCATCTTCCTCTGCCCAAAGCACAACACTTTGTTTTATATTTTCTCATTGCAGTCCCATTGTGTTTCACAAGTTTCTGATCGTCATTCATATGATTATCAGTCCGAGATAACTCATTTTATTTCTTTACCATAGAGGGAATGCATGTTCTGAATCAGTGGCGCAATTACAGTGTTTAGTATGACTCTCCCGGAAGTGAGATGATGACAAAGGCAGAGACGGAGATCAAGATAGAGATAGAAAATAAGAGGTTCAACTGAAACGTGGAGAGACAAAAAGTACTAAAGTTAAAACCAGAGACACATTAATTGGACTAAATAAACATCAGGATTTGTGTTAAATCCTCTTTCTCAGACTAAATCTCACCTTATTTACTGTGGATGGATGTGTGTATAATTGAAAGGAAATGCATGTCAGTACTTGTGTGAGCACGTATGTGTGTCATGCTTAAGCTTGTGAGATCTTTTCTTGGCTCATGACATCAATCTGTGAATAGAACAAGAATGAACAGCTCTATTTTGAGGGCCTGCATTCATGCCCCATGGAGTGTGAGGAAAGATATAGTTAAACCGGCACACTGTAAAGAAACTGCGAGGCTGTACAGCACTGGGTAATCAGCCCATAGTTTTTATATATACATTTCTCTGTTCTTTCTACTTGTTTTACTATGAAACAATGCAAAGGCAGACATAATAAGAGATTAACCTAAATGGAAGTAGCAGAAGACAGGACTCATTTTGACCCATTGGCATAGACTTGAGAAATACCAAGGGTATATTTGACATTTAGTGCCATTTTGGAAGGTTTTCATGACACTCATTCTCATTTACTGGACGGAAGCGTGACTTCTAGTTTATCTAAACTAAACAATGTGTCACATGGTGCTGAACTTCCCAACAGCAAACTGTGTCGCAGAGTTGCTGTCCATGGTGCTGAACTCGATAAGACTAAACTGTCACACTGTGGTCCTGAACTCTTTAACAGTAACCTGTGTCAAAATGTAAATCTATGTGGTGCAGAACATCTCAACAATAAACTGTAACAGTGTAACTGTCCAGGGTACTGAACTCCTCAAACATAACCTGTCACAGTGTGACCAGTGGTGTGCAGTCAAGGGCAGCAGGGGGAGCACTGCAGAATTAAAAGCTCATTGTGAAATGTACCTGGAGTCAGTTACTTGTTCAGTATGCAACTTTATTCAGAAAAAAAATGGTTAGATTTTGTAGAGCTCAAATTTCCGATGTCCTATGAATGCATCACAGCTCCTTCCCTCTGTTGGGGCTAGCGGTAGTTTTAGTTTTCAGCCTTTGATCAAATCTAGACTGCTATGGGGTTGTGCAACGTTGAGTGACAGAATCATCAGCCAATCAAATGTTGATGTGTTATAGCCGGACTGCCCTCGGGCCAGTGGATTTTCGAGTGCTTGTCCAAGCAATGCCTTTCAAATGAGCGTGACTGATTTGCCCATGGGCACTGATGACACTGATGTCTGTTACTGGTGATGGCAGGTGATTTAACAGCAAGACTGGGTGGACCTGACTGGGGTGCCATTTTCAAAATGGCTGTTTGGAGAAAAAATAGAAATTAGATGCAGAGAAAGACCCACTCCTGAAATGGACGTGATAACTAAAAACAACAAAGGCTTTGTGCAGCATTTTACGAAAGATCGTGGAATGGATTTCATTTTAAAGTGATGGGTGAGTGCTAAGTTTTAGTTTTTTATTTATTTTCTCTCTGCATCTGATCAGGCGCTGACTGGAACTGTAACTGTCCATGGTGCTGAACCTCTCAACAGCAAACCGTGTCACAGTGTAGCTGTCCATGGTGCTGAAGTTGGTAACAGGAAAGTATAATATATTGCAAAAACATTTGGTCATTTAGTTACTGAATAGCTTCCCTTATGAAATGGTTTGACGTTGTTGAAGGTGGATAATGGACTAACGAAGAGGCAATTAAGAATAATTAAAGTGACACATTTTGTGCCGGATTAGACAATGGATAATAGAGAACTACTACATTGAGTTTCAATGATTACTTACCTCCTTTCAATAAAATGATGACGTAATCTGTGAATTCTAAAAACCTGAGGATATTTTTGCTGAAATATCTCAAACCCTCTTTCACATGACAACGGTTTCAAGTGGAAAAAGGGGAAAATGTAACTTTTCTGAAACACTGTTATGGTGAATACGCACTTACACGGCTATAGTAAATACCTCATCTGCACATGCACAAGTAGATGAATGGTAACAAAAATGATATCTTCCAGAGTCCAAATCCATATTTTTATGGGACTTGGAGATTTTATAGTTAAGTCACCTGTAATAGCAATCCAAGGATCCATCCAAATGTCATTTAGTGGTGTGGTAATGCTAAATGGTAGGGTTATGGGTGAGCCTTCAAGGAAACAAATAATACCATCTCCATCCTATTGAGTTGAGATGATCATATATATAGAATAATAATGGCATTTTAAAATAGCTGAGAAAATTGTCAAATTTCTACAAACTACAATGTGATATCTTAAAACAAAATGAAGTTCTCATTAAAAACAGAGAACATGATGGTTATATTAAATGAAAGAATAAGTTCTGTCAGACCAGCCTTACTAACCAAACTGGAGAGGAAAAAAAAAAGTGTTTTTACATGTCAGAAGAGCATCAGATCATACAAGAGCATGTTTAAACATTTCCCCATTTGTTTGACTTTTTATGCTGTATACTGGCTTTCATGAGGCTGCATGCACAAACGTTCCTCTATTCTTCTCTCATGAAAAAATATGTTAAAGTAAACAGCAGAAGTGAATATATCACCAAAGTTTTGGAAACAAGGTGAGTGGGAAGCGGAGTGGGCAGGTGGAAGAGGACAGAAGAGGATGCTGAGAGTAGGAGAGACAGATAAGAGAGGTACGAGCCCGAGAGTGAGAATTTTTCAACAAAACCTCGGTATTGTATTATTGCGCCTGCTGTGTCTCTCTCTGACACACACACTGTCACATGTAAGCCAGGGATGCTGTGAGCTGGCTAGAAAAAAGATTACTGTCTTACTGTATTAAATGTATGATGTCACCCACACAAACACACACGCACACACACACACAGCTGTGAGAAAAGTGATACACACAGAGGAAATCACAACAAAGTGATTACCCCCTTTTCTAAAGAAAAAAGAAAAGGATGCTCATAGTGACTCCTTGTTCAGCCCAGGCAGAGCTGTGCATTGGTGAAATGGTTTCGTATTGGGGTCTCATTCAGGTAAAGAGCCAAACAGTCATGGCTGCTTTTACCATTCGTCATTCAAGCCAGGCTTTGAAAGTCGTTTTCTGTCATTCTCTTCATAATTTTATACTCTTTTCAAGGATATTCTCATGGAAAAAAGCATTTGTACTTTGGAAAAACTTGTTATTGTTTGAGCTCATATTGGTTGTTGGTTTTTGTGATTTGACCTGACAGACATTGGGGCTGCATCTTGTTTGCACATACAACTAAAATGTGACTGTAACAGACGTCAATATCTCAATGCTCCATAAATTTGAAAACATTTCCCTTTTTATTGTGTTGCTACAAAATTCCAATACTGTTAGAAGTATTTTGCACATAAAAGCATAAACACTGAGTGTAGGAACCATATGCAGCTCAGCTCTGGTTTATGGCTCTTTGTTGTTTTTAAATCACAGCAAAGCACCGCCGGCTAATTGTTTAAATGCCATAGTAGGAGTGCCAAGAGAGAAATCATCTGTGGATGTTTAAGGAGGAGGGAGTACAACATAGTAATACAGGTGGTGCAATCCAGATGGGAGCATCTCATCCCAGATTTTTAGCTGAATACAACTCATGATAATTTGTGAGGCTGCAGCTTACACAAGGCTTAAATGCTGATAGCAGTGTGCTCACTCTCGGCTGCTGTCAAGGACCTCAGCAGTTATTGTGCCACTTGTGCTGACCTTGGTAGACTTAAAAAGGAGAGAATATTTTTTTTAAATGTTTTCCTGAACATGTAACACTTGTAAAAGGAGCAGATTTGCTCTGCAATATAAACCTTATCCAACAGAGGGAAAGTAGAGAGTTTGCACAAAGAAAAAAAAAATCCAGTTTTATTGTCAATCCCTGCACTAAAATTCTTCAACCATAGGCAATGAACATCATCAATGCAATAAATATTTCCACAGTAACTGGTTTTCCATCTAAACAAAGTAAATTAAGTTTTTCATTTGAATACATTTGTATATTCCTGTTTGGCAATGCATTAGATGACAAAATTAACACGACTGTTAAACGCCCATTACAGAGGCAGCAGTTTTTTAAGAGAAACAAAATCAACCTTGCATGACTGCTAAGCTCTCCATAAAACACATCATATTTCGTTTGTTTAATCAGCTCAAAAATCCAAATTTCAAAACAGCTATTTGATATTTTATGAGGGAGTAATCTGGCTTTTCTACAAAAGTGCTTCAAGCAAAGAATCTGCCTTGCACATGACGCCCTGTATCAAAATATTTGGTTGGTTTCCAAGATATTGTAGTGAGAAAATCCAACGGATGATGAGACGTCACATGGCCCAGGATTGGAGCAAGGTTGGAACAAGCATGTGCCAGCAGGGTGTAAGGGCGGCTGCAGTGGGGCCATTGGTCATCAGATTACTCAGAGCGCTGGAAGGGAGCCAAGCCACTTCAGATCAAGTTTCTGATCCAATTGGTTCATGATGTCAACCACGTTTGGCCAACATAGTTTGGTTTTTTTGGCTGAGCTCTGACAGATGTGCACAGTGAAGCCATCGTGCTGGAGAATCCCTGAAGAGTTCTTGTCAGAAGACGATGGGGCAAGAAGAGCACTGAGTGACTAGGTTCTGAGGGCAGACATCATTTGTAACGGGTTGTTACCATGCCAATCAGCACATCGACTGCGAGAGCCAATCGGAGAAAGTAGGCTCTCTGAACAAACCGACTGAAACAAGGATATTTCCATAGAAAAAGATTTAAGTTAAATAGTGGTCTTTATGTTGCACACATGGACAGTCAGACTCCAACTGATTACTTTTAAAGGCTATTACAGTAACAGCCTCTTGACTGTCAGTTCTCCACAGCTCATTTTGCCTGCATCAGCAACAGTAAGCCTCAATCAGCCAATCACGACCCAGGCTCAGGGTAGAATGGAACAATATCAACAAGTGGCAACACATTTTCTTCCAAAGGTCCAACACAACGTGTCTATTACTCATACATTATTCCTCTGCAATATGCGGCACTGTATGGTGCATTCTGATCCATTTTGATTGCAAGAATGATTGGAAGCTCACTTGAGATTGGAAGGTCCTGAAAACACGATGGAAGACAGTTTACATCATTCTACAGACACTTGTCAGCCATTGCCACTTGATTGGGGTGTATCACTCTTCTTCAGGCGCTCCTGTCTATAGGTGGAGGCTGACAGTCGTCTGCTACCATCTATTCTCATTATCTTCCCGTCTGCCTGTGCCAGGCTGATTCTGTCTCTCTGTCTTCCTCAGCACCCTCTCTTGATACCGGTCCTGAGTGCAGTCACTGTTGCAGTCTTCTCTCCCAAAGTGAGAACCAGCAGGAGGCAAAAGACGGGAAAGAGAAAGAAAAGCTTTTCACTCCAGTTGCTCTTTGTCATTGACAAGAGCTCGGAGGGGGACAGTGGAGCAGCGTCTCAGCACATTTCAGTGACACATTTTGGCCAAGATGGAAGACAGACGGGCAGAGGAGAGGCAGATAGCATCTCGGTTCAGCTTGGAGAAACAGAGGAGGGAGAAAACCGGGAGGTGGACAAAGGGGCGCCAAGATGGGCAGACACCTGTGTCCACTTACATTTTGATGACACAGGCTGCTAAACCCATCAACCCATGTGCCATGACATTACAGAGACATGGCATATTTACACACACACACACACACACACACGCACGCACACACAGTCTCGGCACTGATGTTGCTGCTGCTGTCTACCTGACACCTCGACACGGTTCTGCCTATCGCTCCTGACAGGGACATCCATCCTCCATCCTGGAGAGATCGCCACACATAGAGACAGCAGGATTGATGCTCACACACACAAACCGAGTCTCGCATAATGTGGGAAATAAAAAAAAACAAACAAAAAAACTAAAAACACAGCAATTCAAAAATGTGTTGCTGGATTAAATGCCCACCCTTCATCTCACAGAAACACACACCTTGCTGCAATCATGGAGCTAGCATCAGAATCTGTCTGTATCCAGACCCAGCCAAGGTGCCGTCGAAGCCTGAGCGCGGCTGAAACAGTTTTCAGGGGGCCAAGCCCAGTGAACCCCGCAGATAGACGGGCTTTGTTATTCATCTCAGGGGACTGAACCATAGTGGAGCCTCACCTGCCTGCTTACAATGGGACCAGGAGTCAGTGAAGTGCGAGAGAGCCAGGTGAATGAGAAAAAAAAATAAAAATCATTTCAGTCTGAGGTGGTCTTTTTTTATTTATTTATTTCTGTTGGACAGCGTGCCACTCTGCCTGACCCGTAACGTGGCAAAAAGACTGGTGTCCATGTGGCCAAAAGTAATGCGTTTTATTGAGGTTTTTATTATTTTTAATTTGTAATTTCATTTTTTCCCCCTTGATTGGATTATACAAGTGTTTACTCATAATGTAATTGGAGGATAAAAATATTGTGTGCCGATTCAAAATGTTTCTGTTCTCACTCAGACCTCCATGTAAAGCATTCTGAGAATTTCCCTAATTTCATAACATTAGCTTGTCTGGTGACTTTACATACATTCATGGAGTGAAGTCCGGGCAGTTCTGGAGAAAGAGGAGCTGAAAGCACTTTAACATATTTTCATTTGGTTAAGACTGGATGTGTATTCGTGGTAGTGAAAGCATCTAATTATACCAATTGATGTGACCACCTCTTTGATTGAGGGCTTCAAGCTAATTTGCCCCATTTGGCACAAGAGTAATCAACATCTCATTACAAATGGCACAAAGTGGAGGAGCACACTTGTGAGCTGGTGCTTCATATATATATATATATATATATATATATATATATATATATATATATATATATATGTGTGTGTGTGTGTGTGTGTGTGTGTGTGTGTGTGTGTGTGTGTGTGTGTATGTGTGTGTGTGTCTATATGGATTGGCCGGACATTTGACCTGACTACATACCGACATTACATGGACCTTAGGGGATTATGAGGACTATGCCGATGTCCCTGTAATTCGGAGAGTGTATTTGCATTTGTGAGTGTCTAAAGAACAAAAATCCTCATTTTCTTTGAAAGTCCTTATGTACCACTTGACCTGATTTTCAGTGTATCCCAGTGTATAGAACAGCGTCCCCTAGTGTTAGTCCCTGAATTGCATCTTCTTACACATTTTTGATACACACGGTGCAAATTTAGCGGGCTCTTTTGTGATTGGCTGGTTTGAACTTGTGGGCGCGATCAACATGGCGTCGGGTTCAAGCTCCGCCCACGCACGCTTTGGGTTCGTCCTCGCTTTAAACATTAAATGCCCACTTGAAAGTCCGAATGGATATCCACATCTCTGGAGGAATAAATACACACAGGTAAGTTTTGAAACTTATTAATTGGCCAACTGTTTGTTTAAGAAAGATTTTGCAAGTAACAGCACCAACAACACTGTGTTAAGACGTGCAGAGAGAGCTGTGTCGAGAGCTGCGTAGAGAACGTTAGTCGCAACGTTAGCTAACGTTAGCTTCGGCTAACGTTAGCTCAGGCTGTAGTCAGGCTGTAGTTATCTGTTTTTATTGACATATGGAAGCTGAGCTGAGGTCTGGAGAGTCTGTAGCTTTCAAGTAACACTGGGTTAAGATGTGTAGAGAGCTGTGTGGAGACGTTAGCTGACGTTAGCAACGTCGCTAACGCTAGCTAGCGTTAGCAACATCGCTAACGCTAGCTAGCGTTAGCAACGTCGCTAACGCTAGCTAGCGTCAGCTTTTTAAAAGATGAAACAAGCTGGGACTGTTTTCTTTTATTCTCTGTTGTTATCATTAACTAGTTAACTGCTTTTAGGAAACAGAAAATAATCAGATGTCAGAAGCAGTTCAGTAGCAACATGGTATGCCTTGCTTTTTACCTCACTGAGGGATCCAAGTGTTTTTTCTTACATGTTAAAAGGTGCTGAGCGTGTTTCTTCCAGCTTTTTGAATCTACTATTAGTTTAATACCTGCAGCATCAGACAGCAGTAGGATCCATATTTGTGTTTCTAAAGAGAAAAAAGCTTCTGTATTTACATAGAACAACAATAACTTCAATAATAAAGTTTACCCTTACACTATATTGTATTATTGAGAAAGGGACAATCAGGATCCAAAAACAGGTTAAAAAGTGGTGAGCGTGTTTGATTTTTTGCTATAGATGAAGTTTTAGTCTGTTAATACATATTACAAACATTGCATGCTTACAGCAGCACTCTCCAGCAACCAGTCTGTCTGAAAAGATGAAATGCCATCACTTTAATGGTTGAATGAAGTAATGTTTCATGTTCTACATCTGGAAGGAGTTTTAGAAACTAATATTGTGGTTGATTTTTTTATGCTGTGAGTTAGCACAATATGTTTTGTTAAAGCTTAAGGTGCGGTCACACCAGACGCGTTGCAAGCGTCACGGGCGTCACTGACGCCTCAAAGTTGACGCATGTGAAGTGTGGAATTCAACGCGTGTTCAAATTACACACGACGCTTTCAACGCTCGCGACGCGCGGCAGCTCACTGGCGGGAGTGGGAGGAGCTTGTGTCCTGTCTTCATGTTGACAGTTGCGGAATCGGTGCCGAAATCGACCTGCTAAAGCTGATTTCACTTTAGCTCTAAACTCTTCAAATGTATAACTTTATCGAGATTTTTTTTAAATTAGGCGACAAAGTGGTCGTTTAGAGCCCGAGTGTGTCGTTTGTTTGCCTGAATACCAGCTGTTTATGATTTTCTTCGGACGAATTCGGTGAAATGTGAGCCAGCCGCAGTGAGCGGCTCCAGCACGGAGGTGTCAGAGAAGCAGGAGAGAAGCAGAGCACACACGAACCCTGGACCCGCCACGGGGGCCCCCCGCCACGGCGCCGTGGCGGGCTGTTCCCCCGACCCAGCGGCCCAGCCTCCAGACCCGGTCGGGCTTTGGCGGCGGGCGATGCGGATCGCACCGTCGGCCGCCCCCGCTTCTCCGACCGGCTCCCCGGCGACCCGCAGCAGGACTGAGATGCGCGGTCTCACCCAGCGGTCCTACGGAGCGGGCCCGCCGCTGGGGTGGCGCGCTGCACCGAGGGGCCCGGGGGTCTGCCACTGGACCTCCGGGACCGACTCGGTGCGACGTCCGGAGGGTGTGGGAAACTCTGCGCTGGCCGGCGGGACCGACTCGGTGCGACGTCCGGAGGTCCCGGAGGTCTGGCGGCGGACCCCCGGGCCCCCCGGTGCAGCGCGCCACCCCAGCGGCGGGCCTGCCGGCCAGCGCAGAGTTTCCCACACTCTCCGGGCCGGACCCAGATTGCGGGGCCAGCGTGAGGATGAGGTTAGCTTTCAGCAGTACCTCCGCCTCTCCCGGGCCCAGTTTGACGAGCTTCTGGCCCGCATCAGCGCTCAGAGTGCTCGTCTGTGATTGGATGACGCGTGCGTTGACGCTTCCAAAGTTCAATTTTCCCAACTTCAGGCGTTGACGCCTGCAACGCGCGACGCGCGTCGCCAACGCTCGGAAAGCGACGCTCGAAAAGCGTCTGACACGCGTTAGGTGTGTTGAAGCTCGTCCACCATAGACTTTGAATGTAAAAGCGACGCCCGTGACGCTTGCAACGCATCCGGTGTGAACGCACCTTTAGAGTCAAAATTAATTTGAGTCTCTGGTCCAATTCTGCTTTACATTACAACAAACATTGTCTTGCTCTGTTTAAAGTGTAATTCATATGCATACTCTCACCTGACCATCTCTGGTCTCAAAAAAAGTGTTATACTTAATATTGGTCCTTTTGCATGTGGAATGAATAATTGTCGTTGGTAACACATAGATTTCTGAAGGAACAATAAATACAATGTGCACAGACTCTCGTGAGACAGGTTAGTTTGACCCTACTGATGAGGTGTTGTTACAATAGTAATTCTGCTCAGTGAAGCCAGCCACTGGATTCTATCCGTACCTTTTAAGTATGTTACTGGCTTGCACAGCTAAAGATTTCCGTGCTTTGATAATACTTGTCTCTACAGATAAACATGATAACTTGACTGAGTCATTTTCCTTGACAATTCAGGGTTATGATGCAGTGGAGTTAAAATGCAATGGCGAAGACGCATAAATCAAAAGGAGGATGCAAAATTTTGCGTTACTGCTGGAAGGGACAAAGTGGGGCTTGACATCCAATACATCAATGCCTTCAAAGGTATGTTGAATCTTGGTAATGTTTGCAGTTAAACTTGAATGTGTGGCCTGACTTTACTCTTGACTTTATTTCTCTTGTACTTTGAATTTTACAAACTGTCCAGAGTGGCTCACAGGAGCATTTTCTTCTTATTGTGCGTCTCTTTCATGCATTGTCTGCTATAGATGACCAGTGACAGAAGTCAGACTGAAATGATTATGAGCGCCGTGAGCCAGACGAGGCCAGTGCTTGACCGAGCCACCAGAGTTGAAAAGGTAAATTACATTTGGTTTTCCATTTAATGTCATCACTCGAGGCACAATATTATGCTTTCTAACATGGTCATTTTTGGAGTGTGTGTGTTTATTCACATGCATGTAGTGTGGATTATGCGGACAGTGGTATGTGAGGACAATCTCAATGGATGCTTTTCAAAGTGTGAGTCAGTATAGCTTCTGAGTGTTTGTGTGTGCATATTACACTGTGAACCGCCCAATTATGACTTAGGCGGACTGTAGTGTTTAGAGGGTCCTTCCTCTGGTGGGGGGATGGTAATGGAATCACTTTGGTCTGTATGAATACCTGGACAACCTGCATTTGATCTGTATGTTACTTTAGGGTGCTTTCACACCTACCAGTCCGCTAGAGTGGTTCGGTTCAGACATAAATTATTCATAAATGTTGCAGCTGTCAACTAGTTCGGTTCACATTCACACCACTTGTTTTTGCAGATGAACTATCCACTATGACCCTCCTGCCCCTTGGTGGCGCTGTTCACATAATAGTGTGTTTTGCGTGGCGGAAGTGAACCCTGATTGGCCAGCATGTGTGACGTGATGCGCCGCGCGGCTTGCTACGGAAGCCTCCGCTGACCAAAAAGCCTTCTCCACAACAGAGCGGACAGGACCGAGGCTGGTCAACGTTCACACCAGCAGCGGATCGCGCCGAGACCGCACCGAGACCGCCTCCTCGAGGAGGTCTCGGTGCGGTTCTTTGTCCCGGACCAAAACTAACTGGTCTGCTTTCACACCAGCGCGTACGAACCGAACCTGCAGGAATTGGGGACGCTAGTCCGCTTCAAGCGGACCAAATGCTGTAGGTCTGAAAGCACCCATGTTCATGGTCAGTGTTGTTATCCATGTCAGGATGTGGACCCAGACACCAGGCATAATTATGTTACAAGAAAAGATCGTATTTAGAATGAATGCGTGCAAATTTGTCAGCTATAAAGGCGCAGCATCTCCCTGCAAAAAGCTTCTGGCCACCTCTTTCAGATAGAATGGGACCATTCTAGGACATGAACCATAAGAGATAAAGAAGAATCAGATTCATCAGTTACAACTAACTTCGAACATTATAGGTTTAGTCATCTGCAGGTTATTGTCTGTTGACAAAAAAACGCATGTAGAGTACATTTTCCTCCCTTTGAAGAATTCTGAATCACAGCCACGATGAACCTAACTTAATGTCACACAGAGAACATCATGCTGTCAAACTGTTTGTAACTTTTGCAGGCTCTTGAAGAGAAAACAAATCAAGAAGTTCCCAAGACCACAAATTCCAAATCAGCAAATGGAACCGTTGAACAGGTATTTCCATGTGTCAGTGGAAGACAGATTTCTCTTGTACTTTGAATTTTACAAACTGTCCAGAGTGGCTCACAGGAGCATTTTCTTCTTATTGTGCGTCTCTTTCATGCATTGTCTGCTATAGATGACCAGTGACAGAAGTCAGACTGAAATGATTATGAGCGCCGTGAGCCAGACGAGGCCAGTGCTTGACCGAGCCACCAGAGTTGAAAAGGTAAATTACATTTGGTTTTCCATTTAATGTCATCACTCGAGGCACAATATTATGCTTTCTAACATGGTCATTTTTGGAGTGTGTGTGTTTATTCACATGCATGTAGTGTGGATTATGCGGACAGTGGTATGTGAGGACAATCTCAATGGATGCTTTTCAAAGTGTGAGTCAGTATAGCTTCTGAGTGTTTGTGTGTGCATATTACACTGTGAACCGCCCAATTATGACTTAGGCGGACTGTAGTGTTTAGAGGTTCCTTCCTCTGGTGGGGGGATGGTAATGGAATCACTTCGGCTTGGACAACCTGCATTTGATCTGTATGCAAGTTAAATGTTTACGGTCAGTGTGGTTAGACACTTGCCAGGCTGTGGACCCAGACACCAGTCATTATTATTATTATTATTATTATTATTATTAAAAGATGCTGTTTAGAATGAATCGGTGCAAATTCATCAACGATAAAGGCGCAGCTTCTCCTTGCAACAAGCTGCCAGCCACCTCTTTCAGATAGAATGGGACCATTCTACCAAAATGATTGTTAGATATAAAGAAAGAATCAAATATCAAATTCTTCACTTACGATTACCCTACAATATTGTAGTTTAGTGGTCTGCAGACTACAGTCAGTCGATAGAAATCACTTCTATAATGTATTTCCCTCTACCAAACATTCAGAATCACAGCCATGATGACCTTCTCATCATCTTACACAGAGAACATTTTCTTGAAATGAATTATAATATTGTTATGTCCTTTTTTACAGGATCTCGATGAGGAAATGCCTCAGGAAAGTCCCGAGACAACAAATTCTTCATCATCAAAAGAAGTTGTTGAACAGGTGTGTCTTAATGGAAGAAAGATTGTTATCTTGGACTTTACATCTTGCCAAACTCTCCAGAGAGGTTCACAACAATGTTTTGCCACCATTACTTTGTATTAACAGCAGAATGTTTCTTGGTCCAAACTTCAGACATCCTCCTGACTGTTAAGATTCTCTGTATTTTTAATGTATTGCTGTTCCATGCACTATCTGCTACAGGTGACAAGTGAGAAAAGCCAGATTGAGAGGACTGTGAGTGGCCTGAATCAGACAAGTCCAGTGTTGGATGTCCTCCCTGTGTTTGGACAGGTAGGTTAAACCCAGGGTGCCAATCAATGCCGGTGCAGTGTGAGTGCACTGCACTTACATGGATAGTGGAAAGGAAGGACGACCCCACCAGAAGCATAAGGCCTCAATCACACATACGCGGTCACTGCGCGGGCGCGGGGCGGACGCGTAGACCGCGCAGGCGCTGGAGCGGCGTACTCAGGCGTCCCTTTCTCACCAGCGCGGTCTGCGTGAGCGGGTTGTCGGCGGCAATGGGCTACTAGTGTAACATGTTTGAAGTAATTCCAGAGGCGTTTCGGGAGCGAAAGGATGTTTATTCCCAAGAGCAGGCATCCAGAAACGTGCATCAGCATCGGGAGTCAAAAACACACAACACAATGCGGCTTCCGTAGCTCCGGCATAGACTTATAGATATAGATCTCTAGATATATGTATCTACACACGCACGCTCCTCTCAACTGCGCCGAATAGTAAATTCAAACGGAACATATATCTGCATATATGACAACTCGGCCCTGTCTTCATTGTTTTCATTGGGACCCGCTCCAAGCTGCGTGGAAAAATAGACGGAGCAGAACACTGGTAAAAGCCTCTGGTGTAGACCAGTTTGTGAGCAAACATGAGCTCAATACATGCATAGAAAGCCTAGCTGACACGAGATGTGTGTTTATGCCATTGGTTTCAATGGGACACCGCGCACAACCCGCGCAGAAATATAGACTTGATTTCTATTTAGAAACCGCCGCGTGGATTTGAACGGGCCATGAACGTGTTCTCTGCGCGTGCAGTGTGAACCGACTGATCTGTCTGCATGCAGTTCTGACTTTTCCCCGCTGACACCGTGCAAACCCGGACAGATCCGCGCCCGCACAGCCGCGTATGTGTGATTGAGGCCTAAGAGATTGTAGGTCTTTGTAACATTGAAGTGTGTGTGAGTGTATTAAGCCATGAGCCACCCAAATGTGACTTGGAAGGACTGTAGTGTTTAGAGGGTCCTTCCTCTGGTGGGAATTTGACATCACTAGAAAAGACGGACCGTTTTCACGGGTATGAGAGGGGCTGCCTCTCTAAGCAGGAGAAAAATAAGGAAAGCTCAAACACAGGCACGAAGGAAAAACCCGCTTTGTGGATGTTTTTGATGAGTACATAACTATATATCAAGGCTGAAACATACAAAAGGTGAATTTTGAATGATACCGCCCCTTTAATGTCTCTTGAACCTTTACGCTGTCTACAGTGTCCTTTTGCGCATATAATAAATACATTTCTCATCATTTCAGGATCAACAGTCTGATGTTACCCTTGATGATATCCAAGTTCACAGAGATTTCTACAGATTCCCAGTTCCCACCACACAGCTGGCCAAGGTTTCCAAACTGCTGTCAATGCAAAAAGGATGTCTTTCTGGTCTGCAAGGGAAATCCCTGGATGAGATTGCACTTGAAGGTTTGTACAGAAATTAGTATTCCAAATAAATGTCTGTATTTAATGTGGAGTAATGCATCTGAATTTTACTAATACTTATTTCTAGGTGAAATTGCGTTAAGTGATGCTGAGGCCGAGGATAGTCAGAGGGAGTCAGATGACAACGGCACAACATTCACATCACACTGTGGAAATATCAAGCCTGTGGATGCTGCATCTGTTTCTGCATTAGCAGAGGAGGCTCATGACACTGAAGGTTTTGGTAAGTTACCTCACCACATAGTTACAGTTGTGATCATAAGCGTACATGCACTAAAGACCATGCAGATCAATAAAGTCTTGAGTTTCCAATAACTCCCATCACTAAAAATATTCTATGATGAAATCATTAAAACACCTTCAATCACAAAATACAATAATGCAATTTCATCTCAACTAGGCAATTTTGGTAGCTGTCTACAAACTTCTGGTTGTATCTTTCACTACTCCTCATGACATAATTGGTACTGTTGAACAAAATGTTCAATTTTTTCACATAAATTAATTTGATTAGATTTAAGTCAGGGCTTAGGGGAAACGGGTCTCTTATCCTAATTTTAACCTGACTGAACCATTTCTTTACTGCTTTTGATGTGTGTTTGGAATCGTTTGCCGTTTTTCAATTATTAGTATGAGTGCGTACCCATGTACTTAGCGAGAACACACTTGTTCGTCGTACTCAGGGCTGGCTCTGGGCATAGGTGAACTCGGCGGCCGCCTTGGGCACACTGTACAGGTGGTGGGGGGGGCATGTGGAAGAGTAGTTGGCGCATGGTGCGGTGCTCCGATGCTACGTGCGAGCACCGCACAGCAACACCCCCCCACCCACCACCCACCCCAATGAGGCCGCTCGTCTCAGGCTCATCTGGGGCGCATACTTAGGCATACAAGTCCGTCGCAAGTCTGTACTCGAAGTACAGACTTGTGACGAGGCTAGAACACAGTGGATTAATGTACAGCATACTTGATGACATCATTGTGTGTTCACAATGCCAATATCTCTTAGTTTTCATATCATTCATGCATTAGAATATTAATAAAACGCAACATAAGATGAGTGTTTATAGCGTGGCCAGTGATCAGGAAGTATTATTGAAGAGAGTAGCTGGTGTGGAACAAGTTAATATAGCAAATCGCAGCATTAAACATTGTAAAAACATTAAAATGACAATACAGGATGAACTAGATTGTAGAAAAATGTGGCAAAATTGCTAACTATTCTGTCACATAAATGCTGCATATAATACAGTGTTACATTTACTTCTAGCCTGCCTGCCCTCCTATACAGCCTTTCAATTACTGTTTAACTACTTGGAGCTGAGCTCAGAAGAAAAGCAGGTGATCAGATATTTCTACAAATACAATTTTTTCACTGTATGTTTTACTGCCTGTCATACCTGTGCGCCTTTTGTCATCCGTCTGCTCCGGTCTTCATGATGACTGATTTACATGAGTCTAATATACATTACACATCATCAGCACCATTCAGTTCTCTCTTCAGTAAATACATCAATGTGTTCCACTAAGCAAAGAGAGATATTAATCATAAACAGATGTCTAACAAAGAAAGTCAGGAGTTTAAGGAAACTTTAACAAACTTCAACAGAACCTTCAAGAGCAAAAGCGAAAATAAGTTAGAAACATCAGGAAGGTTAAAAAAATGACACGTTTTAAAAAAAATTCTACAGTTCTTTCTTTTATTTACCAGGAACAACAACAACTATATGAACAGGTCAATGATAAGATGTTGATCCTGGAGGTCATGTGACTCCAATCTTCAGTGTTGTCCAGGGAGAACACTGTTATATTGTTACAGATTCTGCTCCAGGAAAAAGCCCCTGGTTGGAGTGAGGAGCTTCGGTCTGGTTCCGGCAGAGTTCTGGACCTTCCTCAGTGTTGTGGATGAGCTGATGAACATCATCACAGAGTGATCCACTTCCAGACAGGAGCAGGTGGAGGAACCTGGAGCTTTGCTCTCCTGGCCATCGGGCATTTCTCCATCCTTCTGGAGTTGTTGATGGAGCCAGATCAAAATTCTTCCTCCTGCATAGCCACAGAAACATCTGTTACCTAAACAGAGAGTTTTCCCCTCCATCATACTGCAGAATGTTAGTGATGCCAAAGGGAGGTTTACTGATGTCTATATTAACAACCTGGGATGCGTTGAGGCCTGGTCCTGCTCAGATCCCCCATGAACCAGCTGGTCCTGTCTCCACCAGCTGGGTTTCTGCTGGGTGGAGGTGGAGACTCATCCCTGCAGCACCAGGAGCCTTTATGACACCAGACTGACAACCTGTCACAAAGAAAGCTCTATCTCAATGATCAGACACATAAACATGTACACAGTGCATTCTGACCATGATCAGATCATAATGTATCAGTCACAGGAAGCATCTGTGGTGTCATTCAAAGTAAAAAAAAAAAAAAAAAACAAGTCAGATACCTTGGATTAAGCCTTCAAATTATGCCTATTTTATTCCTGGCTTGTTTGGCGTCACATCCAACCCTGAAGACTCTGAGGACAAAAAGAATCACACACTACCAACTCAATATGTTATTCATGCGTGCATTAATTCAAGCATTGAAAAACAAACCTCTCCATCCACATCTGGATGCAGATCACCTCTGGATCAGGTTCTGTTTCCTCAGTAATCCCTTGATTGAAATAGTTCATAGTTTTAGTTTGAATGCACAACATTTGCCAGTATAACCAGTAGAACACATTTAAACCACTGAGACTGAACTTTATGGTCAATGTTAACATTCACCTCCCATTTAAACATTCAAGTTCACTTAAACAGCTATAAACATGAACTTTTCCTTCAGCTGAGCAGATTTACTCTGAAACAGATTAAACTGGACGAAGACACCGTTGGATTCACACAAAACGATCCATATCTCCTGTGTAGCCATGGCGGAGAGTGATAGCCAGCTGCAGCCGTCATGAAGCAGCTGAGCGCCGGATAGCCTCAGACCCCCGGGTCACCTCGGTCCGCCGTTTGGTCCCCAGATGTCCGAAATTGTCGGAACAAATTTTTTAGTGAGCTTGATGTGGAGAGACTGACCCCATATCAACATTCTAAACAGCTACATTCTCGCCTAAAACACCGTTAAAACTATGTTCTGTTAAACAATAACGCTAATATTTCAGAATTTTTTTACTCACCGCTGTGTTCACTCCTCCGTCATGTCTTGCAAAATGCATTCTGGGTAATTTCACTTCTCAAGTCTACACAAGTCTGGTCCGATGCAGACTTGGTAAAGTGGGCGGAGTTAGTCCACATCGGGTATTTCATGCATACTTGGTTTGATGCGTACTTTGAATTGGAACAGTACTTGGTCTCCAACTGATGACATTTCATGAGTCTGAGAGTACACAACTACAGAGAAGTACGCGTATTGAGAAGCGATCATTGTCTTGTTGAAACATACAACTGTGTCCAAGATCAACTTTTTGGCTAATAATTTTAGGTTTTCCTGGATAATATTGAATTAACCCTTTTACATGATTCCATTTACTGTAAAACACCAGTTCCACTGGCAGCAAAACAGCCCTAGGGCAATAATACAACCATCATCATGGTTGACGATAGGTTTAGTGTTCTTAGGTTTAAAGGCTTCACCTTTTTTCCTTCATATTTAGGGTCGTTGTAGCCAAACAGCACAATTTTTCTTTCATCTGACGACAGAATTTTCTTTCAGAAGCCATTTGTTTCTCCATGTGATCAGCAGCATATTTCAGTCGAGCCTTAAGATTCAGCTTCTCGAGAGCTTCTCTTTGCAGGGCTACCTCTTATTTCATGATAATCATAATCTCTCACAAGAAGTTCAGAAGGCATGTAACTAAAAACATTTTGTTTCACACGTTTTTACATCTTCAAAACTGATAGGTCAAGTTGCTGTGTATATTTTTGACCCAGCAGATTTTATCATATTTCCAGAAGACCTTTAATATGTCAGAACCAAAAAGCACAATTGCTTTTTGTCTCCAAGATGCATAAGATTCATTTTATTTTTTTTTAGAAACCATGTAACCATGAGGCAAGGAAAAAAACATAACTAAAATAGTGGATAATTAACTGCTTTTAAGAATGTTCAGTGTCCACAGATAAAATGTCATTTGTCACATAAAAAGTCACATTTGGTTTCTTTTTGTGACGGTGTTTTCTACTTTTTATGTCTTCCAGGAAACGATGCTGCTCAACAACGGGATTCCAGAAGAATAACAAAGAGAACGTGGTCTAAGGCTGAAGTTGCTGCAGTAATGCGACATTTCAGAGATCACATATCTAAAGGAAAATTGGCCACCAAAAATGAATGCAGTCACTGCAAGCTGGTAGAAGACCCTGTGTTAGCCCAGAGAACAGTGCAAAATATCAGAGACTTTGTGAGAAATCGAGGAACAGCTGCAAAGAGGCAGCCACAGAAGCATAAGCTTTAAGTTCATTTGCAGTTATTCTCTTGTGTTGTAATTTTTCTGTTGCCTTAATATGTTTCGTAACAGCGAGTTGAGTGCACTTGCTTTTATTTATGTCTGCACACTTTTTCGTACTTTTCTTTGATTTTAGCTGTTGTATGTTTTAAGTTGTGTAGACAGATCTTTAAGTGCAATTTTACTTTTTTCGGATAATAAACCGACTGTTCCATTAATGTTGTGTGCAGTCAGGTCTGGTGTATAAGGTGGGTGTGTATTTATGCTAATGAGGTACTGACATCATTGTCCCTTTAAAGTCCCCATAGTGCTTTATTTTGGTTCTTATAAGTCACATATTTGTCAAGAAGAGAAATGTCTTCACAAACCACCATAATTTTAGGTAGGTGTGTATAGAGTTACGTAGCTCGTACCTGAAACCTAAAGTGACCTAAATTTTTTTCAGATTTTTTACAGCATTTTAATCCACCTCCCGTTGCTCCAGCACCTTGGGAAAGGGTAGCCGGCCTAAACCACCACCGGGCGGGTTTGGCGAAACTGTCCGTCTAGCCCTTATAAACCCGTATGTGTGTGTGTGTGGGGTGTTTACCATAACCTGTGCTCATTATGATGGGGTTTGTTTGTGCTTTATCAGCTGTGTTAAGTTTGCAGCTGAACTGTGGTCACGCCTTCAGAAAGCATTAATACTACACACACACACACACACACACACGCGCGCGCACTAATAGCGACCTGCAAAGAAGCGGCTGTGAGCGGTGGAGAGGGTGACAGTGACTGATTCAGAGTCTGATGGCGTTGACTTGTCGTCTGCTGGTCCAGTGAGAGAGAGAAAGAGAGAGGGACTGACTGACTGGGGACAGGGATAATGAGATAACGCGTGCAAATGAACAACGAAGCACCGAGAAAAGAGAGGAACGCCTGGTGACATTTACACGTAGGCCTATGTGCGCCTGTTTCATACGTAGTTTTGATGAGATGAAACATGCACTGAGCTTTAACGACAGGAACTTTCACTCGTAATGCTGTAAAACACCATGAAACGCTCCACACGCTATGCAAATCAGAAACATGTTGGCAGCAATAGACAAGAATCCACTGCAAAGTGTGGGAAACATAATGATGCTGGCACTTCCTTATTCCTCTGGGGAGCCAATCACTGATGAAGTGAGGACTTCGAGAGGCAAGACAGTGGAAGCCCAGCGCTGAAGGAGATCCACAAGTACTTTGTCGGGAGAGAGCAGGATTTGTTATACAACTCTGAGTGCTGTGCAGCTGCACAACAGCACTGCAACCAGGAGCCTGAAACAGGCCGCAGAGGAGAGGGAACTAACTGGCTCATGAAATATAACTACTTCTGTGCATTTGTGAGCACATAGTGCAGAGAGGGTCAAGGAGGCTGTCATATCATTGATTTTGGCTCAAAGGAATATGTGCTATTCTACACTCCATACATAGTGTACACGGCTATAACCAGGCTGCTTTCTGGAAATATCCCCATAGACTTTTATTGTCACCTAAGTTCCAAAAGGATAGTCAGTTTTACAGCATGTATATTCACCAAGCCAGTAATGACAGACACCAACTGAAAAGGAACAAGAGAAGTGTTTATATTTAATGCCAAATATATTATTAATCATCATAACTCTGGCATTTATTGTTTTATTTCTGTATTTCCCTAATTACATAGTTTCTTAAAACATAATTAAATTCGGATCACTTGTTTATAGTAGTTGCTGTGGACTAACTGTACAAGAATGGAATTTTTTTCAACTATGATTTGATTGAAGTTGAAAATTGTATTTACTGATGATATGTGCGTTTTTTAACTAATAATGGCTGACATGAATGTCTGCGCTCTAACCTGGACAGCTATTGAAAATGTAACAAAAAAGACTTGAAATAGTGTAATGCAATCAATAATATATTTAAATATAATCATATCAAATCAAATCATCAAATCAATCTTTATTTATAGAGCACTTTTCATATTCTTAAAAAAAAACAACACAAAATGCTAAACAGTAAAATCAGTCATAAAAACAAAAAACAAAACTGCACCATCAATCAGGGTCGTATGCACACACACACACACACACACACACACACACACACACACACACACACACACACACAGAGCATATTTCATACAACAGAGGAGACATCTCATGGCACTGAGCATCATGGGAAATGTCACCATTGGGGCTGCCCACAGTGGGAGAAGTCAGAGGACATGACTGCTGGGGTTTCAGCGCCCGACACCCAACCCTGCCAGACCAAGGGAACCCCCCACAACAAGGTGTGGAGCCCCCCAGGCCAGCCGGGACTGGAGGACCAGCACAGAGCAACCCCCTCAGTCAAATGGATCCAACACCCGGTGTGAAGGACCCCCCCACCTCTCAGGAAACACTGGAGTTAAACAGCCAATTAGACAACTACCAGTGTTTTGTTTAAAGTTGCTGTCAGGAGTGGGATTTGAACCCACGCCTCCAGTGTGGAGACCAGAAGTCCCATTGAGAAGGAAGGAAACTCTCCTTGAGTCTGGCGCCTTAGACCACTCGGCCATCCTGACCTACGTAACATGACATTTCTTTTATGTGCTTCAGTTGTTTACATGTCATGTTGTTCAATGACTATTTTTATCTCATGCACATTTTATGTGCATGCACCATCACAGTAAACTCATTCACTCATTCATTCATTAAACAGCCTATCTATGATGACAATAGGTGAAAGGCAAAGTGAACCATCCATCTAAACTCTATGAACAATATTTTCAGCACAAACGGATTTTCTTTTCATCCATTATCTGGAGTTTCTGCAGGTGCAGAGGATGACTTTTAAAAACGTGAGGCTCGGAGCTGAAGAGGGAGCCACAAACACAAAAAGAGAGTGAAGTAAGGGGAACGTGCTACATGAGGTAAAAGGGACAGGTGTGTGCCGTGGCTCCAGAAACAATGGGACGCTACGACTACAGCCGATGTGGCCTACTTAAAAACAAAGACCACAGTTGCAACGGCTTTGACACTGTTCATGAATTTCATTTAAACTAAGGATAGAAAGAATGACCCTAAAGACATTAAAGTTTACTCTCAGTCTGACTCACACTTTCTAGATGCGTCATCCATCAGAAAATCAGAAATCAATGATACGAAGGGAACAGAAATAAACTTTTATGACTGCAAATCTGGCTTGTTCAACATTTTCTTGTCTTGAGGGAAACTTTTCTTGCAAGCAAACTCAACCAACAGCTGCTTCAACATATTTTATTGAGGAGACTTTACTGAAATATAAAGCAAGAAGAACACAGATAAATAGCCATCTTCAAGATGAAGCATCTAGCAAACTTAACAGACTTCACAGTGACTTTGAAATACTCTGCCTTTTACAGTATGCACCTTGAGGCTTCACTTTACTGCATTTGATGGACTTTACAGCATATTCTCATTCGCCCGTGCATAATGTACTTTAAAAAAAACAAAAAAACCTCAGCAATAGATCCTACTTATTGTATGTTAAAATACTGTACATCAGCACATTCCCCAAACGGTGGAGAAGCTGTGTGTTTTGAGTAAAATTAAGACCAAGAAGAGAATTAATACAGCAATTTTTCTTTACTCAAACCTGCCAAAGTTAATAGAGAGAACGTGCTACTGTAGCAAATGAGCATTACTCGATATGAGCTTAGTTATCCACAGAGCTGGAGGTTAAATCAATCTTTTGCAAAATCCAGACAACGGTATGAACGTCTTGTAAAGATCTTGTGTAGATCTTAAACATTGAGCAAACGTGCAGGAATGCTGTTATAACAGCACTTTTATTAGTGTGGGATGTGTGTGTGTGTGTGTTTCTGTCTGCTTAAAGGATGGGGAATGCTTTTATTTTTGTGTGTGTGTGCCAGCACAGGTAGCAATTTATCTTAGCAAGGACAAGCTGTGTAATGTCTTTATGCACAAGCGCTCCACATCCAGCTGAGACTGTGATACAGAGCAGATGCGTGGCGCTTTATCCCCAGCCATTCATCCTTCAGAGGTTTCTGTGTAGACGACTGAAAATGCACCGAGGCGGGTGTCTGTCTCCGTGAGTGGAGGGCATTTATTACTGAAATATGTAAGATACATTCACAATAGCAGGACAGTTTATCTTGAAGGAGACACACAAAAAAAGCACCCATTCTGAGAATAATTGTAGTTTTTGGTGGAGACATGTTTCCAGTCACATTAGCTGAAGGGATTACAATAGCAGAGTGGTTGTGTGAAATGTTATAGAGATGACAATGGTAGGTTTAAGGAAAAAACACTGAAATTACTGTGATATATGAAATGCACCTAATAACAGTCACTGGTAATAACTAAATCTAGAAAACATATGCGGGGAATAGACACATGTAAAGCAAAGTGGCAGAGATAATGCTTAGATAATGCCAGTTAAGAGTAGGATAACCTTGGCTGTGTAATCTAGGTCTTATAACATTAATCATACTCAACGCTTTGAGTGTCCAACCCAGAAAATAGAGAGAGAAAAAAAAAAAAAGCCACCTGGAGTGTATTTGTGCGCGTGTGATAGAATCATATGCTGACATTTGATCCTGTCTGCCAAGGAAAAAATCGATTTCATGTTGGAATGAGGAAAAAGTAAGACAGTGATCTTGGAAGTCTTCTTATATATAACTCAAACACAACACTTCGAGCACACCTGCCTGCAAGCGTGTGAATATACACACTCCGACACACAAATACAATGAAATCACTGAGTTTACCGGCTGCTGGTGGTGGCCTGGATATGCCAGACAGGTGTGGTAGTGGTATTGATTTCCTTGTCTAACTCTGCAGCGGCAAAGCAAAATAAGCTGGACAAAATGCTGAACAATTTCTTAAATGATTTTGGACATCCTAGCAACTGCAATAACAACCTTCTTTTCTCCCGAGCTCACAGTGGTTGACAGTGGAGGCCGATTTAGGTGTTTTGCTTGTTTGTGTGGTAACCTGAACCACACTATTAGTTCTGCTTTTCTGTCTTTTTAATAGGTTGTTCTGAAGCATCCAGGGATTTTAAAAAAAAAGAATGATTTAATGAGGTGATTGCAAGTTTGAAGAAAAGCTGATGAAGGAGCCCGTGAAGGTTTGGCCAAACCTGGCGCCAAACGTTGTCCCTCTTTCATATTCAGTCTGATCACACCCATGCAATTCACACTTGTAACTCATAGACGAATATGCTGTTTGGTGAAGGCCTCACAGAAAAGACTTCAGTTGCTCCGTGCAACGGCAAACGTGCAACACACTCATGCGGAGCAGCTCAAGATCCACGGGGGGAGTCCAGTAAGCAGCCATGTAATCATAATCAGAGCGCTCCCATTGGCATCATGCTCTGTTGTCATGGAAACAAGTCGGCACAACATTTGAACCACAGAGAACCAAACTAATTATAATGTATCACTTTTCATTTTAGACCACTCCATGGTTCGCACTAACAGGTGTGTGTGTACGCCCTCCCACAAAACTTTTCCAAATAGATTTTAAGCCAAATCAAAATGCTTAAAAGAGAGTTTTGGGAATTTTTCATCAGGTCGGCAGTACTTTCGACCAGTGACTCATGGGAGCTGAACTGCTCTGTGACTCCTCCATTTCTGTATGGCCAGCGGATGAATGTGCTCTACCTTAAAATGAAATATCCCTGTAATTATTAACTTGGCAGCAGCATTAGTACTGCAGTGTGAATAGACCCTCATTAACCTCCATTGGACTACATAAGAGTGCAAATACAAGTGTGCCCATGGCCCCGTACTATATCAATTGCAAAAGAATGGCCTCTGAAAAATACATTAGTCCTTGTCTTTCTCTTATTTGGATGCGGGAAAGCTTTCGGCCTTTCACCGGCCTGTCACTGATCTGTGAAGCTGATTTTTAACTCGATTAGAGAGTTTACGCTTTGAAGTCTGCGTAAAAAAAAGAGTAAAACGAAATGAAGAATTCGGTGTTGATGCTGCATCATCGCTGGTATTAGAGTTTTAGAGGAGGGAGAGATTTGTAAAACATGGACATTACAACAATGGCTGGAGCATAATCTTTCCAATCCCATTACAGGCTGGAGCCATCCACTGAGACAGACACACACATAGATGAAAGGAAGACGAGACTCGCTGCTGTGTGTGTTAGATGGAGATGAGGGGAAGAGAAAGAATGAGGAGAATGAGGAACAGGGGAATCCTAGACAGAGACCGTCACAGAGAATTGGGGGGGGTGTGGTTTTTTTGCACAATGGGAGAATTTCAAGAACCTCTGCGGCAAACACGGGAACATGACAAGGAGTCATCATCACGGATCGGCGTGAAGCGCCGAGCGACAGCTCCACAAAAAGTATATTTTGCAGAACAGCACGCGTCAAGTCAGTGATTGACTCAAAGTGTCACGCTGATGAGCTGAACAGCCTTTTCACCACCATTTCTCAATCCACGCTCTATATTACACAAAGCGTGTGGAGACTGGAACCAGCAGACTGCAATGCTTCCACACCCTAGTTAACGACCGGAGCTTGTCATAGGTACACAGATTTTGTTGGCCCCGTGCGCCACTTAAAGATGATTTAATCAAGGTAAACATAGCGGGCGGTCTTGCCAGATTGCTCTGCTCTCTCGAAAGATATCATCCTTTTTATGGCTGCAGTTTAATGAACCGCGGGATATGAAGCAAGTGCGGTCAACAGGGAGCACTCACTGTCTCTGAAGATGCTCCACCGATTAAATTATTGAGTTTTGGTGTAGTTTAGAACTGCTGATTGTACTTGACATTTGGATGTCTGAAGAAAAGATGCCACGTATTTGCACAACCCAAATTCTAACTGGTGTGAACATAAAAGAATCAAATTAAAGAGCATCCGAGTATTATGCATTGTAAATTAAAACATAATACAATTTTTATATGCTGAATGGATGTGAAATAAATATCATTTGTTTAAATTACTTTCAAATGCTATTAGATTTTGAAAATAACTTATATATGAAAGACAAATGGAAAGAACTTAGTCCTAATTAAAAGATGAGACACCGGGGTTAATTTGGTCTTTAAATAATGCAATTAATTCAAAATGAAACTGTTGTACCCACAAGAATGTAATAGCGTGAGTTTAATAATTGTGATGTATTGGAGACAATGTGGTTTAACATAGGCAATTATAAATGTATACATTTGTGTATGTTCTTCTGTGGTAAACCCCAAATAGTTTAATACAAGAAAAATGTTCTCAACCATGAGATTCTGTTGTGTTAATCTAAACCGAATGTAAAAAAAACAAAAAAACAAACATGATCAAAATGAACAATTTACATTATTTCAGTTCAAAGTTCCAGTGAAATGAAGTCAAACATCGAAGAAGTCACACACTTTCATTCACACCTTTATAACTTTATAAAGCGGAACACCCATCCCAATTGAATTCACAATTTGGAGGCATTATTTAACTTTAAACACATTTTTGGGTCATTTTTCCACCAACATGAAACTCGTAATATATCAGTCCTAATCTGGGAGATTCCCTTTAACATGTTCCTTCTCAGGTTCAGCAGCCCCCATATGAAGCGCTCATCTCTCTAATAATAAAGATTTATAACCATGTGGGATGTTGGAGGGAAACATGAACCAATCTTTGGACTTTCACCGGAACTATAAATCTTTCTCTCCACTCTTCTGTTGATACTTTCATCAGACGGCAGTGTATGAGCGGAGTAAACCCGTGATCGTGCGTTACTGAGTGGGCACGCAGGAATAAACATTAGTCCCTGTGCACATCAAATGCGTTTTCATCGTGATGTACTCTCAGGAGATGAATTCACAAAGGAGGCACAAGTTCACTGTCAAGTGGTGAAAAGCGATGCAGTAGAACTCAATTCTGCACATTTTTTTTACAAATGTAATCAAAAAAAGCTGAGTATCTTTACAGAGAGAAGGCCAGAATATAATGAGAGTAGTTATCAGGCTTAAGTACTGTAAGGTGCTTAGGTTTAATCTGTGTGTATATAATGGGAGATTTATTATTTCATAACATACTCAACACATAAGTACCTTTGATTCAGTTTAAGTCGCACATCATTTAATGGTCATTTGCAGTTTTTATGATCGGAAAGTGAAAGAAATCATGACATAAATGGAAATTAATATAACTTTTTAGAGTGTGCTTACATAATGCTGCTTTTAATGTAGAAAAATGTTTAGTTATTAAAAAAAAAAGCAACAACTGCACAACTATGCTTTGAATTCTTTCTACGCCTTCTCATATTTTACATTATTGCAGGTCTCTCTTGTATAATTTCTGTACCTTGAACACAGAATTTTGAAAGGCTTTTTCATTAACACAGCGTCTGTAGCACCTCCACAGACACTTCACCTCTTTTACCATGTTTTATCACTGTGTGCTAAATTAATTCCTTTGACTTCCGAGCTTGCATTCTTATAATTACATTTTCAAAGGCGAAAACCTTTAATACCAAAATTTCTTTAGATAAAGAAACCCGTGTCCTGCTTGCATTAATCTTTGTGACAACTCAGGAGACAATACCCATAGTGCACCTGGCTTTGGGAACATGTGTGTCCACTCCATCCATCCCTCCATCCGATCTCAAGATATCTTCTCACGTTACTCATCAATAACATTTTTTTGAAACAACTTTAGTGGCTCAGTTGGCTTTCTGCTTTGTTTGTCCATCTCCCTCAAGTGTGCAGAATTTAACCTTCTACCACTTAAATTACAAGTTATTAATAGTTTGACTGGAGATGAAAGAGCTTCGTGTTCCACTCAGGCCACTAAAGTCATTCCAACCTCAAAGACATCGGCTTGTCGCCCTGACCCGAATTTGGCATTTCATGCACACCGCTGTGCCTGTGGTTAAACTTGTTAAGGTTATGAGCTTTTGTTCTGCGAGCTTCTCTATTTTTCCATTTCCTCCAATTTTGTTCAAATAAATCCAGCTCAACATTTCTTCTAGCCTTGTTCCAGCCACGATTCGGCGTGCCGAATTTAATTAATGAACTCACATGTGCACTGTAACTGCGTGTCTCTGGGGGCAGTCATGAAGGTTGGTTCAAAATTAAATCTCTTGACAAGCAAAGGATGGATTATCTATTAAATATTAGGATAATAAAGACATGTATGCCCTCCAGCCTGTGCTTCATAATGACTTTTTATTAATCTGCCTGTTTGATCAGTAGTGAAATGTATGTGACAACTATTGAATAAATATAAGGGGTACAGGTGTGGTCGTGACACTGTTCCTTTCGAAATCAGGAGATTACAGCAAATAGTTCAGATCTGAATTGGTTGCATTTCCCAACGTCCACTTTTTTAAAAGGAGATTTTAAGCATGAGTCTGAAATACTGTAGATATTGCAAAATAAGCAACATCAGTCCATCACATGATCAGGCCGATGAAAGTCTTCTAGTGGAAAAACTACCAACAAGTAGCTGAATTAACCACCAGCTGTTTTAATAGATCATCATTAAAATACATGAAATTCAAGTCATTCCTCAAACATTCGAATGGGTCATGTGCTTCTGTGTGTTTTGATTATACATTCATGTGCTTATACACAAATGTACGTGAGCACACACAAGCACAAATATGTTTTTTTTTCCACATCTTGCTTTGACCTCAGACTATGACCTTGACCTTCTAAATTGATCTCTAACCTGATTAACTGATTCTATTCCGTGACCAGTTGTTGGTTTCATTTTTTATTATTTAACGTCAGTGTATTTTTTGTTCTGCTGATAAAATCAGCCATGTCCTGCCTGAGTGCCTGTGAGACGAGATGCTTCAGACATTCAGCAATATCCTACATGTGCACCACAACTATCAAACAATCTCTGCATTGACATTCTGTAAGCTTGTATATTTGTGGCAAATGTTAACACTTTCAGTGAGTCAGCACAAACTGTGTGTCCCTTCCTCTGTTCTCTTGTCAGTTTTCCTTTAATTATGCGGTCAAATCCACTGCAAACAAGGCTCGCTGTGACGAACGACGACGTCTCGGTCAGATTAAATATCTCAGCCACACAACTGACGTTCAAACTTCTGTTCCTGTTGACCCCTTTAACGCAGCTCTATTCTTCACTCTTAATCTCTTTCCTTCACCTTTATGTCACTCTATACCATCAATCCACATTCCTCCATTTAATACCCATCCCATGTGTCTTCTTAATCACTACCTTGCTTTTATGGTCTTTTTTCATTATTGTACTTATCCTTTTTCTGCTTTGTCTGGTCTATTTTTTCTTGTTGATCTGTCCATCCTCCCTCTTCCTCTCTTTTGCTCTGCTTATCTCTTTCTCTATCTCAGCTTCTGAATATCTACGTTTATCATCTTTTGACTTTCTCTTAGTCTTCCCTTGTTTTTTTCTCCTTTTTTCACCATTTCTTCTTTTCTTGTTGACCAAAACTGAGAGAAAAAAAGAAAAATGCAGTTTTACATACTTACCGTACAATAAGCAGCAATCAGTGATGTGAATAATTCCACATCATACAATTACAAGCTCACCCTTCTTTATCCAATGCAAAAACTTCAAACACTTAACTCAATATGTGAAACTGCTGAAAACCTAAATGTTGTCATGACTTCCAAAGTCAAGCTTATCTGTTTTTTTGTGTGGCGTGTGGATGTCCCCGTGTGCCTGTGTGAGTTTTCTCTCGATGCTTCTCACTTTTGATTCCTCTGTGATGAACCAGCAGCCAGGTTGTGTGTACTCTGGCTTTTTGGCTTTGGGAGAAGCGTGTATTGCTGTTTCAGTTCAGAGGCCAGACGACCAAAAAGTCACTCAGATTTTGGCTCAGAATCAGTAGTTTTCAGAACACATAACTTTCACAACAGGGTTAAAGGCTGTCTGTACTTTAGTATGATATTGTGTGTGCCAGCCTCCTAATATATTGGGCTTATTAAATTTTAAATTTCAATTTTTTCAGCTGTCAAATATGAGCAACCTGACCAGTATTGTGATAATAGAATACAACAGTATCATCAGCGTACAAGTGAATGTTTGCATATATGTAAAGATTCACATATATTTGAAGAACAAGGACTCAAATTTTGAGGTATAAAGTAGGAGTATCAAAACCACCCTTGGGGCCTGCTGCTTGAATTTAGAAAATATCTGATTGACAGCACCTTTTGAAATGTTCATGTTCCGTTCATCCGGTTTGAAAACCATACAATTTCACTGTACGTTTGAGCGGAATTCCTGTCAAATGTTGTGGCCATAAATTCAAGGTCACGCAAGCGAGCAACATTACAAAGCTCTTTTTTAAGTTTATAATAAGTTTGTATAATGTCATTAAGAAACCATGCATAATACTAGCAACTAAATGATGCCTACTGCCTCGAATGGATCCCTGTTTTATCCAAGTTATATAAGTCCAAGTCTAACATTTGAACTTCTTTCTTAAACTCCCTTTTTTTTTTGGACATCCTGCAATGACTTCTGCTGCCTGGAGCAACAGCTCCTTTTTTGTGGGGATCATACAAAAGTGCCAGCTCCCACAAGCATAACTAACAGTCCCATAAGATGAGCGAGTGTGGAATCGTTTTATAGCTTGGTAGTAGTTTTATTGCAGTTTTCTGAGTGTGTGTGCGTGTGCGTGAGTGTGTGTGTGTCCTGGATGCCAGATCACATCAATGAACCACCCACACTGCAGGCACAGTGAGCTTGGAGTATGAGACCAGGCTTCGCTTCCAACACATTTATAATTCAGCATACTGTCACAGCTCTACACATCTCTCCCCCCTCTCTCTATTCCTCTATCCTCGCTTATCTCCCCTTCTCTCACCTGTATCTCTTTCTGTGCCCTGTCTTCTTCTCGTTTGAGACCTCTCCTTTCCAAAGAAACACACCCTTCACCTTTCCTCATTCCCTCCTCCTGCTCTCTCATTGCAGTCATTTTCTTATTCGGCTCCCCGTCTCCTCAACAATATTATTTCCAGGAGCAAGGAAAGGCATTAACAGTCCATATGCTTCAGCCCCAACATGCAATATGTTGGCACATGACAAGATTGTGTTCTCCTCTGCAAGCAGCCGAGTGGGAGAGCGAGGGAGCATCAATACCGTTTACCAGCCAACCGTAGCAGGCAGCCGTCCGCCATATGATAAGCACGTGGGCTGCTCTTCCTCTCCACTATTCGACGACTGCCTGTTCTTCAATTGGCGCTCTGAATATATGAACATTCTGTTATAGTGACAACCAAAACGTAAGTATTGATTACCTGAAAGTTCTGTGTTCTCAGAGCATATTTGTTCGATTATTTATTTTCATTTCAAAATTTCAGATTTCAGTTTACCTCCCACTCTCACTTCCTGGCTCTCCTCCTTCAGCCACCATGCATAATTTTGTCTCATTTTCTTTGTCTTTCCCGTATTGTTTTATGTCCCTTCAATATTTTGCGTCACTCTATTTTCAATTCGCGCTGTCTCTCTTTGTCGGTTCCATGCATTGCTGTTTCCCTTTTTTGTCCTCTGCTCTTTCATCCTCCTCTGCAGTATTCTATCACTTTTTCCAGCTTGCTTTTTCACACTGAGTTGGATATCGCTTCATTTTCTTATTGTCATTGCCTCCGCTCTGTTTTTATAACACTGGTAAAGAGCTTTTTTTTTTTCTTCTTTTTACAGGATGTGCTGTATTTTATTCCACAGTCGGTGCATGTGCAGTACTTGAGGGAACCCACAAAACTTGCATTATCTCAAACAACAAACAGAACAAGTGGCCGTGTCTAATACAAGTTATGACTGCATGCGTGTAAATATATTGGGAATTTTAACTCTCCAATGTGTAAGGAAAGTATGCCATTAAGTTGTTGCAAGAAGTTCCCGTAACTTTACAAATCTTTCTATTTTACTCCAAGTGAAACACTGTGGGCTTCATGGAACATTACGTCGACATGAATATTCATACACGGTGTACCAGCGAGCACTTAGAACAATTAAAACTAATCAAAACACAACTGGTAGAAAACAAAGGTGCGCAAATGGAAATTCATCTTTGAACCTCCAAACAGAGTGAGATTTGTGCAATAAGGGAGAAATGAAACTTCCAATTTATAATGATAATGACGGTCCATTAATTCTAATTTGGCAAGCCACTCTCATCGCAAGGAGCATCTTAGATGAAGGACACTTCTGGAAAAAAAAAAAAAAAAAGGGTCTTTGAATACTTGGTTTGACTGGAGGAGAAGCCTTAAACTTTTCCAGCAAATAAAATATTTAAATTTTAATTTAGAAGTTTTTTATTCAGACATTGCCATTTTTCAATTCCATTCGAGCAACATTTTTGTAAATGTCGTGGTGATCTGCTGTCATTTGACTCAACAGATTCTTGTTTCCTGGCAATCAAAACATGAAATTATGTGATTGTATAGAAAAAAACTTGAGGAAATTGCATTTTTCTTTACAGATATTTAAAATTATGTTTCTTATTACAGAAAGAGAAAGCTAAAATATGCTTTTATTTTGCCATTCAGTATTTGTGACTGGTGACAGATCTTGAACCTTCAACTGAAGCAGTTTTCCAGCTATGAACAAAATCTTCAAAAATGGCCAAATTCTGTATGTGTCCACACCTCAATGCAGATTACCGAGTACTGTACAATTACTGGAATTTTAGGATGAAAGCAATGACAAATATTCGAGATCAGTTCCAAATTATAGTGTCTGGATATCTTTTTCTTTCTTCTTTTTCTTTTTAACACCAGCATACTTAATTTTGGCAAGAGTGGAAAAGGCCACTCTTTGACAAACATGGAATTCAGTGATGTGTGACCAAAGGGCATTATTAAATGTTAAAATAAAGTGTTTACTTGATGTTAGCCTTAGTTTCTTCAGCTTTGCCTCTGATTTATTGCCTTTTGCCAAACAAAAACATATTATCACCATTGAAAACCCAAAAAGAAAATAAAGGCAATGGTACCTTTAGATGTAGTGCCCAGCTGTGATGGGTTTTTCTTTTTTTCCTTTCTCTGTCTCGTTTTATGTCTTTTGAGCTGATAAATGGGGTTGAAGCTATTGTGTGCAATGCTGAAGGGTTGAATTCTCGTCTTTTTTTTTGTATGTGATTTGTCGATAACAACATAAGAACTGTGGTATTGCCTTCCATTTCCTTTAAAGCTCTCTGGGTTTTTCACACCTTGCTCTCACATGAGGGTTGTTTCGGTGTAAATACAGCTTGTCAGCTCCCACAGCGGCCACGAGAGTGTCATAAATAGTGCTGAAAATCTAAATCAAAATTTTGTGGCTACAGGTTAATTTTATTTGGCTTAACGTGGCAAAAACTGCTGATCATTTTGATCATAACCCAGCTGGCATTTTAGCGTTGAATCACTGTTGAATCAACGTCAGGTATCAATGTTGAATAACAGTTGAATTTTGTTTCGATTTTGCAAATCTGATCAACGTTGAAATCAAAACGTTATTTCAACGTCATGTCTAAAACCATGAATCAATGTTGGTTTTCGTTGAACTGAGCAGTATAGCAGCATAAGTGCAGAAAAATTAAAATTAAATTGACCACCAGGCTTGCTGTCTCAGATTCAGGCATATTCTTTCAATCATTTATGCTCCTCATTGCAGACAGGTCAAACCCGGGATTCAAACTCATGACTTACTGTTCAGCGAGAATCAGCATTACCTGTTGAGCTATTAGTTTATTGGTTGTTTTCAGTGTAAACGGGAGGGTGACCACTAGTTTGCAGAAAACTACTTAACCTGGAATACAGTGCAATACACACGAAGCAAAGTGGTGATTTTAAAGATGTTTCTTTTGCATTTCACCCAAGTTCACAATTGGATGGAATTACATACTAGATTTAACCGCTTGGGCGGCTCTTTTATTAGACATAATTCTATCTTTACGAGACAATGAGAACAAGCAGAATCAAAGAAACAGAAATACAAGGTGGGGTTAACATTCACAAACATTTTTTCCAATGGTAAATTTATCAACGTTGTCTGGATGTTGAAACAACGTTGTTTTTCAGCTGACATATTTCAGCTAAATTTTTAGAAGTCATGATTTTAAAAATACTGACGATTAGATATACGTTTAAAAAATGCTTATATTTCAATGTTGAATCCACAGTAAGTTTACGACACAACTTCAACCATTTAGCGTCAACGTTGTTTTGACGTTGAATTCATGTTTTTCATCAACCGACATTATTTCAACTAATTTTCAACGTTTAAGGTCGGTTGAATGCCAGCTGGGAATGGCTGCAGATTTGCGCCACATTATTTTAATATAATATCAAGCGAGCTCATTCAGATCTCAAAGATTGGAGTATTTTTCTGCCTCGTGCATACGTAACTACATCTTATGTGAAGAGATAGGAAAGAAAACAAATTCCTAAACACTGCAATAAAGCGTGAAGGTCATTTACAACACACCGACGAGAACCCCCAGTCACAGGTCCATCTATAACGTTAACCCACCAAGACCTGCAGCAACACATAAATGGTTTTCACTTTACGGCCGGATGTGACTTGAATGTGATTCTCCGATGCCATCGATTTGAGGAGCCGTGACTGATGAAATGTATCTCTATCTGCAGAAATAGACGAGCAAAGGTGAAATCCCGACTTGTTCCGCTCTGAAGGGAGACGCACAAAAATCTTGTAAGTGAGCACCAGGGGATACACGCAAACCCTGCCTCCGCATTTGATGGGATGGGTTGGTACCTACAGATAGACGTATCAATATTTTATCATGCTATCATAAACCAGAGATCTAAATTGCAGCGCTGGGACAGTATCGCTCCACTCCACTCACTGAAACGTCAGTCTCCTGAAAGCTCTGCAGCTACTGTCCCTTTCACAATCAATTACAGCTAAAGTGAAGATATAATTGATTATAACAGCCAACGTTAACACTTTCTGGCTAATTGTTATGTAGCTGGTGAAAGAAGAGCAAGTTATAGATGTGAACACACACAGACGGAGTGGTATTAATGCATAGACTGAGGGAGAGGTCTGAAGGGAAAAATTAATTTGCTGCTCTGGAACGAGAGGGACACGATTGACCTTTACACACACAGAATACACATTCGCATGCATATCCGTACATACCTACACACACGTTCACAGAAACACAGACAATGCCTGGTAGCTGTGGGATTGCACACTGACTCATTTCCCATCTGAGCTCCTTAAGAGCCACCGGCTGCAGAGGGAGAGTTACAGAGAGGACACAAAGTGATGCAGAACACAGGTAAGACAAGCAAGAAAGACCAAATGAAAGAAGACAATTAGGAAACTGTCTGAAAGATTGAAAGAAATGAAGAAATGGGTGGAAAAGTGAAAGGATTCATGATGAAGGAAGTCAGAGAGGAGAAACTGGGAAGGGAGTTGATGTGAATGTGAATGGTTTCCTCTCTGAATAATGATCAGATGTAAATAGTGATGTGGTGGAGCACACCGTCACTCACATACCAATGGAAAAGAAGGAATACACACATGGCACAGATGGTGAAAATACTTCAGATTTTCAATTTGACAAGCTCTACCATACAGTTTCACTACTATCTGTTAGAGCAGAAAAGCTCATAAAAGGAAACAAAAGAGTCTAAATTGAGATGAAACACATGATATCTGATATGATCCAATAAAGGAATTGAATTAGATGAAAAAGAAGATTGTGCCAAATATTTCGGTTCTGTCCTGGCACAAAGTTTTCAGATACTTTCCCTGGATGTTACCCAACAATGATTTCATTTTCCACCTGCTAGCCTTGTTCATTGGAATGATTCACTCATCGTCACATTTTGATGACCTTTTTCTGTCTTTTGTTGGTTTGAGGAATTGTATAATGACAAAGCCCAGGAGTCTAGAAACACACGTGCACGCACATCACCGTACACCTATACACATTAGTATGCCGTGTTGCGAGGAGCGGCGGAGGGAAACTCATTGCCCCTGGCAGATTGTGTAAACAGCCTTCGCAGACAATGACAAATTTGATTAATTGAATCCTGCCGCCATTTTGCCGCCACAACAGCGACGGTAAGGGTGACTGTCACACGTTGGACAAATCAGCAGCGTTAGATCTGGAGCTCGCTAGCTTTGCATACTGAAATTTAAAACAGATTAAAGCCATTTCTTTACAGTTTGCCATCTGGATTCGAGCATTAATTTTCTCAGAGTCACCGATGCAAAGAAAAGTAACACATGATGCGCACAGAATGACACATATGGCCCGTAATGATGATTATGATAAAAGAAGTTCAATGAGTTTGCTGCATCCTCAGGGGCTCTTTCTTAAATAACTCTCGCAAAAATAGAAACTTCACTCTGTTATCAGACATATGTCCATGAATAATCACACCACACAAGTCCTGAATCTTAAACAAGTGGCAATAAATCACATTAGCAGTTTGAGTTAAGTATCGTATCATTATCTTTGCTTTTAAGGAAGGCGGGAATATGGAGACAGAAAGTTAACAAAGAGAAGAGATCTTCAGGATGAAAAGGAGAAACTGTCTTCAGGTCACTCAGAGGTGGGAAACTGTCTTCTCTAATGCACTTTCCATTTGTCAGCGTATCGGTCAGACCGGCAGCGCGAGTGGCGACGCTGGGCGACTAAAGCACACCGTCACATATTTCAGGCATCATTACTCTGCACAATGTACCAAATTTTGTTGCAGATACAATTTTCCACACGGTAACCAGAGCCAAGTCCCCGAGCTAGCCAAGTGGAAATAAACACAACTTGTGTGTGTGCAGTCTCAGGATGTTACGCGTTGCATTGTGAGGAGGGTCTGGAGGAAGGCGGCGTCCCTCCTGTTAGCTCAGATTTTATCATGTTCCCTTGTGTTTCCAGTTAAGCTTGGTATATTTTCTACATTATAAGCTTTTGCGGTTCTGTTGTGTTCTGAATAATGTGATTAGCTACTAAATTCACCAGCAGCTTTTCAAATGCGTTCAACTGTGAGAGACAGTCCGAATACAGTGCTGCTGAGAGCTGCCTCGTCCCGTCTTCGGTCCATTGACAGTTCTTTGGTCTGCGCTGCATTTAGATATCAGCTGAACTGCAGCAGAGTTTGAAAAGCTTCCCGCTTAAACAAATGATCCCAGTGAAAGTTTTTCAGTGAAGCTCCAGCCTAACCAGCACAGAAGTGCGTGATACATTATTGAGACTCAGTCTCACTTCACTGTAGCAGATTCTCCACCATCAGACACCACAGATGTTCCATTCATCACACCACTCTCATATCTTAATAATTCATTGCTTAAAATAGACTCCACGGCCCGTGTTGTCATTTCTTAAAAGACACACCAAAATCTTGGGATGATGATGTTCTTCATTTCTCCCCTACAAGTTTTTCATCACTGTGGACAGGGACGGCCCATTAAGGCAACTTTAAAAGAGGAAGAAACATTTCATTATTTTAGTTTTGTGGATTCAAGCTGGGTTTATAGCCTGTGTCATTGTCTCTTTAATGACTTATTCATGAACCCTGTCAGTTGGTGGATCTGTTTTAACAAATATACAGCGGTATGACAGTTCTGCATTTGGCCTCACTGAATATTTCATACGAGAGGATAACACAGTGAAGAGGCGGACGGGAGAGATATAAAGATTAACAACAGCACACACTACAGCGGAGTGACAATATGTGGTTGCTTTCACACTTTTATGAACAGAGGACATTCACTGTTGATATCTTCTTTCTATAATATTTCCTACCGTTCTCCTTTCATGTATAGTCTGCATCCGTCCGTCCATCCCTCTGTTGGGGCCTTCCTCTCAACAAATCTCACTTTCTCAGACAAAGCCGTCCCACGCCACCTCTCTGGGCCGCAGAGAAAATTGGAAACTTGTCATTGCCCTCTTTAAGATTAACTTTGAAAGTCACTTAAGCATGAATACAAAATTAAAAAAAACTCAACAAGGATTCAATTTTGAAGGTCACTCCTGTCTTTTCATAATGAGTTAGAGTTAAGATCACCGTTTACTTAATATCCCGATGCAAGCTGTGTTCAAACAAATGAACTCCGAAACCAATCAGAATCCCTACAGTTTAGTTTTTTAGTGGCTGACTGGTGATCTGTTCAGAGTACCCACCTTTTGGCCTCTTGGTCCACATCTGTTGAGTTGATCCTCCACAGGATGAAATGACTGGAAGAACCAAGCTTCACCGGCTTCTTACTGCTTTAATGAGGCGCCTCTGTCCGCCTGCCTTTCAAAGGTTTTGACAGTATTGCAGGTCGCGGGGCCACAGCTGCAACCAGGCTGTGGTCTTTGTCAAAAATAGAGCTGCTGGAACCATCGGTTCTCATGCTATAGAGTGAGGAGATATTCTAATTTATCAACCCTGAATAACACAGCATATATATTGAGTGTGTAGTCGATGCTCTGGCCATTGCTCTCAGGTTACTTTGAGTTAAACTCATTAAGTTGTAATATTTGTCCAGAGGGAAAACAAAGTAAAACAATGAAATCCTAAAAGACACACGAAGTATCCATAAATCACTGGTGTCTTTTTCAGTTGATCTACAAAAACATTTTTTTATAAATATATATTTTTTAAGTTTGTTGTTTACAGCATTAATTATAAAAAAAGGCATCTTCATTTTTTCTTTTCTGAATGTTGCATGCATAAACTTTACTTGTTTTAAACTTTTTAGTCTTATATGTTCTTTAGTTTGCGCAGTAGTTAAAATACATTATTTTAATAACTAAAAAAGCCCTTGTTTATAATAGATCAATATTTTTAATCAGTAAACTATGTTTTAAAGAAAATAAAACACCTCTAAATGCTTTGAAAGAAACTAAACTAAGTATGAACAGACTCTCCTAAGATATGAATTGTTCCAAATTGTTATCCTGCTGTGTAATTATTTTACTTTCAAACACAAATATGGAGTGTATTTTTAATGGAGTGTAATTAATGCTTCCAACATTTCAAAGCATATTAACATTTTACATGGTCTCCCTGGGTTGTATATACTTTGTTCAGGAGAGTAAAAAGTAAGGTATAATCAAATACTGCTGTTCACCTCTGTATATCCACCTCTGTGCAAGCTGACCTGGCCAGTGTTTCGTCACAATTTCGCATATGATAATATTAGAAAACAGTCGGGTGCTGCAGACAAAATGCTTGACAACGACCGATCCGGTCTGGGAAACACACTCAGCCGGCAATCACACACGCTGTATAATCAGGAAAGCTAAGAGGCACTTTGCACCAACAGAACACAATACGAAAAGCTGTCACTTTGACCCACACTTAGCATGATCCAGCCCACATACTGTACGTCTGCCGAAGGTTTAAAGAGTCTGAACATGACATGAAGCAGCATTTATGCATGCGTACAAAGCACTACAGCGTGACGAGGGAGCAGCCTGTTTTGATGTCGTGACTGATCTAAAAGCTGATCTAAAAGTGGACTAAGTGTTTTGTCTGCTGGAGTGCTTTTTAACATTGCTTTTAAGAGATACCTGCCCAGCCATCCAACTGTGTGTGCGTTTTGAGACATTGCATCTGTTGTGTGTGTGTGTGTGTGTTTTTTTCTCATAGACGTAGGCCACTCTCCATAAAAAGGTCTTTCTCCTGCAGTAAAAGGCAGAGATGGTATAAGAGGGCAACAAAAAAAAAAAAAAAAAAAAAAGGAAGGGAATGAAGCAAGAGGCAAGGAAGAAATATTTTGATAAAGATCAGCAGTAATCATAAGGTGAGGATGAAAATGGTTAAAAATAAACCACTTTTGCCTAGCAAAGCATTTTTAATTATTCCATAGGAGCGAGTGTTTCTTTTCTCATCCTTCGAAACGTCATTTCTAATGGGTAGGTTCAGAAATACATGATGATGTTCCAGCACTTCTAAGCTGTCGTTGACTTGCTAATAATGCAATAGTGCAGCAGTAATTAGAGACAATGACAGAAAAAGCAGCATTAAAGAAGATTTTTGCGCAAAAACGGAGTATCTCATTAGGTTTCATCCCTCGACTTGACAACCAATTCCCCAGAATTTTCTGGCATAAGGCTTCAGGACCTTTTCAAGTTTTTAGAAAAAGCATACCATTAATTCACTGAGACTTCTCCTCCACCTCTTTAATACACCGTAAAATGAACATGCGACCTGTTTGTAGAAACCAACCCATAATTTCATAGCTGTTACCCTCAGTTCACTGAATCGGTTGGGAGTAAAAAGCTGCGACACGAAAGTGATGGAGGGAGTTCATGAATAAATACACGGTCTATGCATAGCTTCACCTTCAGATCTGCTGCTGATATCAAACATATTTGTTCGTCACCCTCTGGAAACCACCCGAGAGTTGATGCGACCCCATTTTTCACTGTTGGGTAATGTTATTACGGATTCACTGTATATATTTACCCTTTAGTTCTCCTAATCCTCTCCTCTCCACTGTGCTGCATGATAAGCAGAGATGATGTGATATTTCTGCTGATTTGAGATGCAGGTTCTGCTGTTCAACACATTTGATCACTTCCTAATTTATTTATATGTCATTGGACTCACGAATTGAAAATGTGTTCTGTGTTCTGATCGCTGAAGATTAAAACTTTGATGAAAATAACGAAAGCACAAAGTGTCCTCATCTTGGGTCACAGCCTCAAGAGAGCCATTAAAAATCAACGTGGCTTTCATGAAGTTGTATTAACCCCTTACTGAAAACTCAGTCAGCCATATGGCCACTTGCCTGATGGGTAGGTCCCTCTAATGCAGCCCTCCAAGCAACACATGGTTTTGGTCTGTGGGAGGAAAACGGAATAAAAAGAGAAAATCCATGCACAAAGGGGAAGAACAGCTGCCAACAGTGCGACCCACAAGCCTGAAAACACAAACAGGTTATATTCTTGCCTTGTACTGTAGGGCCCAGGGTATAAACACTTTTATTTTTCAGTCATATCCACTCACTGACCTCAAGTGTGTCGATGAAATCCGTTCAGGCTCTTGAATATTTTGTTAACTTTCGGACAAGCTCATTATGAATACATTCAGCTTCTGTAGCCGGCGAGCTCTTACCTGGGTACTTCAAATAAAATGATTTTGGCTGCCCAACAAGACAGTTTGTTCTCTATTACCACCACAAAGAAGTCAGGCTGCCCTCTCACTGGACAATCCTCTTCAGTCTTTCTCCGAGAGTTAAAAATATGAGTCTCGACTCGTGTGTTTTTTTTTTTTTTTTTTTTTTTTTTTTGTGAGTACTTGCGAGGAAATGTCCAGACGAGTTCCCCTGCTGGGACGTTATCTGTGTGATTTCACAAGAAGCTTCTGAAAAATGTTCTTGTCTGAACAGCTGAGAGCAAACGATACTTCCCCTCCTGGGATTCCTGTGCTTGTGTGCAAATTTGCATCCTGTGTGTGAGGAAACTATATGGCTTTTTAAGTCCAAGTAAGAAGTACATTTTTTTTCTTTTCTATTAAAAAAACATCTTCAAAGTATCAAAATGTGTACCCGTTTATATTTCCTAACACAAGGTGTCACTCAGCAGAAAGCTGTATGCACTGAGTAAGCTGTGTATCACTTTTGATATGTAAATTCTGAATTGATAAAGTACACCGTTTAGTGGTTGTTGCATTGACGCATGCAATGATATTGTAACGTCTCTTTCCTACAGATTCACACAAGGCGTTATCAAACACCAGCAGCTGTCGCCATAACAAGCCCAAAAGCTTCGGGAACTCAGCAAATCTGCCTTGCACTCACATCGCTTCCCTTCTCTGACAGTTCCCATCATGTCTTCATCCCTTTTTCTGTCTTTTGGTTTTGTTTCCTTTATGGAAATCCTTGTCTTAAGCCACACTTTCTGCCTTTGCATCCCAAATAAAACCTGCTCCCTTGCAAAGCAGAAGAACTTCTATAGATGTGAATGTGTGTGTAAGTTGGCTTTTTGGTGGTTGAGTCCTGCTGCACCAACAGCAAAGCATGATGCCCTGGGCTACACTTATCCATCCTCTCTGGCCAATCCAACAGGATGCAGACATTTTATCCCGGAACAGGAAGGATGTTTTTCTTTCTTCTCTCCCTCCTTCAGGAGTGGAGTCGCTCTGGTGCTCTGGAGCATGAACAGAGTGTAGTGGGGTCACCCAGAAATGGGTTTTGAAAGGCGGGGCAGGCTGAAGGGCTTTCGGGTGAATAAATGAAAGTGGGGCACTGCAGTGGTGAAGACTTTCAAAATCAAGTGAAGAGGGGTTTTCCGATAATACCCAACAATGGAGAAGATTCCCTTGTTAAAAATCCCCAGAAGTTATAACACAATGTGACAGCTTCAGCTCCCCGGACACGATGACTTGATGGTACATTATTCCACATTAGTGATTGACAGCTCTGCGTCCTGGAGGAGTAAAATGGACCTAGTCACTTGTGGAACTTCAGTATGCCTAGTTTGACATTTTCCTCATTTCAAATTCCTCGCATGCACTGAAGGAAAAGTTAACTATGATGTATTCTGTGAAAAGATGCAGAATGTGGTCACACAGACGACTCATTAAATCCTGAAGTTTTGCTCACTCCTGTTCTGCATACCGAGTTAAAAAAAATGTTCCATTAATCTCTCCTCACCGCTCCTAATGAACCAAAATATAACCAGCCTGGCTGAAGAGCAGTGAAAAAGACGTTGAAAGAGTTCAGTGGCGAAAACCTGACGTGAAGGTTTTATAGCAGCGACGTCCTTGGTGTGTGAATGAAGTATTCGTTATTAGTTCTGAATTAATGCAGCAACACGTCACAATGCTGGCTGCATTCATGCCATATGCATTTAAAACTGGTCACTTCAAACTGAAGCACTGGTTTTAAAGAGAAAGTGGAGATACAGGGGAATGAATCAGTGACTGGGACATAAAAAGCATATACATAAACATTTTGGTATTTGAGTTAATAAGCTTCAATGAAAAAATTGGTGATGTTTATCTCACTATTGGTAAAGATCTCAATGTATTTTCAGTTTTTTTTCTTCATTTGTTGTCCTATGATGGTACGCACAGTGGTGGAGATTAGCACCCTGGCATCAAGTGGGTGGAGCTTTTTGTCTTTTGTGAGTTTCATCAAGTCATTCTGTATTTTTCCACAATGCAGAAGGACAGCCTGGAGGATCAGTGAAAATGGAACATTTTTCTTGCATTTTGGGTAACTGTGTACACGACAAATGCGCTGGAAGCAGAAAACGGTTCATTAGATGGTACTTTTGCACACGTGTACCATGGCTGTAGTTTTATAGTTGAGAGTTACCTCAAATAAAAATCCAACGTCATCGTTTGTCCTATGAATGTCCGTGTGAGCATGCATCCATTTTAAAATCAGTCTCCAACCTGCAGGAGCGAAATTAAAGGTCCTGATTTGAAACTACTGAGGCTGTCTTTCACACATGCATGTAACTAAACAGAAAAGAAGGGCTTACGAATGTTGGGACGCTGACTTAACTAAAACAGACAAACCACTACTGGCCTGAGGAAGACAGAGAATTGCATGGCGGTGATCTACAAGGGCAATTCTCCATTTGTGGCAGTGCATTAAACATGCTTTTAAAGAGCCGGTGATAAAATGTGGGGATTGAGGATGGAAGGGAGGAATTCATCTTGACAGACTTTTGCCTGGCCTCGCTGGCTCTAAATTACCTGCTATGGTGCCTGCCAGCAAAGACTACAGAAATCAAATAGTGAGTTTATTTCTCTGCGATGGGGAAGACTTGGGGCAAAATAAACAAATTACACAGAGGAAGGAATAATTGTAAGAACCAAAAACAAACAAGACATCGTTTGCAAATGTGAGGAGCAAAAAAAAAAAAAAAGTCATTTAGGTCATTTCAAGAAAAGAGATGCTCACCTTCAAAAAGACTATTCCTCTAATAAACGATTAAAATGCAAATTGAAATATGATAATTACCATTGAAAAGCACTACTGAGTGTCATATTATCCCTGGAGCAGCAGTCACGCAATAAAAAAAAACCTCATTTAATAAGAAATATTTTTGATTACCTGAGAGAGTTTTAGACTTTACATTGAAATCCTCATCTGTGGTATATTTGCTTAGCACACAATAGTTTCAGCAACCTTCAAACGTTCATTATGATCTCATCTAAGCAATGGTATTATGAACTGAAGCCTTTTCTTTTGTTTGCAACCGAATCTGTCAGAGCTTGTTAGTAAATCCATCCAATGAGCAATAATAAAAGCTAAAACGCATAACAGGCTGACAGCATTCATATTTAATGATCTGCCCTTAGAAGCTGCTTTGTGTTGCATCGCTTTTCACTTTTCGTACCGCACAACAGTTTTTTTTTTGCAATGAATAAGCTTCAAATGAAGCCCAAAGAACTTAATCTCGCAAGATCTCCGCTGTGAGCTTGAATATCACAAGTGAACATCGCTGAGCCTGCATTGTGCTTCTGCTGCTTCCCACTATGCACTCCACCCTTCTCTTCAACCACCTACTCAAGAGGTGCTAATTTGGATACGAGCCATGCAAGCCAAAGAAACTATTTGCTTTTTGTATTCTTTCCATTTCTTTCTCACTGACTAATCAGGTCTGCTTTCATTCCCGCCAGCAGGAATATCTCAGCGTGCACCTAAAACTCCAGCAATTTAATTTCAGTCAAACCCCATTTTTCAGCTCATTACACCAATTTTGAAAACATATATGGTATGTGTATACTAAGAAATAAACAAAAGAGGGCTGTAGGGTATAAAAATGGGCATTTAATTGTCCACACAAGTATCTTTAAAGACATATTTTCACCTCTTTGTAAGGATACTGAGGTTTGCCGTTTCCCTTTCTCCAGAATTCTCCTCCAGCCACTTAACTTCTCTGAGGGGAGTCGTGAGCAATGAAAGAAATTAAATGGAAGAGAGTAGAGTTTGTTTTCCACGAAGGACTGAAAAATACAAGAACGGGTTCCTTTGTCCAAACTTAAGTACACAACTTTACATGCTGCGCAGTAGCTTTATAGGCCGTATTAGCATCGAAATGCATTGTTTTATGCTCAAAGGATCATTTAACCCATTTAAATAAACACACTATGCTAGGATTTTTTTGTGTTTATTTTTTTCACTCCTGATACTCCCTTTATTACCTCTTTTGAAAAGAAAAAGGAGACTGAATAGTTAAAGCATAATAGACAAATGAATGGATGGAGCTGTTAACTGAAGTATATCCCTGCTTTGTCGACTCTTAGAGTTATATTAACAAAGCAAGGAATGATGTTTGCAAAGCTGTAAGACTAATAAATGCACAGATTAAGAATGCAAAGTGGAATTTGTGCATACCTAAGGTAAACACATAAATACAACCAGCAAGTCTGTCTGTCAAGAGGATGAAGGCTGAGGACACCAGCCGACTGTCATTGAGGGCTGATTACACCCTGTACAAGTCGCCACTCCAGAGACACAACCATACACATTCACATCCTCCTCTCGTGATGTATTCTCTCATTAGTGTTTTCCCTTCTTTTTTCCTCCTTCCTGTTACATAAGTTCCCTCTTTGCATTCATTCCCGTTATCTCCCTCCACATTTCTGCACACACAAGCCTGCGCTGCCGTGAAGAGCCCCTGCACGAGGCATACTGAAGAGGTCTAAGCACTACACCCTGTACTAAGCTGACATGCCACACACACACACACACACATTCACACACAGACACTTAACCACCCACACACTGCAGCCTCTGACTCTATAAGGACTACAAAAGAAACTGATTCACAGGGCCGCTGCATTGTCAGCCTCCACAATAGGCCTGATGAGATTGAGACCACGCACACAGGCATGCACACGCGCGCACACACACCGACACACACGCACACAAAGATAGAGAGAACTGGACAAAAGTCCTGATGAACGCTGAAAAAAAAAAATGGTAATTGACCTGCAGGTAAAGTGGATGTCACAGTGATGTGTCATGCAATGGAGAGTCAGTGACTGCACGGGACTCAGGAAAGGGAAATGGCGAAGGGATCAAGGACGAGGGGATTGTAGAAAAAAGCAGAAGGTGAAAAATGTGTGCGTGGGAGAGAAAGAGAGTGAGGCAGTCAGACAAAGTGAGCGCGCACGGAAATTAAAGAGGAGAAACAAGGCAAGAGGGATATGACAACCTGTGTGAGGGATCATTGTGAGGGGAGTCTGACACGGACCGCACGAGAGCAAGCGTGTGAAAGACAGCAGAAATGTAAAAAGAAACAATTACAAAAAAGTGTGTACGAGGCAGCAGAGAGTGAGGGAGATAGAGACAAGAGGGTACAAGACAGCTTTTATTACACAACATGTGCTGTGGACAGATGGTGGTGAATTATGTATTAAGACTTTTACACTACTCCTGTACTTTTGCACTGGAGGAGAAAATGAGCCTGCATGTGGAATACAATGTTTAGCGAAGTTTTACCCTCTTAACCCCACAGGGCTCTAAAAAAAAAAAAAAAAAACTGAGAAAAATAATGCAGCAGGACATATAGGTGAAAATATTCACAACTTAAGCGCAGATGCTGGAACGCTCTGAAAGTTTTATATAACAATCTTCTCAAAAGAAATGTTTTTTTCAGTGTAGGCATTGCTGCTTTTTGAAGTTGGTGAAATAACCGAATTTGCTTTACTCTGGATCTTCAGTAGCCAAACCCTAACCCCACTTATCACTGTCTTCAGTGTACTGGAGCTTGAATTCAGTATTTAGGGTCTGACAAACTGCCTGTTCTTTTTTTTTTTAATAGTTACCAAAAATACAGTTCAATCTTTGAATGTATTAGTGCTTTTGATTGAGCATAATTGCCTTTTTAGTTGCTTGAAACATGAAAAAAATGCTGTGTTGACAGAGGGATCTGCAGGCAGCTGTCATTCCATGTTTCAAAAGCTTAATCTTCATCAGTCAACGCCACAGTTTCTTCTTGTCTGGCTGAATTCTCCAGCTTAAGCCCAGACAGGTGTCAGTCTTTTCAGCAGCGCCTCACCATTTAAATTCCGGTCTCTCCGGAGCCAGATCCAACTTTTGCCACTTACACGGTGGAGAAAAAACACACAGCAGCCACAGTGCAAGCCATTTGGAAGAAATACGGTTAGAGTGAGGAATGAAAAGAGTTGGGATGGCATTTGCTTCACACCCAAGCGAGTTTGTAGACATCCCGTCGGGTTTGTTCACCCCCCCCTCCCTCTTCCGTTGATGGACTTGGAGCGGCCCACCCAGTCCGCTGCCAGTCATATTGGCCTCCCTGGCAAGATGGGCCGTCAGAGGTCCGGCCAGAGCCGGGAACACACTCGTCCTCGGGCCAAGGGGACACATGCTAGTAAGGGAATTTGGCAGAATGAGAGAGAGAGAGGGGGAGGAAGGGAAAGAGCAGAGTAGTCAGGGGAATGGAGGAAGAGGGGAGGATGATATGTAAAAAGATCCGGAGAGACTTTGTAAAAGTGAGGAAGTGAAAACACTGTCAGTTTAATTAGAATTAATTCATCGGAAGTCATATTCATTCTCTTCCCAACTCGTGTCTGTAAACAACACTGAACAACAGTGTTAATGAGACGCAGTCTCTCCGTTTTTGAAGTCACACCTCACTCAAGCACCATACACACACACACACACACACACACACACACACACACACACACACACACACACACACACACACACACACACTGAGTCACTCCGGCAATACACAGAAATGTAATGAGTTTGGTGTTTGCACTGTGAAGACTGATGACTGTTATTAAGTCGGGAATGTGTCTCGCTCCATGAGATAAGTTTATTTGGTGAAGATGAAGGGCATTTGATTGAGGTTTCCACACCGCACAGATATGTTCCACAGACACACAAAAAAAGCAGAAAAAGAATAGGACAGACACACAATCACAAACGCTAACAGTGATGAACGCACAAAGAATTCATGCAGGTGAGCATCGACTATAAAAACCTTTTACAGGAGCAATTCAGAGCTCCCGCTGTTGCCTGAAATTTCTAAACGCCAAATTTTTTTGTTCTTTGATCAACTGCCTCACTGGTTTTGGACAAACTGAAAGTGTGAAATTACTTTCATCAGAATGTGAAATGACGTTGTTTTGCTATCAACAAACAAACATAAACGGTTTCTGTGTAGTTCATATATAATTCGTGTAAACCGTGCATTTCCAGAGAATCGGCCACCTGCTCGAGGAAGTTAAAAGTAGGCTTTGAACCAAACCTCACTAAGTTTTTATTGAGTTGTTTTCATCGCTGAAGTAATGCTTTGTGTTTCAAGCTGGCGCAATATCAGAAAAAAGGTATTTAGTTGACGAATAAGACTGATATTCATCCATCTTTGATACAGCTTTATCCAAGTGCGGGTTGCAGATTGCTGAGGCCGACATACACACACCTTGGATAAAGACAGGCATACAGTAATACACTCCAGCTTCTCCATTGTGTGATCGGTGTTTATCACAGTGTTGGTGAGGATGGGGACATTTACTTTTTGCATGGAGATGCACAAAAACCACTTACTAATTTATATTCATGCACTTGTGACTGCTCAGATCCATGCAAGCAAAGTGTACACTGGCCCTGCAGACACATGAATGACAATCTGTCCGGCAATTTTATCTAACTCACCATCGTCTCCATGAATTTTAATGTATTTGTGCGTTTCCTTTCTTTCTTTATCTCACAAACTGTAGTCTTTAACCTTTTGAGGAATGAATCCCCAGACTGGAAATGTCCTGTTTGCTGTGTTGCATTCTGCACACCTACTTGTGGAAAGACACTTCGGTAGTATTGGAGGTACAGTGAGCCGCAGCACTGCGTTGCAGTAATGCAAATTGCAGCTTTAATCTCACATAAACTGCAGGTTTATCTCTTCTGTATGCATAATGCATGACAGACTGCAGGTTTCATCATGGAGCTGTGTGCTCGTCTGCGCGTCTTCATTTGTCTGTATGTGTGCATAGAGGATATACATGCAAACGATGTTTCATTGCTTCTCTCTGAATATGCAGTATCATACAGTGTGTAGGCTGTTTTGCTTTCACTGAAAAGGTTTTACAGCTCCTACTCCGATATGAGCAAAATGTTGAATCTGGTAGAATTTGATCTTAAATGTCAATCCTAGAGTGATGATTTCTTCATTATTTATTTACCTCTTTATATTTTTACAGTACTGACTGAATACTTTTTTTTTTAAATCATGAATAACATTTTCAACAAGTGAAGTCACCATCTGATATATATGGTAATTTGTTTTTATAGGTATCGGTGACAGTCTCAGACATTTGGCAAAGGAGTGAGCTGAAGAGGGTGGGGCGCGGTCCCACGAGAACAAAAACAAAGCCGAATTTAATTAATACTAAATGAAAAACTGACAAATAATTCAGCAGAACATGTTTGAGGGAGTGTGTTTGACTATGCAGATTAGTGATGGTGGGCTGTCAGACACAAAAACTTATTAGACAATTACTGGAATTCAAGATTGTGTGTTTGTGTGTGTGTGTGTGTGTGTGTGGGGGGGGGGGGTAATGCGTCTCTCTCACTGGTTTCTCTTTGTTGGTTCCTACAGTATAAGCAGGGTCGAACGACATCTTGTAGCTCTAGAAATGAGCTGTACTGTACACTATCCTGATCAGTTTGACTGATTCACTACATAATACAGAAAAAAAAAATGTGTTTGTACCCCCTGTGCTTAACATAATTTCTCACAGCTGGCTAATTTCATTTGACAGTCATCCCTCAATCGCGAGGTTGTGAGTTCGATTCCTGTCTCCCCCTGTCTGCATGTCGAAGGGTCCTTGGGCAAGACACTGAACCCTGAATTCCCCCCAGCGTTGTACGCCGCTTTGGACAAAAGCGTCTGCTAAATGTAATTGTAGAATGTGGGTTCTATTTGAAGGATTGTAGTATCTCTGCATTCTCTTTTTTCTCTACACTCTCTTGTTTATTTCTCTTAGAGTTTCTCCCTCTTCCCATCATTCTGTCCCCCTGTCAGGTCCTGCAATATTTTGTACAGGCATTGAAAACAAAATAAAGTAAAAAAATCACATAATTAAGAGGAGCTCTATAGTTATAAGCTCCTCTTGGAAGAGCAACAGCAGTCTGAACTCCGTTCTGCTGCATTGATGCTGGACAGCACAGAGAAAATTTTTTTTTTTTTTAAATTGCTCAGAAAAATAACTGTTGTTTCCATTTACTCACTGAGGCCTGCAGTGCAGTAGGTTGTCTTTTAAATGTTCAACATAAAATATTTCATTAAATGGCAGCTGAAAAGCACAACAAGGAAACACGATGAGTTGTTCAAATTATAGCTATGTCACCAATTTAACCTTTCAAAATCTAAATAGTCTGTATATGTTTCTCGAGCTAAAATTAGTTTTACACGCTGCACCCCACAGTGAAATTAAGAGTTGGTCTCCATATATCATCTGCAACCATAATTATATTGATTGGCAGCCTCAGTGCTGTTTGTGTTCTTACAGAACAATATATTTATTAATTTAAATTCACTGTTCATAGAATACACTGACATTGTGAGCACTCTGATCAAATAAAAATGTGTGTCCAACCCTGTGAGTACTGTGTTTAATCATGTGCACAATGAGATACAGTGGAACAAACAGACAAGCAGATTAAGTCAGTGAGATAATTATTTCTGTAAAGGCATGTAGGCAGAACTGTCTGAGATGAACCTTATCACCTGAGCACATTTGTCTGGTCCTCAGACTGTCCTCCCAGGCTGCTTATCATAGTCTGAAAGTCAAAGCCATAATTGTATTTATATATCTTCCAAAAAAATCAACAGATACCGCCAACTAAAATACCTGAGGTAAGGTCCCATTACTGCCTGCTCAGCAAGACTCGCTCGGTACTGCTAATGCCAGAACAAGGAGATGTGATTTGAATTAATGGAAAATCTGAGTTAAATTAGACAAATTAATGAAAAAAAAAAGAAAAAAGGCTCTTGAAAGTGCAAGAAAAGCAGATTTAATACATGAATGTACAATGGCCACCTGTCTGGTTTAGGTTACCGTTGACTGAGATGATCTTTTTTAATGTTTTAATCAGAATGAAATGTAATTCATCCATTCTTTTTTCATTCTTTGCAGAGTTGTCTGACTGCAGTACAGATTGGCAGGATGACTGACAATTCTAGGAAAGAATAAAGAAGGCTACAAGGGACTAAATAAGACAAACATAGAATAGATACATAATCACAGGGTAGACAGAAAAGCAAACCACCAAAAAAAAAAAAGTTTTGGAGGTCGAGTCAGACAGAAAGATGGAGTATTGCCAGCACACAAAAACTGAGAGCAGGTAATGAGAAGAGTGCTGAAATGTCTCTCCTCCTCATCGTCTTCCACCCATCCTCTCATCCTATCTGCCAAGGCTCAGTAGTGAAAGGCCTTTTTATCTCATTGTAAGTCATTATCACATGTCACTCTGTCACTCAACTCCCTAGTTTCTGCTTCACATGCTGAAAGAGGCTGAGAAATGGGCGAAAGGACACAGAAGTGAGAGAACAGTGTATCCACAAAGATGTTGCAGCGAGGTGAATGTGTGCATGAGCATGGAGGGGAGACGTCTGCTCGAGCGTGTGCATTTTACACCTAACGCACAGCTGTAAGTCAATCATCTGCAGAGGAGGAGGAGAGAGAGAGAGAGAGAGGCCTCAAGAAGACTGACAACTCTTTCCATGTAGTTAAGAATCACAAGCAAACAGTCCATGCGGGAGACTGAGGTTATAACTCTGCATTGCTCGAGGGGCGACAGAGGCGGCAGAAAGCTGACTGTATTTCACATAAACTCAGACTCTTGCTCCCTCAGCTGTGAGCAGTGCATTCCCCAGCCTCAAAGTGATATTATACTGCATTATAGTGCAACAAAGAGCTTGTTTTCAGGCCATAAGTATACGTTGTGAGGGCATCCATATGAGTGTAACTGCATTCCTTGCTTTAATGCAGCCAGCAAAAGAAGAATGTGACTGCCTTGGGTTTTTGAAAAAAGTTGAATACCCATTTACACAACAATGTTTTGAAGTTAAAAAAGCAGTTTTCTGTGTATGTTGACAAAATGGCGATGTTTGGCACAATTGGAAAAGCAAATTTTTGAAACTGGCCCAGAAGGTTGAACTTTTGACTCTGTCAGTACAACATTAGTTATTATCCATCTTGGCTGAGTCATGTATTTCTTTACATTTGTTCCTGAACACATTGTCAGGTGCAAACACTCAAAAAGCTTCCATACTCAGTTTTCCAAAAATATGCAAACTTTTTGATACAGCTTGACCACCACCTTGCCTTGCCTTGTTCTCATTTTTGGAATTCTGAAAAATCCCAATGTACACAGAAAAGGAGACCAACAACTGATTGATTCTTTGCATGACAATACAACATAAGCTTTGCTTTATTTTCTCACAAACAATATTTTCTTCTTTCTTCACTTGGAATGTACTTTCATGAACTGATGAAGGAGGCACAGGTCTACGTCAAAAATCACTTTCAGTGAAGAATGTTTGCATGTCATAAGAAACCTGACTGAATTGATCCAATCATTCACTTTAGAGAAAAGGAGAAAAATCTGCATTCACTGAACAAATCAGGTGATAATTAAATCTTTGTACCAAGGAGTCTCTCTCTTCATGGTCACATAGCATATTGTTATCTCATTAACAGTTATGCACACTATTCAGTGAAGCTATTATACTATTTTTCTGATAAACAGGTGAGTCTTAGGTGGATAGGCTGGCTTGATCTTGAATGTTTCATTATCAAATTTTAAGGTCAACCTGCATGGTTTGTCAAAGTAGTTGCTTCATTTCTCTTCTCTAAGTTGTTTTGGTTTTGGTTGGCTGCAGTTTTTCATTACTGATATTCAGGAGTGAGGAAAATAAATTACTTAAACTAATTTCCATTTTTGTTTAACATTCTCTTATCTCACCTTGACCTAGGGTCACAACACAGCAGCCCATATTCATTGTCTGCACTATTTTTATCGCGTACTAGATTTTCATTGAATTGCAAGTCTTTTTTACAGAGCAAATGTGAATGTTCATCAGTGTCTTTAGCCATGTCTTCCGTTTCTCAAAAAATGCAAGAGAGCAGAGACATGATGTGATCGCTTTCTTTTTAAAAAGATCATTCTCTGCTTTCTCCACTTGAAGTTCACTTAGTTGTTTGGATGCATGCAATCTTTTCTGTTTAATTACATCACAATGTTATTCACAATAATCCAAAAGAAACACTTGACTGTTTAGGACAGTGGTTTTCACTGTGACCACCAGTGTCGAAGAGATATTCAGTCAACAATAGGAATGTGATGCAGAGTTTTTGGTCCCCCCTGAGTTATAACAATGACCACCACTTGAACAAATGGCTTCATGAATGTTTTCATGCACTGTCATTTGAATATGAGGCAGGCTGATGAAAACACAGCAAATTCATTTACAATTATGAATAAAAACAAATTGAACAATCTATCTCTGTAGAATACTACTGGTTTGAATCAGTGGAAGCTGTGCTCCTGAGGGCAGTGTATAACAATTTATCAGTGCATTACAATTAGTCAGTTTCTGATAAAAGAAAAAATTGGGCACACAAAACTAATTGACATTGTGACATTATTGGACCTGGATCAACACTTTTATTGTTCTTTTAAGTTCAGTTCTACACTGTATCTGTAATGTGCATATTATCTGAATTACATGAGTTTAAAGTGGGTATCATTAAGAGCATGAAGGTCAGAGGTTTCTCAGAGCAATGGGCGAAAGAAACCTCTGCAGTTTATTGTGCCAGCATTCTGAACACATGCAAACTTTTAGATTTAAAATCTGTCCAATACCCATTAAAGCTGTCAAAGTTCAGAATGTCTATTTCTCATAGCATAGTCTTAATGTGAGATGATAGATGATAAAAGAGTTATGATAATCATGTGGTGGCTTGACGACTTCATTATAATCACCTTTATTTGAAATCTTGTCAGACAAATTACTCTATATCATGAGTGTCCAGATCTTTTGTTCGAGGGCCGATGTCCTGCATGTTTTAGGTCTCCATCTACTTCAGCCTGCCTCCATCTAATGCCAACAAAAGCCCAATAATAAGTCCTCATGTCAAACAGGGGTGCTCCAGCTGGAACAGACCTAAAGATGCACGATGCTGCCTCTTGGGGCCTGAGTTTGGACACCCCTACTCTATGTGAGTATTGAGTTTCGACACCGCTGCTGTAAACAATGTGTCACACTGTCCATGGTGCTGAACTTCTCGACATTAAACTGTGCCACAATGTAGCTGTCCGTGGTGCTGAACTCCTTAACGTTAAACTGTGCCACAATGTAACTGTCCATGGTGCTGAACTCCTCAACATTAAAGGGCAACTCCGGTTTTTTGACACCTGGACCTTATTTCTAGGTGTGTGCCTGCTCATATACTCACTCAGACAAACATCGTGCAGCTCGGAGTCCTTCAGAAGTTATTTAGATCCAACTGATTTAGCTGGGGCCACGGCAAGGGAGCTTCAGCACGGGACATAATCTCTGCAAAATCGCTCATTTCGGATATATCATCCATCGCCAGTGTTATAAAGTCAGCTCGTCTATCGTCTTCAGGTGGTCAGCTGACAGTTTTCGCTAACTTAGCCACAATTAGCTCGGATGGGAACGTTTCGGAGCTCCTCTGCAGTTTGAGTCGGCCTTGGCTGTCACGGCGCCCGGGTGTCTGACTCGCCGGGAGGCGCGTGCCCCGCGGCCCGCGCACAGCGCTCCTACACCGGTTTGGAGACCTCCAGAGCCTCCTGCTGACGGGAGAGGCTACAGTGGCCACACGCGTGCCCCTCAGCCCGCAAGCAGCGCTCCTCTGCCAGCTTGGAGACCTCCAGAGACTCTCGGTGAGGACAGACTTCCAGGAGCACCCCGCCGCCCGCGTGCAGTGTTTCTCTGCTGGGCACCGGAGCTCCACAACCTCGTTGTTAATTGGCTAAAGTAATGTTGGTTTTACAACGTCCAGAGTTGATTAATGTTTTTCTTTTTTTGATCACGATAAAAACAAGGCTGCTACAGCTTAATAATGACATTTTGCCAGGCTGAGAGACGACTTATAACAGTAAATCAGATGTTTGAAGGGAATGTCATTAAAAATGTTACTCAATTAAGAGTAAAATTTGATATATCATCAAAGGATTTCTATAGATATTTACAAATAAGGAGCTATTTAACAAATCATCTGGACTGGGAATACATTAGAAGAGAACCAACGAATATCGAAACACATTTTATTAATCTTCTTGAAAATGATGGGGTAATGAAAAAACAAATATCAGTGATGTATCAAAAACTGCTGAGTGATCTGTCAGATAATACATTACATATAAAACAGCAATGGGAACTGGAGCTAAATGTGATTTTGGAGGATGATGTTTGGAGAAATGTCTGTTCAGGATGTCATCTTGGTGTGGGGAGTCAGGCTTGGAAAGAATTTGACTGGAAGACAAAAATAAGGTTTTTCAGAACTCCGTTAAAAACTCTTTTGTCAAAAATTAGTAAAAGTAATATATGCTGGAGAAATTGTGGACTTGTGGGTGACCAAGCCCATATTTTCTGGGACTGTCCTGTTGTTCATGATTATTGGAAAAACATCAAAGACATATTGGAAAAGAATCTGAAAGTAAACCTTCCTTGGGATCCTTTAATATTTCTACTGGACATCTTTCCAGACAGTCTCTCTCACGACCAAGAATATCTTCTGCATCTAATGTTAATGACTGCAAGAAAAATTATAACAATGTGCTGGTTGAAACCTAAGTCACCAACAGTTACACAATGGACACAAAAAATAAGACAAGTTTTTTTAATGGAGCAGCTGACGGCACAACTGCAGTTAAAAACCCCTGTTTTTGACAGAAGGTGGACATCAATGCTTGAGTTTCTGAAATAGGATTACCCTTTGCCTGTATATATATATTTTTTTCTTCTTCTCTCTCCTTTGTTTCTTTTGTTTCTGATTTTTTATTTTTTTGTAATGATGCCCAGTCTCAGGACAGTGTTATTGTTTTGTCATGTTTTGCCCTGTGCATATGGCAATAAAGTTCAAAAAAAAAATAATGCCTTTTTTTTAGCTTTAATTCATTTTTGTTAGTAATGAAGATCTTCTATACAACCTTTGAACTGTGCCACAATGTAACTGTCCGTGGTGCTGAACTCCTCAACATTAAACTGTGCCACAATCAGTGTTGGGTATTAACGCGTTATTAGTAACGGCATTACGTAACGGCGTTACTTTTTTCAGTAACAGTAACTCCGTTTCCGTTACCAAACGTTGCGTTACTCCATTCCTTTTGGCGAGGTTTCATACGTTTTCATTGCAATGGTGCACCGTTCCTGTAACATTCCAGCGATCAATAAAGTTTTATTGAATTGAAAAAACATTCAGCGCTCTCTCTCCTGGTCCCTGCTCCGGTCAGTGCCTCAACCACTCTGGTCTGATGAGCAACAAGATGGCAGAGAAGAATAGTTTCCAGTCGTGGAGACATTCGCATAATTTCACACATCATGACTATGATTAAATTTAATTCATTTATTTAACCCGTTTGGCCCGACGAACCGACAGCTGTACGCCACTTCACCATGTGTAAAAAGTGACTAAAGTGCTGTGTGGATGTTTTCTTTCAATTGTGTCTCAAACCAGAAGCCTTAATCTCACTAACTGAATGCTCCAGCTGCACTTTGATGGCAGAGTGTTTTGTTTTATAACAACTTTAAAATCCGTATGCAACAGTTCGCCACGCCCCCCTCAACTGCACCTCCAGACACAAAACGTTACAGAACGCAAGATCCGTCTGCTCCACCCCTACATATTGGATATCATATGAAACTAGAAAACCTACACTTTAAGATGACAGCAGGCAGAATATTCTCTGAGCCGACCAGCTCCCGTCAGCAGCAAAACAAACCCAAAACTGAGCTTTACGTTTCATAGCCAGCACCTCAGATCTCATGTTTCTCACACATTTCTTCAACAAATCTCAAAGCTCTTCACACCAAACACAACATGTTTTATTTCCTTACCATTTTGCGGTCATTTTCCACCTATCCATGCTCTCCTCCGACCAAAACTAACATCATAATCCTCTGGAGTAGCGAAAGAGCGTCATGCACCACCAGACTGTATGTGCTGCCCCTTGTCGCCATCTTGTGGGCATGTTGTTAATTTTGGGAGTTTAAATAAAGTTTGTTGACGTTCTACGTCTTGCAAGCTTTCTAACGATATGTTACATGTGACTGAGGCATCATCCAGCTGGGAGATATCTTTGAGCATAACCACACAGTGCTGCCAGAATGAGGCACGCGAATGGCAAATAGTTACTATTTCTGTGATATTCGGCTTTTTTTTTTTTTTAATTCTGAAACATGCACATTTATCTTCAATGTGCGTCTCTACAGCACGTTGCACATTGTTTTTGTTTTTTTTTATTGATGTGAATTTTGCAGATATTATTGTTTTCATATTGCAAAGGGGATTTTTTTGTTTCCCCTGTGCTATAATTGTCTATTTTTGTATTGATATGCATGTGGTGTTATGCATCAGTATGCGTTTCATATTTCATTCATTGTCTTTAACAGAAGTTCTTAGGTGCTGAGCAGGGGTGAAAGTAAGGTAAGATTCTTGCAGGAACTGTGCAAAAAAATGTTTTAGTTTGTACGCAAAGTGTGCGAGCATCGTACAAGACAGATATTGATAAAGCCTGCTCATTGTTGACATCCTTGAAGCATAGTGTTTTTTTAATTGTTTGAATGTTACTTTGAATGTTTAAATGTAATACATGTTGTGACGGCGGCGGTGACCTCTTCACGACGGAGCCAACGACCAACAAGGACTGCTGCCCCTCAGCTCAACCAAAGCTTTTATTGTTGTTACAGCTAATGTATACTGGGCGCATGTCACTCACACCAAACACTGCCGGCACAGAGGCCACCTCACTCTCACACCGACCCTTCTTACTGTTGGTCCAACATAACGGAAATGAAACTTAACATAAAAAGACCGGAAAAAGGCATCAACACATAGAAAAACAATAACTTAACACACCTATAACAAAACGAAGTACATTTTAATACATTTTAACACAAAATACATCTTGAAATGGCCCGAACAATCCCCTCCCATGATGCCTTGTGGCACCAAACAGTTATGGCGGCCCCCAGTGGCGCCTGCCGCCGCCACTATATATATATATATATATATATATATATATATATATATATATATATATATATATATATATATATATATATATATATGTATAACGCGTGAACCCTCACAATTTATTACTTGTGGATTTATGTTTTGTTTATTTTGCAAAAATGACGACCCTGTTGTCTGCAAAAAACACACAACAGTGGACATTGGATTAACGTTACGCTACAGCGAGTGACTGCCGCTACAAGCTGCAACCTGTCACGGTAAGCGAATGCTCCAGTGCTCGTCAGGCGCATTAACCTTGTTCAACACGTCACAGAAGATGTAGTCTGGAGATGAGTTTTATGTATTCATCAATTTTACACTTATTTCGGTAAAATTTGCTTGAAAAAAGAAAGGGCTCGCTTTGTATGCATGAGTGAAAGTTGCTTTTCAGAGGCGTTCCGGGGCGTTCCAGTAGAAGAGGCCAGTATATTTCTTACCGGCATGGCGTTCCGGTGCGTTCCGGCTTACTTTCACCTATGGTGCTGAGTGAAAGCACGTTAATTTGTCCAATTTGACTCTGAATAATAGACTATATCTGAATGTCTATATTTGCTTTAAGCCACTTTAATTTTTTGCAGGCTGATGTTGAATAAAATGAATAGGCATTGAAAAAATACTTTGGTGTTTGTGTTGGTGATAATATTCCATGGCTAGTTAGTAGTTAGATTCAGTGATGTGGATGCAAATGAACTGAAATGGACGGTTTCATCAACAGTTTGTATTATAACACCAGCACAGACTGAAATAAGGGCTACGGGGGAGTTCAATCAGTCAACCTTCATTTATTAAGAGCACTGGAAAAAACGTTTAAAAGTAACTGAAAAAGTTACTTTTTCAGTAACACATTGCTTTTTGGTTTAAGTAACTGAGTTACTGAGTTACTTTTTTCATGAAGTAACTAATAACTAACTAGTTACTATTTTTCAGTAACGAGCACAACACTGGCCACAATGTAACTGTCCGTGGTGCTGAACTCCTCAACATTAAACTGTGCCGCAATGTAACTGTCCGCGGTGCTGAACTTCTCAACAGTAGGCTACACAGTGTGCCATAGAGTAAGCATCCATGGCGTTTGAACTTCTCAATAGCAAATTGTCTCACTATAACTGTCTGTTATGCTAAACTTGACGAGAAGTAAACTATCACAGTGTAACTGTCCATGGTTCTGAACTTGGCAACATTATACTGTGCCACAGTATCGGTCCGTGATACTGACATTTGTTACAGTAAGCCAGTAAGTCCGCTCTGCTCCTCAAGGGTCAGTGTGCTGCAACTTTTCAGTCTTTCCCTACTTCAGTATACCTCTGTCTCATGTTGACAGAAGCCGAATTATGAGCTGTCATTGCAATCAGGTGTGCTGCAAGACAGAGAGAGAGAGAGACCTAAAAAGATGCAGGATGCTGACCCCCTTGAGGCCTGAGTTTGGACACCCCTGTTCAATATGGATGAACAGTCAACACAGCCTACCTAGAGAATGTCAATACTCTACCAATTAGGGTGCTAGTAACTTTTACCAAAAGAAATGGTCATAACTGCAGTAGATCTCTGTAGCACAGAAAGCATAGAAAGCTCACTCATTGACACAAAATTGTTCTAATCTCAGTTTACGAAGCTAAGTCAAACATCAAGCTGGAACACACACTTCCTACAGTAGCGTGACATGTGATTGATCAAAGTACTGTTTTATTAACTGTTAAATCACTGACACACACTTAATGAAGATTTCTCACTTGTAGTTGAAAGATATTTCTGTGTGGTTCCTGGTTCTAGTTAAAGCTTTGTCAGTGATTTCCTCATCTACATGTTCTATCAATACCATTTTTCAGTTTGTCTTCCACCCTGATGGTTATATCTCACCTACATCTGCCTTTGAAGGCTGGTTGGATGACAGAATCGTGTACAGAATCGCTTTTGACAACTTGCATATTCCTCTCATCCTTCATCCAGGATGCAGGAGTATCTGGTCTTTAGAGAGACCTCTCTGTCTCACCTAAGGGAAACAATTCCTTTGGCGGAAAGGATTCTGCATTGAGTGGTTGAGCAGCTTTTCATGTCATGCGCATCAGTGGGGTGGGTGGGTGGGGTGTGACTGTTCGGATTGTATACCTTGATCCAAGTGTTGATTTATCTTTAATATATGGATGGATCAAATTTGTCTACCTTGAACAATGATTTAAAAAAGCTATTGTACTAACAGACAAAAACAAAAAGAAACAGTATTAACAATAACATTTGAATAAAGCAAAGGTATCTTTTTTTTATCTGAAGCGTAACTCCAGCAATTAACTCTAAGCTCATGCTGTACAAAGTAAAATCTGTTTGAAAATTCCACACAGACCATATTTTCATACCAAAAGTAATTATTTTGAAAGATGATCTTTTTTAAATTAATCAAATTTCTGATGAATGATGAGTAGGGGTGTTTCTTTCAACAACTTTTCTTTGTTGCCTAAGCTAGAATTAATAAATAAAAACTTTATTGGCTCACATCATTACACTTACGTATTGAGTAATACTCCACCTGTTGCCAGTGTCCTGAAATTACTTGTGGGGTCCTTGGGACCTCCACAGCTTGTTCTGAAACATTGATGCCAGTAAGGAGTGAGCAGTGCAGGGAATGAAGGTCGACTGGTTCAATTAAGCTCTCATTAGTTTACAAAGGACCAGTGGACCCAAATGATTGAGATATTACTTCTTAGAGCTGAGGGTTATTCACCAAACTTGGTTATTAAAGCTCATTTCAAACTCACACTGTAGCATCTGTAACAAGCTACATCTTGCATTCATTAGCAGCACAATGTCATATTTGTGTCTTTAAGCATTTTTACATTTTACACGAGATAATGTCAGAAAACTTTTACTGTGTAGATATGTTTCTTGCCTATAATTGCAGGATCCACTCTCCAAAGCTTCATCTGTACTATGCTCTGATCAGGTTTTAGTTCTGACTTGCATCTTTATTTTTCGCTCTACTATGTTCATACTGCAAGGAGTTTAAACTTTCAAATCCCTTAGTTTCAACCACTTTCTAATATGCATCCTACTTTAATCACATGGTATAATAGACATCGTTTCATTCTTGACTAAATGTAAAAGTTCATGTTATAGTCTGATGTAATCGGATGGACATAATTTCATGCTTTAAAAACAATTGGTATATAATTTATGCTAATCTATGATGATCTTCTCTTATCACTACTGTGCTTCCCTACATATTGCAGTGTAATTGAAGTGATGGCATTGACAGGCAAAACAATAGAAAAAAGTCCTCAGTTGAAGTTACACATTTTCAGAAGTTCAAAGATTTTTTTTTTTTTTACGTGATAAACATTAAAAAATGTTTTCTGATTCTGTTTGAACAAACCTCAATAAAATAGAAATGTGCCTGATCTGTTTTCAGGAGAGAAGAGTTACATAATTACACTTAGCCAGATGAGCTGCTGTCCACTCAAAAGAACTGGGCCAAAGTGACACTAGCACTAATAGGCAATAGCTAATGATCAACTACAAGCATTAACCTGGTATTTGAATGAATAATTTTATCCTGTGACTTCTTCTGCCTGAATCCAGGCTGACTATGACAAAGTAGGTCATTTATTTGTACTTGTACAAGGTTCTATAAACTGTGTGATATTTAGCTTCTATTAATTACCAAGAATATGAAGTGATTTATGAAGCACTGATCATCAGAGCTGAATATTATACGCTTCAATGCACTCCTATATGGACAAACTCCAGAGACAATCAATGAATTACATTTCCCTTAAGGCAGTCCCTTCAAATCTTAACAAAGTCACTCACTCTGACTGAAAAAAAGCTTTGGCTGCCAAAGTTTAGATTTTTTTTTAATGTGGCAAAAGTTTGAGGAAAATTGTAAGGACACAGTCTATCAAAGTACACATTTACTGTGTGTCTTCCTTGACTTCAGGCCCCTTGACTTTGCCTCTGATTGCTGCTGCCCCGACGTGTTTCACCTGTGCCTGAGTGTGTAATTGTCTTCACTTGGTGACAACTTTATACTGGTATATTGTTACGTTTCCCCATATCAAAACTTAAGAAAATTAGGTTGGGTGTCGTATAAAAGGGAAACTAACAAAGAAAACCACAACCAAAAGAAAGAAAATTTCCACAAAGGGGTTCTAAAGGTGGCAGTGTGATCTCCACACTACCCTCCACTAAATCTACCAAAATGATATAACAAAATTAAAAAAATAATGCATTGGTTTTATACAGCGCTTTTCTGGACACTCAAAGACGCTTTACATTGCATTATTCATTCTCTCCATACTGGGTGGTGGTAAGCTACTATTGTAGCCACAGCTACCCTGGGGTAGACTGACGGAAGCGAGGCTGCGCCATCGGCCCCTCCGACCACCACCAACCATTCACTCTCACAACTTTCATACTAGGCAAGGTGGGTGAAGTGTCTTGCCCAAGGACACAACGACAGTTTCACACCTGCGGGAGCAGGGATCAAACCGCCAACCTTCTGGTTATAAGATGACTCGCTCTACCAACTGAGCTACTGTCACCCCAGAATAAAAAATGTGATGGGACAACTCAAGTAACTGAAAGGTGTTTCTGAAACAAATTATATCTCTTCAGTTAAAACTTAATAAACACGCAAATACTCAGACAGAAACCACTGATGGTGTCGCCTCTATCATCCCAAAAGCCCAACTGAAGCCAAACTCTCTCCTCTTATACAGACCCGCCCCTGATTACGAGCAGGTGTGGAGTCCAGCAGGTGAGGCTCGTTAACCCTGAGTCTCCACTCAAACAAAATACTAAATAATTCCATTTTAAATGTACTGGAGCCAAAAATAAATATATATATAGTCAAATATTTTCATAACAACATGATATTGCTAGACCTGACAGGGGGACAGGAGGAGAGACAGAGAGTAAAGAAAACAAAAAAACAAACAAAAAAACAAGCAAACTAAAAGAGTGGAGAGAAGGAAGAGAAAGTAAAGATACGACGATCCTTTAATTAGTATCGACACTCCAGACCATCGGCTACTACACCTGAACAGAGATGTAACAGAGAACATCCTCAGGACTTTTGTTAGAGAACATATCTGGTAGTTATCTGGGATGTGCAAGCTGAGGATCCAGGTATCTAATTACATATCAGGGCATCAGGAGAAACCTAATACAGATAGCCATTAGTGTAGCCCACCACAAGACAACAAGGTGACCGAGTCCACATGCAGAAGATGAAGAGTGATTAAAGATCAGTGTGATCATGCAAATGTGACCTCTGACCTCTAAGAAGACCAGAAGCAGGCCAGAGAGGCCCTCAGGGCCCAGACAACCGGTGGCCATCCCAGAGCCCAGATCCCAGCCACCATCCCGGGCAGATATCCACACACCGGTCCAGAAGGGGGCAGAGGAAGGCCCTGGCCGGGACCCCTGGCAGCTACGGAGCCTGGGACCCAGAGGACCAAGAGCCAGAGAGCTGACCCCACCTACTCAGGCTGAGGGCCTTCACCATATACAGTACTTCACCATGGACTGTTTTTTAGAGAAGGTAAAGTTAACTACAATTCATTGCTCATCAGGGATATGCTATGTACTCCCACAAGGCTGGAGTACCAAAACAGATTGAAACAATGTATCTTTTCCCAACTGGTTTGGTCATTTGTTGCTCTTCGGTTGAAAGCATTCAGCTGTGATTCCAGATGAACATGACCCACTTCATGTGTAAAAAATAGCTGAAAGTCATGCTTGAGTAAAAGTACAAATACTTTGCTTGAAATCTACTTTGGTAAGCGAAAGTCATATGTTAAATAGTGAGTTCAGTAAAAGTTCTAAATTACCTCATATGAAATGCACCTAAGTATCAAACATAAAAGTACAAAGAGAGAAAATTTATTGTTCTTATTTCTTTCGATCAGGCTTTATTAACTTTAATTCTCCCCCCATATCTCAAATCCTTTCACCTCTTGATCCCTCTCTCCCTTCAGTCCACAAATTTACTGTTCATCTTCAGTAGAAGGATTTCTACTGCAGCTACAGATCATCATTAAGGTAAAACTAACCTGTCGGACAATGGTCTAGCCTAGCTCAATCCAGCAATAAGAAGATCGAGAACAGCGGTTTTCAAAGTGTGAGGTGCGCTTCCCCTGGGGGGCGCCAGAGGGCTTCAGGGGAGGTGCAATGAGAGAAAAAAAATAAACCTGATATAATGTATTGTGAATTTGAGGAATGCTTGTGCTTAGGTAGTGAGATGATATAGGAGAGGCAGCACATTTCAAGGGTTTGGAGTGACGCTACTTTGATTAAATGTGTGCAGCTTGCTTGCCGACAGAGCTGACCAGTGCGCATGTGTAGAACACCGATTGACGTGAACTCAAAATGTAGTACGGATGCAACCATGTGTAGATCCATGAACAGATCCAATGTGCTCTGCGGATACGCAATGCAGAAAGCATGGCTGCTTCTGAACAGCATACACTTGGTACATTCTTGCTCATGTAGCAGCATTAAATCAAGGTTTTGGAGATAAAAGAATAGTGCAACTGCAAATAGTGCACGTGTAAACATCTTACAAACACATTATCAACTGGGCATGTGGAAAGCACAAGTCAAGTACAGTAGAAGTTTTGGCATTAAAGGTGATCTGGATTACGCTGAATGTCATAGGCCTCTATTTTCGTAGACTTCATCTGGTCTAAGCGGCGCTTGGTGAAGGTGGGTGGGGGTGGTAGTAGTGTGCGAGTCTTTTCACAGACCGGGAGTGCAGGTGGAGGGTAGTGCGTCCGGTCAGGGGCCCGGGGGGTGCGTGCGTGCGTGCATTGTGTTTGAATCCAGTCGCGGGCTGGATTGGAGGGCTCGGCGGGCCGGATTCGGCCCACGGGCCAACAGTTGCAGACCATTGGCATACCCAGTACCACAATACAGTCTGGACACATCAGATTCAGTATTTAGGTAGAAACATTTCTCCCAGGATATCAAAACTTACAAAACTAAATTATTTTCAGTCTTTGAAAACAATAGAAGATGATGTCTTACGACAGAAGCACTTTACCCATATCACTCATGGGGAGGGTTGCCACTGTTGAAATGATGCTATTACCTAAGATTAACTATTTCGCCCTAATGATACCAACCAAACCATCTTCCTGTTGGTTTAAATCACTGGACTCATATATATCCAGATTTCTCTGGAAAAATAAACCATCACGAATCAGTTTAAAGATTTTACAACCAGTGTCGGTAATAACGGGATTAGAGTATAATGGCATTAGTCACGGCGTTATTTTTTTCGGTAACGAATAATCTATTAATTACTTTTCCCATCGTCGCAACACCGTTACTGAAAATATGAAGTGGCGAGTTAGTACAATTAGGAATAAAGTGTAAGTGTCAGCTTTTGTCAGCACACATCAGCTGCCTGGAGAGAACGCGGAGGAGGGAGGGAGACAGGAGGGGAGGGGAGGAGGGGGCGACAAAGACAATGATTATTGGCTGGTGGGCGGATCATGCCCTGCTCACATGTCTCACTCACTGCACCACTGACCTGTAAACACAACAAGATGGAGAGAATGGCGTCGAGCTCGAGCCCAGGACGTTCAAAGGCAGCGTTCTGAAACTGGAAGTCTCACTGGAAGACACTATCAACGTCTTCCTCGAGCAACTTGAACCTTATGAAGCACCTCACATCAACACATGCTAACGTGACACTTGTTGCTGCTGCTCCTGCTGCTAACCCAACCCCGAGCCCAGCGAGGAGACAGAGCCACTCTGTTGAGGTTAAAACAAGCAACGCTCACTTTTTCTGGGCAGCAGGTAACCAAAGCCCAGCTGAACACACTGATTGCAGGTACACTGGTACACAGTAGGCCTAATATGCAGTTACAGAGATTTGCAATACTTAATGGCCAGAAGTTTACATTTGTGTTTTCTTAACAGGCTACAATTTAGTTTAACAAAATACCAAATGTTCTAAAATACTGTATAAAGTGTTTTTATTCTTCAATAATTTGATATCAGCATCTTTGATGTTATAGATGTTATAGAAAGAAGCAACATATAGAACATGAAAAATAATGTCACAGTTACTTTGCTGTCTCTCTTCCTTCTCTCTGCTCTTTTTTGTTTGCTTGTTTGTTCACCTGTTTGTTTGATTCCCTCGCACTGTCTTGCTCTTCCTGTCTTTCTGTCCCGATGTACCAGTGTACAAAATAAATAAAACACAGTGAGAATTTATTTTATCAAGAAGAGCTTTAAACTTACAAGCTCCTTTGGAAGAGCAAATCTGTCCAGCACATTATAGCAGCCAGACCTCCATTCTGTTACATTGATGCTGAACAGGACAGGTTAAAAAAAAAAAAAAAAAGAGGGAATTTTACCAGAGCTAATACTAACAAACATTTTGCATGTTGTACATAGAAGTGTCATACCAACCTAACGTCTGCAAATACAAAGAAAAAAACTGGGTAAGTGGGTGCTTTATACAAAACCTTCGCCATTGTCATGTTTTTTTTTGTGGTTTTTTTTGCATTTCCACTGCTTCAGCAGTCTCCAAAGTAGGGATGCACCGATTCACATTATTTCACTTCTCATAATTTCTCTGTCAATATTGATTAAATTTAAGGCTGATACACAATAATGGGTAAACTTCTCTAACGTTACTCCTCTTCAGATAATAATATATTTTTTTCTTTGTTTTGTTTTTGTGTCCTGCCCAGAATTGAAGTAAACAGAATTATGATCTGGCTGCTGGATTATGGCAACAAATGTCCTCTTCTAAGGGAAACTCATGAGTACGTAGCATCTTGTACATTGGATCTGGATGACCAGTGTTCCTGCTTCTTTGACAATGAAATACAAGACTTTCTTAATGGCTTCCTATCAATTTGGATTCATGGCATGAACATAAACTACGTGGAACACTCGTTATCCATACACTGACATACAGACTAAAGTACCCAAGAACTGTTCCATTTTTTTAGTGGTGAGGCTTTGGGGTTTGGGTCACTCGGTAAAGTAAACAGATTTTCTGAAAAAAGCATTTTGAAGGTTTTTTGTTTTTTTTTTCAGGGGGGATAGAATATCTATTGATCTTTGGAGATTTCAGTTGTGTTCTGGATATTCACTGAAGTGAACACTGGTGGCTGTTGTCCATCCGGTGAGGTGTGGAATGTCAGACTCACTTGTCAGCAGAAGGAAGGCTCATCTTTATTCTACTCTTTGTCTTTATCGTGTTCTTCTTCTCTTCAGCAGACTCATTGCCACTCATTTGCTTGGAAAATAAAATAATGACACAGAACATTCGAATGGATCATATGCTTGTCTACATCCATTGATCACACAATCAAGTCTTTACTTAATCACAAATATACACAAGCACATGCAACCATACTCACGATACACACATTACTTTGATCTCTGACTACCAACTAACCTTCTAACTGGACCTCCAATCTGATTCTGTGGTCCTTTCTTTCTCACTGTCATCCTTATCCACAAGTTCACTGTCCTCACTGCCTGTTGGAATAACCCTAATTTGCAGTATTTGAGTCTTGTGGCCTCAAAACGTAGTTGTGTCTATTTCCTGTAGTTGATTAGTGATAGTAGATGTTACTCTAATATCACTGAGTATTTTGCTCAGTGTCCACTCTCCAAACATTTGTCATTGCCTTTCGTTTGCAACAAAATTAAAAACACAAGTTTCTTTTAATATTTGCACATCCCAACATATTTGTTTTTACATCAAGCTATTTGTGTTTAACAATATAGAAAGCACTGGTACTTTCAATATTTGCAGATGATTAAAGCTTGTTTTTCCATTCCTTTCATTTCCCTGTATTGAAACTGAATTTGACCACAGGTGAAACTGACAAGTCTCCTCGAAATATAATTCCTGCATGCATAACGGGCACACTGTGGGATACACATCTGCAGGGCAAAAGGCCCCTGTAGGGGAGAGTGTGTCTGTGAAAAAAATAGAAAAACAATCAAGATATTTACATTGTGGGACAGCAGGAAACCCACATCTAATTAGCTCTAGATAACATATTACTATAGTTTTCTTTTTTCACA